>NC_061509.1:214138429-214411334 GCF_022539505.1 Lolium rigidum
TGGCGTTTGATGTAATCAAAGTACCTTTCCGGTATAAGTGATTTACATGATCTCATGGTCATAAGGACTAGGTAACTATGTATCGAAAGCTTATAGCAAATAACTTAATGACGAGATTTTATGCTACGCTTAATTGGGTGTGTCCATTACATCATTCATATAATGATATAACCTTGTTATTAATAACATCCAATGTTCATGATTATGAAACTAATCATCCATTAATCAACAAGCTAGTTTAAGAGGCATACTAGGGACTTCTTGTTGTCTACATATCACACATGTACTAATGTTTCGGTTAATACAATTATAGCATGATATATAAACATTTATCATAAACATAAAGATATAAATAATAACCACTTTATTATTGCCTCTAGGGCATATCTCCTTCAGAGCCAAGCATATTATATTTAGTAAAGACCTTTCTAGCTTCTCTTGCTATTCCCCCAAATTCTTTAAGAAGGGTTTCTAATACAAAATCTTTGTTTTCTCCTTCTTCCATATCACTAAGTGTAAGAAACATATGTTGAATTACAGGATTGAGATTAACAAATCTAGCTTCTAACGCGTGTACTAAAGAAGCAACGAGCAATTTCATAAGTAGGAGCAAGTTCTACCAAGTGTCTATCTTCAAAATCTTCAGCCGTACTCGATATGAGTGAAAAAAATTCTATGTTATCTTTCCCGAGGATAGACCCTCGCCCTACCAGGTACATCTTTAAGAATAAACTTAGGAGGAAACATGATGAAGCAAGTAAAGTAAATGCAAGTAACTAATTTTTTTGTGTTTTTGATATAGAGTGCAAGACAGGTAAATAAAGTAAAACTAGCAACTAATTTTTTTGTGTTTTGATATAATGCAGCAAACAAAGTAGTAAATAAAATAAAGCAAGACAAAAACAAAGTAAAGAGATTGGATTGTGGAGACTCCCCTTGCAGCGTGTCTTGATCTCCCCGGCAACGGCGCCAGAAAACAGTCTTGATGCGCGTAGATTACACGTCCGTTGGGAACCCCAAGAGGAAGGTGTGATGCGCACGGCAGCAAGTTTTCCCTCGGTAAGAAACCAAGGTTATCGAACCGAGTAGGAGCCAAGAAGCACGTTGAAGGTTGATGGCGGCGGGATGTAGTGCGGCGCAACACCGGGATTCCGGCGCCAACGTGGAACCTGCACAACACAACCAAAGTACTTTGCCCCAACGAAACAGTGAGGTTGTCAATCTCACCGGCTTGCTGTAACAAAGGATTAGATGTATAGTGTGGATGATGATTGTTTGCAGAAAACAGTAGAACAAGTATTGCAGATTGTATTCGATGTAAAAGAATGGACCGGGGTCCACAGTTCACTAGAGGTGTCTCTCCCATAAGATAAATAGCATGTTGGGTGAACAAATTACGGTCGGGCAATTGACAAATAGAGAGGGCATAACAATGCACATACATGATATGATGAATATTGTGAGATTTAATTGGGCATTACGACAAAGTACATAGACCGCTATCCAGACATGCATCTATGCCTAAAAAGTCCACCTTCGAGTTATCATCCGAACCCCTTCCGGTATTAAGTTGCAAAACAACGAGACAATTGCATTAAGTATGGTGCGTAATGTAATCATTAACTACATCCTCGGACATAGCATCAATGTTTTATCCCTAGTGGCAATAGCACATCCACAACCTTAGAACTTTCACGTCATCTGTCCCGGATTTAATGGAGGCATGAACCCACTATCGAGCATAAATACTCCCTCTTGGAGTTAAGAGCAAAAACTTGGCCGAGCCTCTACTAATAACGGAGAGCATGCAAGATCATAAACAACACATAGGTAATAGATTGATAATCAACATAACATAGTATTCTCTATCCATCGGATCCCGACAAACACAACATATAGAATTACAGATAGATGATCTTGATCATGTTAGGCAGCTCACAAGATCCGACAATGAAGCACATGAGGAGAAGACAACCATCTAGCTACTGCTATGGACCCATTGTCCAGGGGTGAACTACTCACTCATCACTCCGGAGGCGACCATGGCGGTGAAGAGTCCTCCGGGAGATGATTCCCCTCTCCGGCAGGGTGCCGGAGGTGATCTCCAGAATCCCCCGAGATGGGATTGGCGGCGACGGCGTCACAGTAAGGTTTTCCGTATCGTGGCTCTCGGTACTGTGGGTTTCGCGACGAAGACCTTAAGTAGGCGGAAGGGTGGAGTCGGAGGGGTCACGGGGGCCCCACACAGCAGGGCCGCGCGGGCCCCTTCTGGGCCGCGCCGCCCTAGTGTGGCGGCGCCCCGTGGCCCCACTTCGTTTTCTCTTCGGTCTTCTGGAAGCTTCGTGGCAAAATAGGCCCCTGGGCGTTGATTTCGTCCAATTCCGAGAATATTTCCTTTGTAGGATTTACGAAACCAAAAACAGCTAGAAAACGACAAGCGGCTCTTCGGCATCTCGTTAATAGGTTAGTGCCAGAAAATGCATAAATACAACATATAATGTGTATAAAACATGTAGATATCATCAATAATGTGGCATGGAACATAAGAAATTATCGATACGTCGGAGACGTATCACCTATCTTCATATTCTTCGCTTCATTGATCCTTCTTCCTCTCTCGATCCTCTTTGGCATGATTGTCACTTCTCCTTCATTGCATAAGTCCTCATAGGCTTCAATGACTCCTTCCAAGAATTGGATTTGGATTTGGAGACTCTCAATCTCGGACTTCAAGTTGTTAGCTTCATCTGCACGATCCAATAGAGCTTCCTCAAGAAGAGAATTTCTTTTCAAGAGTGAATGCTTGTGTCTCTCCAAATTGGCAATGTCGTCTTCATGATTACGACAAATGTAATCCTTGCTTGAGCGTTTGTATTCTTCTATGGCTTCATCTTGCATAAGCTTGATCATCATAAGTTTGTCCTTGCTTCTCTTAAGATACGCAATTTCATCCTCATGATTACAACAAGTGACATTTTTTTTGCTCAAACGGATCCACTCCAACAAGGATTCATTTTGCCTGTCATTCACTTCAACTAGCTTGGCCTTGTGTTTCTTTAGAGTGGCAATATCTTCTTCATGATCACAACATTGCACCTTCTCATTACTCAAGCGATAATATTCATCCAAGGCCTTCTCTTGAGTTGAGATGACTTCCAAGAATTTTGCATTGTGTCTTCTCAAGAAGCAAACTTCATCAAGGAGCTTGTCACAACACGAACTAGGACCTTCATCTTCTTTCTTCTTGGCAAAGGTTGCAACATCCTCAAGCGACCATTCATGATTTTCTTCAAGATAACACTTCTTTGCCTTGAGCTTGTCCATCCAACCAAGAGCATAATCTCGGTCCTTGATGAGTTGGGAGATGAGAGAATTGTTGAAGTCTTCACGAATAAGAGCACTAGCTTCAAGAGTCATACGGATGCACACTTCTTCCTCATAGGCTTGGGTGAGAGAGTGATGCTCTAATTCCTTCTTCTTCTCAAGCCTTTCATTTTCCACCCTATGGTCTTCATCTCCTAGCATGTTAGTTTTAGGCTTCTCGGTGGAGGAAATCTTGGTGTCGTCGTTGTTGGAGGAAAGCTTGGAGAGCCCTTTGGAGAGAGATCTAAACTCGCTCTTACGAACGAGCATTCCATCATTTTCGTCCCTTCTCTCATAGATACATTCCGCAACAAGGTGCCTTTTGTCACCACAATTGTAGCAAGATGGTATTGAGCTTCGTCTCTTGTTCCCATTCCAAAAACTCTTGACGGCAAGAGCCATGTGTTCATGATATTCAGCCTTGAGATCATCCGGACTCCACTCAATGGGATCCACATTGCTTTCACTAGCTCCATAGTCCTTCATCTTCAATGCAAGGTTGAGCTTGCGGGTATTGTGGGTGCGAGCAACACGGTATTCCGCATTCTTCTTAGATATGGCCATGTTGTTCACTTCATTAAAACGAGAGCTTTGGATGTCCCCATGTCCGAGGAAGAGCGTGTCAAGTTCATCCCAAGCTTCCTTGGCGGTCTTGAGCGAGCGGATATGAGCGCGTCCCTTGGGAGTAATGGCCAAGTGAATCATGTTGATGGCAATGGCGTTGAGTTGGTCGTCCACCACTTCCCTTCTTGTCAAGTTCATTGGGTCTTGTGGTGAATATCCCTCTTCAATGATACACCAAAGCTCGGTAGAAGCACTGCGCACATGAAAATGCATTAAGAATTTCCAATCACCAAAGCTATTAGATTCAAGTAGTGGTGGTGAACCATGAGGCAAAATGCATGGCATGGGTATTGGGACATTTACGGCATAATCACTTGGTGGAGACACCGCATGAATATCTCTTAATTGTACCGCAACCGGAGATTCATCCTTCCCTTTTGATGAGGTGTCAACGTCCTCAAGATACATTTCCCGAGGTGGATTTGTTGATCGCTCAACAATTCCAACACAAGGAAAAGTGTTAACTTGTGGTGGGGAAACATCGACACCTCTCTTAGTATCTATGATGGGATTTGATTTTGGAGTCATCAACTCCATCATCATAGCCTTCAATTGAGATACAATGGATGACTCCAATTTCTTGAGGTCATCCAAAGTAGTCGGAGTATTATCGGCAATTGATGATGGAGATGATTGCTCACGGGAAAGGACTCCATTCACAACCACCTCTTGATCGGCCATTTCTTAGGCGGTAAAGCCCGAGCAAGAAAACCTCGCTCTGATACCACTTGAATGGATCGTAGCGATCAAGAGGGGGGGTGAATGGCGCTACGACAAGTTTTAGTCTTTTTCAATTTTTAGTGCAACAGAAGGTAAAGGTGACAGCTTTAGCGATGGTGGTGATCCTACAATGATCCTAGACAAGTACAACAAGCAAAGGAATCACACAAGATAATAAGAGTAAGGAGCGGGACAACCGGAGGGCGTGGAGATGAGGCGAGGTTTGTTTCCCGCAGTTCCTTCCACAATAGGAAGTACGTCTGCGTTGAGGAGGTGCTAGTCTCACACAAGAGACTAGACGGCCACACCACGAAGGAAGGCCTCACCTTCTTCCTCGAGAGAGCTCCACGAAGGTGCTCCCCCTTCTCCACTAAGGCACCGGTCGAGGCGGTGATTCCTTCACAAGGTTGGGGCGAGCTCCACACCACAAGGAGGCTCCCAACAACCCATGGGGCTAGTACAACACCAAGCTAGCCTCCATGGATGCACTTTCTCCAATGTCCCACAATAGGAACCCTACCACCAAGATCCACTAAGGACTACCACGAATTGGTGAAATTTCTCTCGGTAGAACGATAGATCGGGGTCTCCTCCACCACTCCTCAAAGTATGAGCAAGATTGATTGGGTAGGGAGGGAGATCCCCTCAATTTGAGCTCAGCAACAATGGAGGAGAGAGAGAAGAGCTAAATTCGGGCTGGAGAAGAAGGGGCCTTTTTATAGGTCCCTCCAAATCCAACCGTTATGTGCTGTTTTTGCCTAAGCGGTACTACCGCTTCTGGAAAGCGGTACTACCGCTCTGAGTTCGAATCCCCACAGAACTTGTCCATGTGGACACATAGCGGTACTACCGCTCGTGGTACCGCTCGAGGTACCGCAATAGGGTCCAAACCTTACTGGACTCAAAGCGGTACCAGAGCGGTACCAGGGCGTTACTGCCGTAACGTGTTACGGTACTTGAGCGGTACCGTGGGCGGTACTACCGCTTGCAAGCGGTACTACCGCTCAAGGTACCGTAACCTGTTCTGTGGGACAATCTCGCGTGCAATCCTCAGAGCGGTATCTCAGGGTGGTACCAGTAGGGGTAGCGGTACTACCGCTCCTGGTACCGGTAGTACCGCTATGGCTAAAACAGCTTTTTTCCTCTTTTCCTCTCCTACCATGTTACCTCACGACACACACACAAAACCAGAAAGCCTAAGAACTACGCTTCGGTCTTCTGATCATAGTGTGTCCGGCGAGGGCCCCGTACACCTTGCAAACCTATCAATGACAAACTTTGTGCACGGTTAGAATTGTTCGAGTGTTGTTATCAAACACACAAAACGAGGGATATAGATCTTGCTCTTACAGTTTCCCCCCGGAGAAATGCAGAGCCTGACCAAGGAAGAACTAGAAGTCCCCGAAACACCGCCTTCAAGAAAGTTGCGGCACCCGTGGGTGTCACCGGCGTCGACTCCGACAGGAGTAGGACTTTCGTCCGGACAGCAGCACCTCGGCAAACCTGCAACCGCCCCGCCAATGTGCTCAAAGAATTGAAAGTTGCCGCCGCCCTCAGGGATGACTGCTCGCATCAACGACGCGCCGGAGCTGGAGAGGGCGGTCTGGCCACCCGCCGCCGGCAACCAGAAGAATACCAGAGGTTCACCTGACCTCCAAGCATCCGGCCGTGCAGCGCACGCGCGTCGTAGCCGCCAGCAGGCGCGCCCGCCGGACATCCCTGCTCAGCCTCAATGCCCGCCGCCGCCCGCCACGAGGAGAACCTCCTGTTCCCCACCAGCAACCTCCGCCTGCAGGGTTTGGAGCAGGGCAGCAACCGCCGCCACCACCCCAGGCCCTCCGCCGCGAAGCCCTCCACGCAGCCGCCCAGCACGACGACGCCGCCGCCCGTGCTCTCCACCACACCGCCGCGCCCCACGCCAGCCCGACGCCGCCGCTCGACCGCGCCAGCCCGCGCCGTCCCTGCCGAGCGAGGGGAGAGGAAGCCCCGCCGCCGCCGACGCCGACCGGGCTTCACCCGTCAGCGCGCCCCGGCGGCGGAGAGGAGGGGGGTGGAGGCGGAGGGTGCGGGCTCCTCGGCGGCTAGGGTTTCCCCCCGGTCGCTCGCGGGATCGACGCGGGAGGGGATAAGGTTCGGTCAAATTGCGGAGTCTCAAATTCGCATGAAATGCTACTCACGATTCACGAATGAGCATTCCTATCTGATTCCTATAAAGAGATAGGGGACGCCAAATTTTGTGAAATGGGGCTAGAAAGCATAGAACCTCACACTTTTGTATCCAAGACCTGGCCGTTAGTTTTTTTTTTTTTTACTGCTACGTACGTGGCTACTAAGCATGAAAAACTGCCTGCAGAGAAGCTACGGCGCACATCGGGACAGAGCAGGCGGTCCTGTATTCACCCTGTCTCGAAGCTGCTCTGTCAACTAAAAGTCCCGCCGAAGGTGAAAATTGGCTTCAATGACTTTGATGTAAACTCTTGTTTTATCATAATTTTGTGTTGCCTTTTTTTCTCAACAAACAATTTACCAACAAAAAAAAATTGATTTGATTGCTATGTTTATGCGGTAGCGAGAGATTGTTTCGTTGCACCATGTACATATGTCTTAAGTCCCGATATCGGGAGGAGAGGAACCTGTTCTTGCACGAGGACGAGGAGATGGAGGGAAGCACAAATGAACATTTATGGTGCGGCCCTAGTCATGCTTCCTTCAGCGATCTAAGGTTCACCGAGTTGTTAGTATAAAACCACCACATTCCCAGCTAAATCTTCATTTTGGTACCACTTTGTGTTTCGGGCGCAAAAAACTACCAGATTTTGACGAGGTTTTCTCGAATAGCACTAAACCATATCTGAGCGTGAATTGACACGATTTCTGACAGGCCAAGCCCACATGTAAGGCTGACGTGGCAAACTTTTCTTCCAAAGAACTGGGCCTCACATGTCAGCATAATTAAAAAAAACCTAAATATATGAAAAAATCAAAAGTGATAAAAATCTCCCCAAGCCAAGCATGTGCCCTGTGCTTGGCCGCCGTCGTGTCTGGCCGTGCTTGGCTGCCGCCGCGCCATGGCCGTGCTTGGCCGCCACCTCGTCTGCCCACCTGCCACCGCGCCTGGGCATCGCCGCCGCCGTGTCGTGGGCCTGCTTGGCCGCCGCCGCGTCTACCCAACTACCACCGCGCTTGGGCACCGCCGCCGCCTGAAGCTCGTGACCGGAGCATTGTTGTTGGTTTATTTCAGTACCCTCGCCCTGATTAGTTTGATTGTTTAATTACTATAATTGTTGATCGATTCTGACAAAAGCTCTTAACGTCTCTGAGAAAAGATCAACACATGGCTTTAATAAAATGTTGAGAGAAAAGGTCATCAATAATCGAAATGATTCATCTACTACCAATTGGTAGGTCAAACACACATCGGATGCTGCCGGCGGGAGGTAGGCAGGTGTGCACATGAAACCGCGTGGCTGCGTGTGCCAATTCATTTGTGACACCGACGAGAACCCAGAAGTTGACCGTCGGCGCCTGCTGCAAATCTCGATGTGGGTGTCCACCCACCGTCGGCGGAGGTTTTAGCATGTAACACCACTTGTTTGTGCCCTTTTTGCACCAAACCACAACCCAAACTTTTTGTTGCAAGGAACACCAATATTTGAGTTAATTATTTGCATGGAGCACAAACACCCATAGTTAGCAACTTTAATGAATAATTAGATCGTTGGGCCTACTGTCAGCAGACGTGGTATGACTTACCGCCGAGCCCCGCCGCCTCTGCCATTCACATCCAGCCCTGTCGCCTACTAGCATAGCTCTTCTGCCTTGGTCACCTGCGTGACCCCTGCTGCACCTGGCCCTAGCCAGCCACGGCTACTTGCCGGCGAGGAACCGCACATGTCTCTACCATCCCACCTGAGGTGCGCTCCCAACCTAACCGCGAGCCGAGCCGTGAGGCGACACATCTAGGTGCAGCTCCGCTGCGCTTGCGTCGCCTAGCCAGTCTCCATCTCCATCCTCTGCGCGAGGTGAGCGAACCTTTATTCCCAAATAAGTTGGGTAGGCTAGAGGTGAAACCCATAAGATCTCGTAACCAAATCAAATGGATAAGGGCTCAAAGCCGACCCCTGGTGTAGTCCTATTTTAATCGGGAAGTCATCGGTATCACCATCTGTTGTCCGAACACTTGTCACAACAATATCGTACATGTCCTTGATGAGGGTAATATACTTTGCTGGGACTCAAGACCACGAGTCTACTGCACATGCGCACTATTTTAAGCCTTGTTTGCAACCAATGCAAAAGAGTCGGAGGGAAGCACCGCACCCCGTACAAGCATTTGACGTACACAACACACAAAAACACACGAATCACTGAGAGTCAATCGATGGCCAGACTTGGCACTCTCCTCTATATTGGCCAGCCCTTGTCCTCATCCACTTGATCTATTCAGCCAGGCTGTGGTCTCCGTCCATTGCCATGCCGTAGTTCACCGCAATTCAGCTTTGTCACCTTTCTCTCCTCCTAGTCGTCGGCATGCAGCAACCACCGCCGCTGCAATCTACCAATACAACGAGGCTCTGTTTGTCGAATTGGTTCGTTCGACCATAGTGGCTGCCACGTATGTCCTAACAGTGGGCCCGGCGAGCTAATTATTTGCCGAACAAGCTACTTACACATTTTGTGTTCTGTGCAAATAATTAACCTAAATGTTGGTGTTTTTTGCAACAAGAAGCTAATGTTGTGGTTCTGTGCAAAAGGAGCACCAACATCTGGTGTTATATGCTAAAACCTCCCGTCGGCGGCTCAGTATTTTCCACCAGCTCTGCCGTCCGTCCGGTCCGACGTCCGAGTTATTAGGCACGCACACCGCAGCGCAAGCGCAGATATTTGTTCCGACCTTTTCCTTGGCGTGCAACTCAAACCAAACCAGATTAAACCGGACGGACCAGCCACCCGCTGCCGTTGCTTCCTTTCTCCCCGCATTTAAGCGCCCTCTCCCACCGTCAACCGCCCCGACCCAAGCCGCAGACCAAACGCGAAAGCTTCGCACCACCTCGCTCGCACCTCGCGCCCCGCCGTCCGAAAATGCAGAGGCAGCTCAACCTCTCGCCGGCGCCCAAGCAGCAGCAGCAGCACGACGGCGGCGGCGCCGGCGACGGCAGCGACGCCACGGAGGCGATCCCGCTGTGGGTGCCCGAGGCGTCCGCGGAGGGGAAGACCGAGAAGGCGGCCGGCGGCCGCGCCGAGCGCTCCATCCACCTCATCCCGCTGCTCACCTTCCTCTGCTTCCTCCTCCTCTTCCTCTGCTCCCACATCCCCTCCGCCTCCGGTAAGCGTCCCTACCACGCCTCTGCCTGCGCAGATCTGGATGCAGATGTTGATTTCCCTTCTGACGACGACTGTTTCCCTTTGACTTTTCAGATATGTCGAGCTTTGGCGGTGGCGCCAGCAGCGGCGGCGGCGGCGGCGGCGGAGGGAAGGCGGGCAACCGGAGGCTGAAGATGCTTTAATAGGCTTCTCTCACATCAAACTATCGCCTCCTTAAGTTTTGCTGTTCTTTGCCGGTTTCAGTCCGGCAGTATAATTTTACCTGCCGCTCAAACATTCAGCGGCCTATATTGTATTTGTACCTGCGCATCAGTAATGAGATCTGGAATTGTATGATTGCGTGCCTGCTTCGGTACCACCGTACCAGCATTCTTGATCGTTGGAGTTACTTGTTGAAACGAAAATAGAATCATAGCTTCACTGAATGATCTCTGCTTATGCAATGTGTTGATCATTTGATGTGAACCTTGGTGGAATAGGTGCAATTAAGCAACCCCAGTTGCAATGTGTGGTCCTGTGTAATGGATAATGATGGCCCAACAAATTAAGATTATCCACGCTTCATCTAGCGGCACAGTGCATAACCTCGATGATCCATATTCACATAGTAACAGTGTTTTAGAACAACCAGAATCTGGATGCAGAATGCCATTGGAGGGAGATTCTAGAAAAGACAAATGCAAATATATCATACTGCCGGAATCTAGAAAACAAACAGGTACCGTGGTTAATTTGTACAGATAATACAACTCCTGGCACCACTTCCCTTCGACAGATAAAACAAGTGTAGATCGACAAAACAAACTATACAAGACAAGAAATTTCAGTTGTAGCTGCACGAAAATACTACCAGAGACAACAATGACAAATTCAACAGTACGAGCTGAATCAAACTATCATCGGCATCCCACATCACTATACGCAAACACACTATCAAACAAATCATCAGATGAATCCCTGGGAAGCCTCAGGCTTCTTTGGAGAACTGCTAGACTTGCCGTCATCAGTGGCCACGCAGACAGGTATAGTTACAGGGCTGCCATGATTATGGGTGATTGCAACTCCAGTGTCTGGGTGCTTGTGCTCCTGCTCAGTTTGCTCAGCCATCAGAACACTTTCAGGAGTGTTGGCCTTAGGTAATTCAACCTCCTGGTGCTTATGCTCCTCGCCACACGTTTCAGTCTTTCCTTGCGCTTGGGCCTTTTCGGTTTCACCATTCTGATTTTTCAGTTCCCCTTTACCCATATCAGGATCTTCTGGCATGCTGGTCTTTGGACATTCACCCTCCTGATCAGCCATTTGTCCCGTTTCAGTGCTTTCTAGAGCGCGGGTCTTGGCTGGATCACCTTCCTGGCATTGTCCAGCCTCTTCAGAGCTTTCATGTAAATGATTCTTCGAGAGTTCAGCATCCTGATCGGCCATCATCTTTTCCTTGTAGGTTTCGGTGGCAGATGTTGCAACCTTGTTGTAGGCACCAGTTACCCATGCTGTCCCTGTAAGGATATATCTGTTACTCATGATCGCCGAACTAGCAGTAGAGACGGTCTGTTCTGCAGCTACCAATGCTGACTTGGTCTTCTCCGCAACCTGGTACTTCTCATCCATTTCCTTCATTTTCTCATTTACCACTAAGGTGCCGGTGCTGATCTTCTCGCTTAGGCCCAGACTCTTGTCAATGGAAGACACTTTAGCAGTTGCCGTCGATGTGAGCTGATGTGTCTCATCAAAAGTCTTTGCCTTTTCTAGGGCGTCCTTGCCAAGAATAAATCCCATGGCCAACATGGAACCAACAACATCCTCTGCCTTATGAAGAGCAGATTCTATTGCCCTAGGAGTTTTAGACTGACAGTGCAAAAACAGTATCAGGAGTTCTGAAACTACTGCTACAATTTTTATTGAGGTGAAACTAAAACAATTTACAAATCATAGATGTAAAGTTTGCATGATCCCACCTCTAAATCAGCTAAAACAGCTGCTGGTAGCTGGTAATTAGTGGCTGGGGTGATGATGATAGCCATGTCCACTATAGTCGCACCCTGCACAAACAAATCACATAGCCAAGGGTGTAATTGTACACTATTACCAATGAATATAGGAACATGACGAAAAGGAATTCAAACATGTGATGGTAACACTGTGTACACACTAAAATGGCACATAACATATATTAGCAGGGTGTTCTATAGAGTTGTAGATCCAAAGTTATAAACGGAAGCATAAAGAGCATTCCTAAGGAGCAAATTTGAGCCCATTCCCTTTTCCCAATCCAAAATAATTAATAAAGTGAACCCCAGGAAGACTTCAAGCGGTGAATTTTGTATCACAGTGAACTTGATTATGTCATGAGTCTGCCGTTATTACTTAAATAGTTGCAAAGGTTGTGCTGGCAGGTAAGAACTCATACTGTCAGAAGCATAGCCCTCTCAGCTTCTTGGTCACTTTTGAAGGTGATGTAGGCAAACTGAGACCGCTCGTCGGCACTGCAAAGCATTGCTAAGTTAACATAACACATATTATGTAATAAGTCTAAAGATAACAGCTGTATCAATTATCATGGAATATGTGGCACTAACCCTTGCATTTCAACATGTACGATGTCACCGGAAAAGGAAAAGAACTCCTTGATATCTCGTTCTGAAGCTTGAAGTGAGACATTGTGGACTTTTACTGTGCTAGCCATGCTTTCCTTGAAAAATGGAATGACCAGAATGGAATCATTAATCAGCATAATTTCCCAGTTTTAACTGCCTGAGCTAGCAAGACAGAACAGTGTACTGTATACTTTCCACAATAACTAAACAAAGACCAAATAGCGAGTTATCATTTGGAGCTTTCTAGACACAATTGAAAAATTAATTTCATGAAAGATAAATACGTAGTGGAAGATAACATCTGGGAATATCCACACTTCAGTTATCATACAGTTCAGTATAATTTATATAATGATGTCTTTAAGATTTCAACCAAATTTATAAACACTACAGGAAACGAGCACAACAGTCAGTTCTTAACTTGGGCCATCTGAACAAACAGAACCTAAAAATATGATACATGTTCAGTTGAGCATATGCCAATACGGAGTAAAAGGTCTTATATCATAGCAAAATGGAAGCACAAAATGTTTCATGATGCTTAAAATACTAGAAAACTGCATGAAGCACGGAAAGAGGGGAGAACATAAATGAGGTTAGAACTTAAAAGACAATGCATTAGGCAACAAACTTCTGTCTCCAGAGTTAGGTCCATTTCATGCAGAGAGTTCAGTTGTGCTCTTTGCCATTACTCTGAAATCCGAAGTATGTCAAAGCATCACTGTCATATGCGGAGTATATGGCTATTTTTCCTGATTTATTAAGAACTTCAATGATTTGAACCAATGTAAATGATCCTGATTCACGTGATAAAATGATTCTGATGACTAATTTCTCACAAAATAAAGAGCTTTCACCAGAGTAAAAAACCCGTCAATACCTCAAAACTTAACAAATTTCAAGAAATTAACCGGGAGAATTCTTTCTCTTCATAACTTACAAGACAAAAGAATGATTCATGAATAGAGCACTATTATAGCAGTTAAGGCCATAATGCATCATGCGAAACAACAAATAATACATGCATTTGGTAGGAAATCTGAAATGCTTAGGTACTAATGCATCCTCCGCAAAGGGGAATTTCCATCATCATTTTCCCTATTTCCTCACATGGCAAGAACAGCTCGGCAGACAACAAACATGATGCGTGATCGTGCGACCAATAAAATAAGATTTCCTAAATAGAAAGAGATGACAGAGGAGAAGGATATTCCGAATCTCAGATGCTCACATTACTCCACGAACAAAGAATGAAGAGCGTGGGAGAAGAGGACCTGGCTCTCACCTCCACGGATACGATCCAAACGGCCCCGAACTCCGATCACGAACTCGAACTGGGGTCCGGGGAAGGGAAAGGACGACGGGTTCCGTTGAGCGCCTTTTGCCGCCGGTTTCGCCGGAGAATGGGTGGTAATGCGGAAACTTGGAGGGTGGCGACGTCCACGTGCGGTGCCAGGAGAGGCCATCTTCCGTGGGCCGTATCTTGGGCCCTCAAAACCCAGTCAGCCATTTTGGTGTCTCAGGCCTCTCAACGCTTTCACCTCCAGCATCTATATTTAATTTTTGAAATCACACTATTTCAAATTGCGTGTTTAACTTCGCTATCACTGAATGTTGTTTTTTTTTTTGAGAAACACAGTACAAACGCAAAGAACAATTTGTGCTGTTTTTTTATTTGCGAAGGAGTTTGTGTTGTTGTTCTTCAATCCAAAGTGAGAAGTACCGTTCTAACATGTATTGTTGCAAAAAATATCAAAGTTGTAGCATTCGAGAAAAAGATCATTTGCTGGTTGCTGCCTTCCATTCATTTTTTCAACAAGGGAGCACCCAGGCCTCTGCCCTTTTGTCCTAATACAAGTGAATGTATCGTCAAGCATGGCCGCAACAGCTAAGAGCATCTTCACCGGTGCCCCTAATAGCAGCTCTGCATCGAAAATGGACTTACACCGGCGCGTCCTGAAAGGTGCCGGCTAGTTTTCAAGCCAATAGAATTGCCGAAAACCCCGTGCTTGCCTCTTCGCGAAGGGCACGAATCGGACGCGCCGGCGCCTCGCGGCACGACGGTTTTCGCGGGTGGAGGCGCCTTGGCAGTGAGAGGACGCGGCGGTTTGCATCGGAAATGACGCGGGAAGATTGGTCGTCGGTGTTAATGGCCTCTCGCGCGGAAACCGAAGCGGCGACGAGGGACGCGACTGGCCATGCGGCGTCCGCCCACCAACACATGCGCCTTCAATGCGCGTACGTCGCTGCCCTTACAACCACCTCCCCCGCACTTCTCTTCTTCCCCGTCTACCAACCCTAGCCGCCGCCACCACCATTCTCGCAGACACCCACCTCCCCCACGCACCCCACCAACGCGATGGCGCACAACGACGAGCCCAGTGACGGCGGCACACTCCGCTCGCTGCAACTGACCTACGACAAGGCGGATATACTGTACTGGCAACACATCCCCGTGCCAGTACAGTACAAGCTGCCGCACGGGTGGCATGTCTCCAACACCGGCTTTGCAGTGCCACCGCCGCCACCGGTAGGACCAGAGATGCGCACCCTCATCAACGAGCGGCCGAACCGTATGACGCCGGTGGAGAGGAACCTACCGACGAACGCGGTCAACAGCCCGTAGTGGCCACGGCGCTTCGAAGAGGACCGCGCCATCGAGGTCGCGTGGGTGGCCAGCCGCCTGAGCGGCTGCTTCAACAACGTCGGCCGCCGTGCCTGTCACGGCCACGACGTCGACGCCACGTTGCAGTAGTACGGCTACCGCCAGCGCGCCCGCGGCGACCCACCGCGTGTCCCACTCTACTTCCCGCAGGCGGCGTGCATGGCGCCGGTGGCGCCATCTCTGCAGAGCCCACCGGCAAGGACGACGGCATCCGGGAGCTCGCGCACCGGATCGTTAGCAGCCGTCGACCGCACATGCTCGACCGCGCCTCCTTCGAGAGGCATCGTCATCCGCAACGGGGCGAGGCACGCGTCTTCAGCTCCGACCCGTCTAAAACCCTAGAACTCCATTTCTATCCGAGATTCCTCCTGGAGCAGAAGTGCATAACAGGTCAGACAAAAATAAGACGACCCATCTTCTGTGGGCTGGCTCTTGGCCCGGAAAAGCCCAGTATCTTACTCCTGATGCCCAGTAGGCCCATCGATGTGCCGAGCAGCACTGCAGGAGTAGCCTCTGTTCTGTTCTGCTTTCTCCCTTCCGCCTCCAGCACCCAACCGCGAGTCCACGACGGCGAGCGTGTCTCTCCTCCCAGACCGATACGGCGGTGTGGCTGGCGAGGTGGTGGAGGATGGCGAAGGCCGGCGGCGGGCTGATCTGGGCGACGGCGGAGGACCTGGCGCGGAACCGGCCGGTGGTGCTGTCGATGTACCGGCAGATCCTGCGGGCGCTCAACTCGCCGGCGCTGCCGCTGGGCCACGCGGCGCGGCTGGCTAAGAAGGCGGAGTGCCGCGCCATCTTCATCTTCGGCGCCGAGGAGAGGTCGCTGCACAACATCCGGGACCTCCTCGACGCCGCGCGCCACACCCTCGGCATCCTCAACCGCGGCCGCCTCCCGTAGAGCGAGAGAGTAGCCCCCTAATCTTAGCGGGTATGCTCGAATCGATTGTAAGATTCTGTTCGTCTTCGTGCTGTTGAATTGGATGGCTAGTTTGACGGCATGAATTCGGAGCCATCTGTTCCCTAGTTGTTTCGCTATCTATGTATACACTGCAGAACATGAATAAATATATGTTGCAGACCCAAAAGAAACCACTTATCATTTATCACTGGATGTTGATGATGAACAGTTTGTGTTACTATTGTTGTTCAATTAAATTTGGCATGAGCTGTTCACAGAGGTATTGTCGCAACAAGTGTCATAGTTGTAGCATTCAGGAGCTAGCGCACATTTGTAATACTAATACCCAAGTGACTGATATATCACACCACTGCTGCTTGATAGTTTTTGCCTTTGCTCGGCTAACTGTAAATTTGACATATAACCTTTACACATAGGAGGATCTGTACAATAGAAATCTATGATATATGACACTAACACAAGCGGAATGAATCATGGCTAATCTTGCAGCTGTACCTTGAGGTATGAAACAGATTTAGCTTAGAACACAGGGCACACCCTAGTTTCAGCTGGATGTAGACTCGAGTCTATCCCTTTAGCGGTGGGGCATGTGGCCAGAGGACAGTGCTCGCCGGCCGTGCCCCACCAGTTGACTGACCGGTTCTCCATGGTCAGTGTGAAGTACAGCAGCACCACCATGAAACTGATACCTGCATCGAGCGTGGCTGAGAGGCCGTAGTTGTACCTCTGCCACCATTTCTTATGGTACCGGAACACGAAGAAGTTCAAAATGGTACCAATAATCAGCCATACGTTGTAGTTTACGGATGTCGCTGGCGGCATGTTCGCTGTAGCGCCGATGAGCACTGGTAGGTTTATCACTAGTATCCACTTCTGACTGGGGAATATCCTGTGGAAGATGTACACGATGACAGGGTGTGCTGCGCCGATGAGAAAGAACCAGTTGACTGCTCCATAGTTACCACGTGCCCTGAAAATGCGCTTTTGGCCAACAAGGCCCCAGAAAAACGATGCATCAAAGAGGACGCGGTCACCTGGGCATGTCCATGGGTTGTCAGCTGAGAGCTCCTTGTCCTGGCAGACGGGATGGAATCAAGTAGCCACCATGTCACACTGAGGTTAACTGTCCCAGCGCGCTATCTTCCTCTTCGGCGCCGAGAGAGATCACTGCACAACATTCTTCAACCGCGTCCCTAGTCTCACTGGGTATGCTCGAATCGATTGTAAGATTTGTTTCGTCTTCGTGCTGTTGAATGGCTAGTTTGACGGCATAAATTTGGTGCCATTTGTTGCCTAGTTGTTTCTCTATGTATACACTGCAAAACATAAATGAATATATATTGCAGACCCAAAACAAACCCATTTTGTGTTATTGTTGTTCAATTAAATTTGAAACATGCTGTTCACAGATGTATTGTTGCAACAAGTGTCATATATGGTTGTAGCATTCAAGAACTAGCACACATCTGTGCTACCCAAATGAACTGATATATAACACTGCTGCTAATAGTTTTTGTCTTTGCTTGGCTGACTATAACCTTTACACATAGGAGGAGCTGTGCTCTCCCTCTCTCTCCTTTGCTTGAGAGTACAATAGAAATCTATGATAATATGACACTGACACAAGCTGAATGAATCATGACTAATCTTGCAGCTTTATCTTGAAGCATGAAACAGATCTAGCTTAGAACACGGGGCACACCCTAGATTCAGTTGGATCTAGACTCAAGTCTACCCCTTTAGCGGTGGGGCATGTGGCCAGAGGACAGTGCTCACCAGCTGTGCCCCACCAGGTGACTGACCGGTTCTCCATGGTCAGTGTGAAGTACAGCAGCACCGCCATGAAAGCGACGCCTGCGTCGAGAGCGGCGGAGAGGATGTAGTTGTACCTCTGCCACCATTTCTTCCGGTACCGGAACACGAAGAAGTTGAAGAAGGTGCCAATGATCAGCCACGCGTTGTAGTTGACGGATGTCGCTGGTGGCATGTTAGCTGTAGCGCCGATGAGCACTGGCAGGTTTATCATTAGTATCCACTTCTGACTGGGGAATATCCTGTGGAAGATGTACACAACAACAGGGCCTGCTGCGCCGATGAGAAAGAACCAGTTGACAGCTCCATAGTTACCAGCTGCCCCAAAAATGCGCCTCGGGCCAACAAGGCCCCAGATAACCGATGCATCAAAGAAGACACGGTCACCGGGACATGTCCATGGGCTGTCTGCTGCGAGCACCTTGTCATTGCAGATGTTCGGGATGGAACCAAGTAGCCACCATGCCACGCCGAGGTTGACTGTCCCAGCCACAATTGTACCGGCGAACTGGGTAAATACAGAGCGCCAAGGTTAGTAAATGTTATCTTCCTACATGTGACTCCTTTGCTTACAAGGTGGGGACATTTAGTGGTTTAATTACCTGAACAATGAACATCGATCTGGGAGGTATCTTCATATAGTGGCCGAGCTTGAAGTCTGAGAGGAAAGAAACCGCCTGGCTCATGCTCATGTATCCGTACACCTTGAAGCAGACATTGGCGATGGGGTATCCAGGCATTATCAGCCCCATGGCATACTCAGTGATGACATTCAGACCAGGTGTCTGTCCATCAATTTTTTGTTAGCTTTTCTTGCAGAAACCATCAAATGCAGGGGAAATGGAGAATACATTGAACATTCTGAAATAGTTACTTGCCTGGGCTGTGGTTGCACTAATGATGCTTATGGGGAGGGTGAAGATGAAGGCCATGCCACAGGCGAAGATGAGGCCCCACCATGGGAGCTGAACCTGGTCATTGAGGACAGTGCAGAGGATGAGGGACACTATCAGCGCCAATACCGTCAGCGAGTAGAACCACCATGCTGGTATGTCGTCGTACTTCCTCATCAGCCTTGTGTGGATGTCAGGCTCCTCTTGCTTTGAAGCTTGGAACCGTTGATAGATCTCCCTGCAAATTGGTGTCTCTTTAAGGTTCATAAACCACATGTGTGTCTGTCTATTCATGTACAGAGTTGAGAGCTCTTACTTCCCGTAGAAGATGGCGACGTGAGAAATGGTTGCGGCAATGGTGGCGAAGCTGAGCCCGTAAGAGAGTGCAAAGAAGGTGCTGAGGTTTACCACACCGAGCTTTCCATACGCGACCTTGTCAAGCTGGAACCGACTGTCCACGATTTTGGTGATATCATAGAGGGATCCGTTGGACATGAAGAGGTGCGAGGAGAATATGGGGAACGTCTTGGCGTGGTAGAGGTCGGTCCCCCAGTACGCGGTGGGTATGATGATGTAGATGAAGAAGGCGTAGCCGATGGCGATGTTGGCGGTGGCGAAGAAGGGCGAGATGAGCGGGCTGAAGAGGAAGGAGGAGACGGCGGTCCAGTCGAGCGTGAATGCCCCGAGGCCCAGGCCGTGCATGCCGGAGCCGAGCTGCTGCGCGGTGACGGACTTGGAGAAGACCCAGCACACCCAGGACACGGAGGTGAGCACCGGGAAGAGGTAGCCCGGCACGACATACCACGCGAAGCTGCAGATGAGCGCCACCAGGAAGAACTTTGAGCGGGATATCTGCCGCGACCCCTTGGGGAACTCCTCCTTCTCGTGCAGCGCCCTGGTACATTCAGAGGGGCTGTTAGTGCCACACACACACACATGCTATGAAGTGTAGAAGACTTCCACAATGCAATGGATTCGAAAATGCTGACATGTAAACAAAGCAATTCATCAGTCATCAGTTCATGTCATTTTTTTTTGGCGAGAAAGTTGTATCATTGATTGTATGGTGCTCTACATACAGAAATGCAAATCATAAAACGGCCCGATGCGCAACTTTTTTCTATATAGGAGTTTCTGTTTTGTGCAAGATGAAAAGTTGTGGACATATATTGCAAAACCATTCTCCCAGTCTTCCTACGTTTGTGTATCTGTAACCCATCGATCCCTGGTTATAAAAGCTAGAACTAACCCTGGCTGACCACCACGTTAAGTAAGACAACCTTGCAGTATGATACACTACGACCAGACACGATAACAATTGATTCCCAATTGGTTTGGTTGCCACGATGGATCGTGTACTCGCTGTCAGGATATGCACGCAGGCGGCTCACTTAACTGGAAAGATGGCGCGCAAGCATGTGCGAGAAAGTACGCGCGTCTTTTCTGGACAAGTTGGAGTCCTGGACCACGATAACGCAACACCATTGTCTACTCCATCCATCCAGTTGCACGCAAATTTCAAACAAACAATCGCAGAGGTCACCCTCTCCCCTAGAAGAGGCCTACCAGAACTAGAAGAAAAGAGTCAAAAACTGTGCAGTGCACGTTAGGCGCTGCAGCCCCAATTCGCGTGCGTTCACATCACAAATTCATACCCCTCGTCGCGTGCTGCCAATTTTCCATCACAAACTTCCGAAGGCTGCATTGGCCGACTGCCAAATCTGGAGCCGCAAATGGAGATTCCTCTCTCCGGCGCTGACGACGGGGACGAAACGCGCCGCCCATGCCTCCAAGCGGCGTCGCCGTCGGTCTCTTTTCAGTGGGGGATTCGTGGACTCGATGGAGTCTATAATGTGCCGAGACGTCCCAACCGTCTTGAAAGCTACCACTGCTTATAGTCTTTGGTCTCGACGAGTTGCTGTCATGTATGCATGGCGAGTTGATCATCATGAGTCTAAGATGCCGGAACATAAGTTGACGACGAGCGGCAGCCCAACTGTTTCTGAAAGCTATCTGCACTCAAACGAACTGGAGGATGCCGTCGGAATGCCGCTGGTCTAAATATAAGACGATTTGGCAAGCTGTCATTCTGGCAAAGCATCTTCTATTAGTGAACGCAGTGAGTAAGTACAAGCGACTATCATATTTGGGAGCATCTCGTTTCTCTGATGAAATGGATTGTGGCATTCAGTTTCAGATGATAAAAGATGCGTATCAGTGGAGGTATCGGCATATTATTAAACGGCAGTCGTCTGACTAGAGTCAGATATCCCTGGACTGGTTAGTGTTAATGGTAGGTGAGTTGCAGGTTGGTTTAGAGGAGTAAACTAGTGCCAATTGGCGCAAGATGGGGTTCCTTTGCTAGTTCATACAGAAAGGGTTCTGTGCTGCTATACTGCATCAAGAGAATATATACAAAACTTTTGGCATATATAGAAGGCAAAGTGGCAGTGACTGGTGGGGCCTAACTAGTAGATTCATATCTCTGTCATGTGATCGGTCGATTAGTAAACCAGAAACCAAAGCTGGACATCACTCTTTTGGTTAAGGACAACCTTGGCCAATAAGCCTGCAACAATGCAACTTGATTCCACAAAAAGGCCTGCCACTCTTTTCTTGTTAGTTCATGGAAATATTGAGACTCTTTGATTCAACTGGTTTTCGTATAATTTGGGAGAATTGGGATCCCTAAAGTATTTGTGGTGTGTGGTAGTTTGTTCGATTTGTATCCCTGTGAGAGGTTGATTATCTTTTATAATTCGTTTATAGTCTATTTCCCAAGAATTCTTACATTGATTGATGTCTTGGAAAATCCATGTGGTTTACTATGTGCAATCACATATATTTTTGGTATAAATTCCTACTCAAATGAATTATCTACTCAGCCTCTTTTCAAAGGAACCTGACCTAACAATAACCCAGATTAAGATCACACATTTCATCCTTTGTCAAACCGGGCCCTGAAAATAAGACAGGACCCAAGCAGGCCTTACAAAAACGTTGACCAATGGGAGAATGATCCCTCCCTTGGCTATACGTTGTTAGGTAGAAATGAGACTCTCCCCGCGGATGGACGCTAGGATTATAACCCGATTAAAGTTCGCTCCTCCCGCGAAATTACCGCGTGATGGGGATTCGAACCCGGGTGGGCTGGCTGCGCACTCGCCTTGCCTTGCCACTGAGCTGGAACTCAGTTCTCCAAGCAGACCTTACTATGTGTCTATGTCTATGCGACCCGCAATCATATTATCCACCCACCCATGTTGCTTTTGGATGAAAATAGGTCTTTGTAAGGGAGTAAAACCTTTCCACCCATAACCATAATTAGTTTTCTTTCAACCATTCGTACACCTAATCAGTCGGCTAGATAACGCCTACCAAAGTTTGATGGGAAAAGCAACAGCTTGTCTGCATTTGCATCAGCGTAACCCGTGTTTTAAAACATAACGTGCCCTTGGTGTGCGGAAAGACAGTATTCTAAACCAACTGAAAAGCCAAGTTGCACAACTCGGCACTATTTTCTTCTGAAAGAATGCATCGAGCGACGTAATAATTCGGGATTCAATCAGCAGCAGCAACTTATCTATCCATCAATCCAGTGGATATACTCCCATATTCATGGTAGGGTCTCTCGGCATCGTTAGTGTCGAAAGGACTATGAAAAAGAAAAACGAAAAGAGATCATCCAACTGAGATGCATGTCAGTGTCTCGCTAGCTGTAGTACTGTAGTTTGTCAGATTTTGTGCCTAAATAGTAGATTCATATCAGTTTGTCGTACGATTAGTGAACCAGAAACCAAAGTTTTACATCACTCTTTTGTTCATAGACAGCCTTGACCAATAAGCCTGCCACTTGATTCTAAAAAAGGCCTGCACTTCTTTAGTTCAAGAAAATATCGAGATCCTCTTTGATTGAAATGGTCTTTGTATAATCTTTGGAGAATTGTGACCCTTAAAGTATTTATTCTATGTGGATAGTTTGATTTGTAGCCTTGAGAGACATAGATTATCTTTTAAATCGTTCATACTCTGTTTCCCAACAATTTTTTACATTGATTGACGTCTTGGAAAATTCGTGTGGTTTTAGTATGTGCAATCATGTATATTTTTGGTACAAATTCCTACTCCAACGAATTAACTATACTCCCCGCAAAAGAAAAACGAATTAACTATACTAAGCCTATTTACAAAGGGATCCGACCTAACAATAACCCAGATTAAGGTGCCAGGCTAGCTATAAGCATCACACATTTCATTTTGTCAAACGGGGCCCTGAAAATAAGACAGGATTCAAGCACACACCTTACTATGTCTATGTGACCCGCAATCACATTACCCCACATCCATGTTGCTTTTGGATGAATTAGGTCCTTGGAGGGTAGCAAGATCTTTCCACCCATAACCATAACCATAATCAGTTTTTTTAAAACCACTCGTACACCTAATCCGTCGGCTAGATAACGCTTACCAAAGTTGCTGGGAAAAGCAACAGCGTGTCTGCATTTGTATCAGCGTAACCCATGTTTTAGAACATAATAATAACGTGCCCTTGGTGCGCGGGTAGACAGTTTTCTAAACCAACTGAAAACCCAAGTTGCATAACTAAGCACTATTTTCTCTGAAAGAAGGCATCGAAGCAACGTAATAATTCGGGATTCCAAGAGCAGCAGCAGCGGCAACTTATCCATCCGAGGAAATTGCATATACCAGCAACACTTGGGGCAAACCTTGCGCAAACCAGTGACTTGAATTTGGTTTTGCACAAACCAGCGACTCTACATGCAATTCATTGCATATCGCTGTAATGATCAGATTACAATGTCAAAACAACAAATTTGGCAGCTATCTGTTGCTTGGTGTGTGCTGGGCGTGTGCTAACCCCATGGTTGACACTTGCTTTGCTCTAGATTTGCCACTTCTACAATTATCTAAAAAGGAGAAATGGTTGACACTGGTATATGCAATTTCCTCTATCCATCCATATCAATCAGTGGATCTGTGGATGCTATCACCCATGTTCATGGTGGGGTCTCGTCAGTGTCGAAAGGACTACGAGAATGAAAAGAGGCCATCTAATTCGCTAGGTGTAGTACTCAAGTTTGTCAGATTTTGTCCATCGCCTTTCTTTTAAAATTGATGGCCTGGGCCGGGTCAGATTCTCCAATCTGAAGCCACTTAACTAACACCTGAATTGGCTGGTGATGACTGATAATACGATGCATATGCACAAGTTGTTACTAGAAAAATGATGGTAGTAATAACATTATAAAACTAGCTGGCCGAGCTTTGGGTTCTATTGCTGGTTTTGTCACTAGCTTTAGTGAGTTTCTATATCAATATCGTCGAGAAACTTTGGGGAAAAGGTACCATACAAAGTGTCTTCCACACCTGTACGACTACTGTTTCTATCTAGGCGCCAAACGGAAAGATACAACGGCCAGGGGACAAAGCAACTAACCCAGCCGGGCGCCAAATTAAGAAAGAAGCGGTGAAATCTTGGGGGGGAATTTTATGAACGCAACGCTTTGTTCGCCGGCCTCCGGAACGCGAAACCAAATTCCGACCAAATCCACGGTCATAACAAGAAACGCAAGAAAGCAAAGATCACTGGAGTGGAGTAGTGAGGGAGGTGCTCACCGGAAGAGCGAGACCTGGACGAGCGTGGTCGGCCACCACATGTGCGCCGGCTCCACCACGTACTTGCGCATCAGCCCGGCCCACCCGTAGCCGAGCACCTGGATCGAGTAATTGACGGCAAAACCGGAATTAAGATTGGCCGGAGCTAATTGCGGTGGCTAGTTAATGGCCGTTAATTAGGAGAAATTTCAGGAATAATCATCTTCTTGCGTATACTCCGGTGACTGCGCCGACGTAACGTGGTACCAACCTGGGTGGTGATGATGAGGAGCCACGCGGCGAGGAAAGAGATGGAGCGGTAGTAGTATGCGCGGATGATGTCGACGATCCCGACGGCGTAGGCGTTGCCGTTGCCGAAGGCGTATCCGGCATTGGCGAAGATGGAGATGAGCACGTGCTCCTTCATGTTGAAGGGCCCCGGGTTGAGGCTCCACTCCCCGCCGCCGAGGAAGGCCGGCACGGGGAAGCTCCGGCGCGGGAGGACGCGGGCCATGAAGTGGCCGATGGGCAGCGACGCCACCTGCACCGTGATCTGGGTCACGATGAGCGGCTCCGTGCGGTAGGAGAAGAACTGGTTGAGGAAGCTCATGAGCGCGCAGGAGAACAGCCCGATGGTCCACATCCGGAACGTCCACACCGGCAGCGTCGGGTCGTCGCCGTTCGGCACCGTCAGCCGGACCTGCTCGATCGGGGACGTCTCCTCCTCCTCTTCTTCCGCTCCCTTGCCGGCGCCGGCGGCGAGGCCGCGCTCGTCCGCCGCTATCTCGCCCATTGCGTGAGCCGGTTTAATGGCCGCTAGCTGTAAACTGTGCGAGCTGTACCGTGGTTTTGGGAGCGGAGGTCCGGCGCGCGGGTGCGTTTATATGGAGCGGTCTCGCAGGTCGCAGCTGTGTGCGTGCGTGATGTGTCCAGATTCTTTGGACGTGCGTCAGTCCTGTTGTTGATCCGCGGGCATTTACAACGCGAAAGGAAGGCAGTAGTAGATGCAAGATTCTATACGTATAAAGGCTGGAATCTGGCTGCCCTACGTATGTTATGTGAATCTTGTCCGATCTGGATACTGCCATACTAAAATATTTCCTCCCAAAAAAGCTTGTTTTTAATGTCCTCCTAAAATGGCGCCAGCATCATCAAAATAAGGAGAAATATAGTGCGATAATGTCAGGCGCAAAACTTTCAGGTCGATTCGGACGTAAGAGCATCTCCATCGGCAGCCGCCTGTCAGCCACACACCAACAAAATATACATCTTCTCCCCAAAACCTCGTCCCCTCCGCCGCTCATTTCTCCCGCCAGCCGCTCAATCTCCCATCCAGCGTCGAACCCGAAAAACCCTCGCCGTCGCGCCATGCCACCGAAGAGAAGGGCTCCGGCGAAGGCAGCGAAGGCACCGACGAAGGCGCCGTCGAAGACGCGCACCGTCGCGCCGAAGGAGAAGCCGGCGACCATGTCGCAGGAGGACTGGGAGACGGAGAAGCGGTGGACTCTGCGGAAGCGTGCCTGAGCATGGGCGGCGGCCTGAACAGCATCTCGAGCTCTCCGTCGTCGCCGGGTTACTGCGCGGGGTACACCGCGGACGCGTCGTCGATCTCGCAGATGGATGGCCGCGCCCGCTACTCCCCCGAGTTCGGCGACAGCGACATTACGGTCGACAACAACGCCCCGTTCTCGCCAGATTCAACGGCTCGGGGCAGCGGCGCCTTCCGCTTCCCTCGAAATGTTGTTGCATATGAATAGATGCTCAAAGCCCTCGAAATGTACAAGCACCAACACGAGGACAAAGACTTTCCGTTTATGCATTGCTTCAACAAGCTCCAAGGTTGCAAGAAATGGGACGACCTCCTCCATACTCTCTTGAAGGACGGGGAAGATGGGCCGGTCGATCCAGCCGGCGTCTCCACCGAGCGCCCCATTGGAAACAAGAAGGCCAAGGCCGACAGGAATGCGGCGCCGGTATTGGCAGCCATGGACGCCTCCATCGAGAAGATGATCACCTCGTTCTCGATGGAGAACAAGGAAGCTGCCGATAGAGCTGCCGTCGTGTGGAAGGCCATCCTCGACAAGCAAGACGCCAAGATCGAGTTGGAGAGGGAGAGGGTGGAGGCGGCGAAGATGGAAGCTCACGCTGCTGCCATGAAGGCCAACAACGAAGCGACGCAGCTATCATTGGCCAAAATGTCTCAAGAATCGAAAATCTTGATGGCCGACATGGAGAAGATGGACCCCTTGGCACGGACGTGGCACGAGATGTACCGCGAACGCATCGGCCAAGAGGTGATGGCGGCGCGAGCTGCGTCGGCGTCTCCCCCGGCACCGTCCATGTCTACCCGGCACCGTCCGCGTTCATGTCTCCACCGCCATCGTCCGCGTTCATGTCTACCCCGGCACCTTACGCGTTCATGTCTACCCCGGCACCGTTCGCGTTCATGCCTTCCCCGTCGATCGTGGATCCTGTTGCAGCGACGGAGTTGCCGCCGGCCGCCGATAAGGAAGCCGTCGAGGTTGCGCCGCCCGTGACCTCCTTCGTGTGGTCATGCGATCATTTGACTTCAAAGCCCTTTTTTGCGCCGGAAACGGCGATCTAGTGGCTGTCTGTTGGCCCAAACTTCTTATTCCAAAACCTATTCGTATTTGGTGGTCGTGTGTTGGCCCAACTTTATATTCGTAGACTTATTCGAATTTCTATGATTGTGTTTGAGATTTTAAATTTAAATTATCTATCGGGGCCACATGTTTGGGGGCGCCGGTGTGGGAGTAGCTCCCCCAAATAAAGAATGTTGTGTCGGTATCCCCAAACAAAGGTACCGGTACCACTGCCAGCGTCTATTTAGAACGCGCAGGTGGAGATGCTCTCAAAACGGAGCCGGTGCATCGGCGACGGCGAGCCGTCTCTGTCCGACGTACCGGGTAGTCTATTTGGGCCTCGACGCCACCGGCACGCTGCCGTGAAATACGTGTGATGCTGGGTGGTGGGCGCCCGGCGATTGGCCGGAGAATGCTAATCAACACCTCGGTCTGTCTGTACTGTAGCTGCAAGCCTATAACCAGCGATTATTTAACCATTTGCTCAGTCCAAGTAATTCTCCGGCGGGTCCGATGCCACATTGTACTTCTCGACCAGGTCAGTGTAGGTAACTGGCTATGACAACCTTGATGACGAAGAAGTATCACACCTATCCTTAGTCAGATACTCCGCAAAAACCGTAAAATAACCGCCACTTTGCAATATTAGATCCAGAAAAATGTTGATTCCACAAATTGGGCCGCCATGTAAAACTTTTTTCTGGTAACTGTAAAACAAGGCCTCCAAACATAATATCTGCAGCTTGGAGGTCAAGATATACGGTGAACTGCAAACCAGAAAAAAAAAACTATTGGCGGGACGGAACTCTCAGAAAGGCATCGTCGCTAGACTCACCGGAGTCTGGCCAAACTTCCAGCGGGGATGTCCGATTCATGCGGCAAACTCCACTTCTCGGCGAGGAGGTTTAAACCCCCCATGTCGTTTGTCGATCTCGAACGCGGATCGTGGTTGGAGCTCGCATCACATGCAAGAGCCGGAGCTCGTGCTAAGAAGGCGATGGGGCGGCGCAAGACGGCGTCATGAAGCAGCAATTGCATAGCAAGCAGCGCAGCCTTGACACGCAACTGATGACTCCCAAGTGCAAGACATCAATTGTAGTACTTTTCAACAAGAAAAGTTGTCAAACCCACAAGGAGCTGAAGGTATTGGTTAGCAGATTTTATAAGCAAACACTAATAGAGTTTTGGTTTTCTCAGTGTATAATTTGCAATAAAATAAAATGAAGAAACTAAATAGAAATATCTAAATGCTCTTAATGAGAGAAAGTCCAATTCTATATGCAGCAAGAGGATAAGCTTAAGTATGTGTGAGTTTATATGAGACAAGCGTTCCCGAGGGTGGCATGAATTTACTAGCATTAGAGTTCTACACAACATGGTAAATATTTTTTCAAGTTTCATTTCCTTAGGGGTGGAGTCTAAATTAGGTGCAATCATAGATATGGCAAATACACCCCTTATGATGGGTTCTAGAGTTATTTTCATGTGCAAGTATAGGAATCATTAAGACATAAATGTCCCACCATAACAATAAGATCATTGGTCTCCAACATAAACCCCTCTAATGCAACTCAAAGCATTGGAAAACGGTTTCAGTCATTCCGTCTCTTCCAACACTCATTTATTACATTAAAGTGAAGCCCTATGATCACATATATGTGAAGTAATATGGGGTCGACGTTCACATAAAACCATCATAGAACAACATACAAGATAAAAAAAAACTTAACCAAATACTCATTGCACATCATATAGAATCATAGCAAAATCATCATATGCCCTCAAGAACACGGGGAACTAGTCACAAGTGTCAAATATGATATGGACCAGAGGCATATGATTACAACACAATCTGAATATATAATATCTCCACCAAATAATGACAAAGTCAGTAGACTAGAACGTTTGTATGCACTTGTAAATAGCATTAGTTGACAACCTAGCTATGGTGTCATCATTATCCAAAATATAGGTTAAGGGTAAAACACCCTTACAATTAGAAAGATTGAGGTGATTATGATGGGTTCTTTGTACTTCTGAAAGTGTTGATGCGCGTGAGACACACGTCCGTTGGGAACCCCAAGAGGAAGGTGTGATGCGTACAGCAGCAAGTTTTCCCTCAGTAAGAAACCAAGGTTATCGAACCAGTAGGAGTAAAGGAACACGTGAAGGTTGTTGGTGGTGGAGTGTAGTGCAGCGCAACACCAGGGATTCCGGCGCCAACGTGGAACCTGCACAACATAATCAAAGTACTTTGCCTCAACGTAACAGTGAGGTTGTCAATCTCACCGGCTTGCTGTAAACAAAGGATTAGATGTATAGTGTGGATGATGATGTTTGTTTGCGAAGAACAGTAAAGATGTTGCGGTCAGAAACCCACCGGCGGGCAGCGACGGGCAACACCGTAGAGCCGGGAATCTCCCAGGACTGCGGCTGGCCCTGGTCCCTCCGAGCGACGGCCCGTAAAGCCTTCGGCACGCACGTCCGATGCTGATGCAAGGGCGTGCCACCTGACCTATACCTGGTCAGGAAGGTGTTGGATGATGCCTCGCTTAGTTTCCTGCATGGCATACACGTAAACATTAAATACGAGCCTCGATCGGCTCTCAGGTTATCCTGTGAATCGGCTCAAAGAGCCGATCCACCCATGATGCGTACGAGGTGTACGATCAGATGCTGGTCCTGCTTGATCAAAACAAAGCTAAAACGACCTACTACGATTTAGGGTTTTCACCGTATAATTGGAACATCCTACTCGTGATTGAGCCTGGCGGCCACGCACGGTGATCGTAAACCGACCCTAGACAAGGCCTAAAAACCAACACGAAGTTGATCCTCGGAACATCCTGTCTAGGGCTAGCAAACTACACCCTACGCGCCACTTGGATCCTTCAACCCGTTTGTAAGGCCTAACGATGCAGATATTAAACTAATCCTTGAAGAATCAAGGAGCAATCATAACGGATCGGATCTACTAAATAATGATCAAGCGGGGTGTCGCCCTTACACCCAAGATAGGTGTAAGGGCGGCTAGATGCCTAAGGGTTGCACGACAATAGCATATGATACGAAGAACAATGCTAACCCTAAAACATCTATGATAACTACGTTGCTCGCCATCAAAAAGGCTTCAGTACGAGCAACGCATGAACGATGAATAAACGTGTGCTGCCTAGATCGCAAGATGCGATCTAGGCAGCATGGTGCTTACCCGGAAGAAACCCTCGAGACGGGGGAGTTGGCGATGCGCCTAGATTGGTTTGTGGTGAACGTGATTGTTGTTTATTTCATAAACCCTAGATACATATTTATAGCCCGTAGACTTTCTAATGTGGGAATAATCCCAACCGGGCACGAGCCCAAACTCTATCTAACCGACACGTATCCTATTATGGTACAGATACACGGGCAAGCTAGCCCAAACTTTGTATACAAGGCCGATTCATGTATTTCTTCTATGTATATTCTTCAAGCCCATCTTCAATCGCGGCCCTGATGTCTACGTTCCCCCTCCTTTCCTGTAGACAGTGTTGGGCCTCCAAGAGCAGAGGTTTGTAGAACAGCAGCAAGTTTTCCCTTAAGTGGATACCCAAGGTTTATCGAACTCAGGGAGGAAGAGGTCAAAGATATCCCTCTCATGCAACCCCGCAACCACAAAGCAAGAAGTCTCTTGTGTCCCCAACACACCTAATAGGTGCACTAGTTCGGCGAAGAGATAGTGAAATACAGGTGGTATGAATATATATGAGCAGTAGCAACGGTGCCGAGAAAATAGCTTGTCGGCGTGTAGTTGATGGTGGTAGTATTGCAGCAGTAGTAACGCAAGTAAAACAAGTAAACAAGCGATAGTAACTCAGCAGTATTTAGGAACAAGGCCTAGGGATTATACTTTCACTAGTGGACACTCTCAACATTGATCACTTAACAGAATAGATAAATGCATACTCTACACTCTTGTTGGATGATGAACGCATTGCGTAGGATTACACGAACCCTCAATGCCGGAGTTAACAAGCTCCACAATTTGTTCATATTTAAGTAACCTTTAGTGTAAGATAGATCAACAGACTAAACCAAGTACTAGCATAGCATGCACACCGTAACCTTCATGCATATGTAGGAGGAATAGATCACATCAATACCATCATAATGATAATTAACTCCACAATCTACAAGAGATCATGATCATAGCCTACGACAAGAACCACACGGTGCACACACTAGTCACCTTTACACACGTGCGGGAGGAATAGAACTACTTTAATAACATCACTAGAGTAGCACATAGATGAATTGTGATACAAAACTCATATGAATCTCAATCATGTAAAGCAGCTCATGAGATCATTGTATTGAAGTACATGGAAGAGAGATGAACCACATAGCTACCGGTACAGCCCCGAGCCTCGATGGAGAACTACTCCCTCCTCATGGGAGCAGCAGCGGTGATGAAGATGGCGATGGAGATGGCAGCGGTGTCGATGGAGAAGCCTTCCGGGGCACTTCCCCGTCCCGGCAGGGTGCCGGAACGAGTTCTGTCCCCGAATTGGAGTTTCGCGACGGTGGCGGCGCCCCTGGAGTCTTTCTGGAGTTTCGTCGAACGTGTCGGGGTTTTCTGATCCAGGGGCTTTATATAGGCGGAGAGGCGGCGTCAGAGGGTCGAAGGGCTGGCCAAACCCTAGGGGGGCGCGGGCCCCCCCTAGGCCGCGCCGGGTATGGTGTGGTGGGCTCGTGCCCCCCTCTGGTCCCTCTCGTGTGTTCTGGATGCTTCCGGGGATTCTAAGATCTTTGGCGTTGATTTTGTCCGATTCCGAGAATATTTCGTTACTAGGATTTCTGAAACCAAAAACAGCAGAAAACAGGAACTGGCACTTCGGCATCTTGTTAATAGGTTAGTTCCGGAAAATGCACGAATATGACATAAAGTGTGCATAAAACATGTAGATAACATCAATAATGTGGCATGGAACACAAGAAATTATCGATACGTTGGAGACGTATCGGCATCCCCAAGCTTAGTTACGCTCGTCCCGAGCGGGTAAAACGATAACAAAGATAATTTACGGAGTGACATGCCATCATAATCTTGATCATACTATTTGTAAAGCATATGTAGTGAATGCAGCGATCAAAACAATGTGTATGACATGGGTAAACAAGCTGAATCATAAAGCAAAGACTTTTCATGAATAGCACTTCAAGACAAGCATCAATAAGTCTTGCATAAGAGTTAACTCATAAAGTAATAATTCAAAGTAAAGGTATTGAAGCAACACAAAGGAAGATGAAGTTTCAGCGGTTGCTTTCAACTTATAGCATGTATATCTCATGGATAATTGTCAATGCAAAGCAATATAACAAATGCAATATGCAAATATGTAAGAATCAATGCACAGTTCACACAAGTGTTTGCTTCTTGAGGTGGAGAGAAATAGGTGAACTGACTCAACATTGAAAGTAAAAGAATGGTCCTCATAGAGGAAAAGCATCGATTGCTATATTTGTGCTAGAGCTTTGATTTTGAAAACATGAAACAATTTTGTCAACGGTAGTAATAAAGCATATGCATCATGTAAATTATATCTTATAAGTCGCAAGCCTCATGCATAGTGTACTAATAGTGCCCGCACCTTGTCCTAATTAGCTTGGACTACCTGGATTATCACCGCAATACATATGCTTTAACCAAGTTTCACAAAGGGGTACCTCTATGCCGCCTGTACAAAGGTCTAAGGAGAAAGCTCGCATTTGGATTTCTCGCTTTTGATTATTCTCAACTTAGACATCCATACCGGGACAACATAGACAATAGATAATGGACTCCTCTTTTAATGCTTTAAGCATTTGTCAACAATTAATTCTTTTCTCATTAGAGATTTGAGGATATTTGTCCAAAACTGAAACTTCCACCATGAATCATGGCTTTAGTTAGCGGCCCAATGTTCTTCTCTCACAATATGCATGCTCAAACCATTCAACTCAGTGTAGATCGCCCTTACTTCGGACAAGACGAACATGCATAGCAACTCACATGAAATTCAACAATGAGTTGATGGCGTTCCCCAGTAAACATGGTTATCGCACAACAAGCAACTTAATAAGAGATAAAGTGCATAATTACATATTCAATACCACAATAGTTTTTAAGCTATTTGTCCCATGAGCTATATATTGCAAAGGTGAATGATGGAATTTTAAAGGTAGCACTCAAGCAATTTACTTTGGAATGGCGGGAAAATACCATGTAGTATAGGTAGGTATGGTGGACACAAATGGCATAGTGGTTGGCTCAAGTATTTTGGATGCATGAGAAGTATTCCCTCTCGATACAAGGTTTAGGCTAGCAAGGTTATTTGAAACAAACACAAGGATGAACGGTACAGCAAAACTCACATAAAAGACATATTGAAAACATTATAAGACTCTACACCGTCTTCCTTGTTGTTCAAACTCAATACTAGAAATTATCTAGACCTTAGAGAAACCAATTATGCAAACCAAATTTTAGCATGCTCTATGTATTCTTCACTAATAGGTGCAAAGTATATGATGCAAGAGCTTAAACATGAGCACAAAAATTGCCAAGTATCACATTACCCAAGACATTATAGCAATTACTACATGTATCATTTTCCAATTCCAACCATATGACAATTTAACGAAGAGGAAACTTCGCCATGAATATTATGAGCTAAGAACACATGTGTTCATATGAACCAGCGGAGCGTGTCTCTCTCCCACACGAGCATGATGTAATCCAATTTATTCAAACAAAAACAAAAACAAAAACAAAAGCACACAGACGCTCCAAGTAAAGCACATAAGATGTGACCGAATAAAAATATAGTTTCAGGGGAGGAACCTGATAATGTTGTCGATGAAGAAGGGGATGCCTTGGGCATCCCCAAGCTTAGACGCTTGAGTCTTCTTAGAATATGCAGGGGTGAACCACCGGGTGCATCCCCAAGCTTAGACTTTTCACTCTTCTTGATCGTAGTATATCATCCTCCTCTCTTGACCCTTGAAAACTTCCTCCACACCAAACTCGAAACAACTCATTAGAGGGTTAGTGGACAATAAAAATTCACATGTTCAGAGGTGACACAATCATTCTTAACACTTCTGGACATTGCATAAAGCTACTGGACATTAATGGATCAAAGAAATTCATCCAACATAGCAAAAGAGGCAATGCGAAATAAAAGGCAGAATCTGTCAAAACAGAACAGTCCGTAAAGATGGATTTTATTAGGCCACCAGACTTGCTCAAATGAAAATGCTCAAATTGAATGAAAGTTGCGTACATATCTGAGGATCACTCACGTAAATTGGCATAATTTTCTGAGTTACCTACAGAGAATTAGACCCAGATTCGTGACAGCAAAGAAATCTGTTTCTGCGCAGTAATCCAAATCTAGTACTTACTTTACTATCAAAGACTTTACTTGGCACAACAAAACTCAAAACTAAGATAAGGAGAGGTTGCTACAGTAGTAAACAACTTCCAAGACACAAATATAAAACAATGTACTGTAGCAAAATAACACATGGGTTATCTCCCAAGAAGTTCTTTCTTTATAGCCGTTAAGATGGGCTCAGCAGTTTTAATGATGCACTCGCAAGAAATAGTATTTGAAGCAAAAGAGAGCATCAAGTCTAACATGCTTCCTATGCATAGGAATCTTGTAAATAAACAAGTTCATGAAGAGCAAAGTAACAAGCATAGGAAGATAAAATAAGTGTAGCTTAAAAAATTTCAGCACATAGAGAGGCATTTTAGTAACATGAAAATTTCTACAACCATATTTTCCTCTCTCATAATAACTTTCAGTAGCATCATGAGCAAACTCAACAATGTAACTATCACATAAAGCATTCTTATCATGAGTCTCATGCATAAAATTATTACTCTCCACATAGGCATAGTCAATTTTATTTGTAATAGTGGGAGCAAATTCAACGAAGTAGCTATCATTATTATTCTCATCAAGTGTAGGAGGCATAGTATAATCACAACAAAATTTGCTCTCCGCAGTAAGTGGCACCAAAAGACCACTATCATTATCATCATCAGAAATAGGAGGCAAAGTATCATCAAAGAAAATTTTCTCCTCAATGCTTGGGGGACTAAAAATATCATGCAAACCAGACTTCCCCAAGCTTAGAACTTTCTATATTATTATCAACAATGGTGTTCAAAGCGTTCATACTAATATTACTACCAGCATGCAAATAAGATTCCATAGGTTTTTTAATTTTCGCATCAAACAATCCATGTTTTAAATCAGGAAATAGAATAAGAAGCTCATTGTTGTCCATTATGCCAAACTAGTGTAAACAAGAAACAAAAAGATGCAATTGCAGGATCTAAAGGAAATAGCTTCGAGCACACACACAATGGTGACAGAAAAGTACTTTACCTGGAACCGTAGTATGAGTGCCTTTTACCTTTCCTCCCCGGCAACGGCGCCAGAAAATAGCTTGATGTCTACGTTCCCCCTCCTTTCCTGTAGACAGTGTTGGGCCTCCAAGAGCAGAGGTTTGTAGAACAGCAGCAAGTTTTCCCTTAAGTGGATACCCAAGGTTTATCGAACTCGGGGAGGAAGAGGTCAAAGATATCCCTCTCATGCAACCCTGCAACCACAAAGCAAGAAGTCTCTTGTGTCCCCAACACACCTAATAGGTGCACTAGTTCGGCGAAGAGATAGTGAAATACGGGTGGTATGAATATATATGAGCAAGTAACAACGGTGCCGTGAAAATAGCTTGCTGGCGTGTAGTTGATGGTGGTAGTATTGCAGCAGTAGTAACGCAGTAAAAACAGTAAACAAGCAGTAGTAACTCAGCAGTATTTAGGAACAAGGCCTAGGGATTATACTTTCACTAGTGGACACTCTCAACATTGATCACTTAACAGAATAGATAAATGCATACTCTACACTCTTGTTGGATGATGAACGCATTGCGTAGGATTACACGAACCCTCAATGCCGGAGTTAACAAGCTCCACAATTTGTTCATATTTAAGTAACCTTTAGTGTAAGATAGATCAACAGACTAAACCAAGTACTAGCATAGCATGCACACCGTAACCTTCATGCATATGTAGGAGGAATAGATCACATCAATACCATCATAATGATAATTAACTCCACAATCTACAAGAGATCATGATCATAGCCTACGACAAGAACCACACGGTGCACACACTAGTCACCTTTACACACGTGCGGGAGGAATAGAACTACTTTAATAACATCACTAGAGTAGCACATAGATGAATTGTGATACAAAACTCATATGAATCTCAATCATGTAAAGCAGCTCATGAGATCATTGTATTGAAGTACATGGAAGAGAGATGAACCACATAGCTACCGGTACAGCCCCGAGCCTCGATGGAGAACTACTCCCTCCTCATGGGAGCAGCAGCGGTGATGAAGATGGCGATGGAGATGGCAGCGGTGTCGATGGAGAAGCCTTCCGGGGGCACTTCCCCGTCCCGGCAGGGTGCCGGAACAGAGTTCTGTCCCCCGAATTGGAGTTTCGCGACGGTGGCGGCGCCCCTGGAGTCTTTCTGGAGTTTCGTCGAACGTGTCGGGGTTTTCTGATCCAGGGGCTTTATATAGGCGGAGAGGCGGCGTCAGAGGGTCGAAGGGCTGGCCAAACCCTAGGGGGGCGCGGGCCCCCCCTAGGCCGCGCCAGGGTATGGTGTGGTGGGCCTGTGCCCCCCTCCGGTCCCTCTCGTGTGTTCCGGATGCTTCCGGGGATTCTAAGATCTTTGGCGTTGATTTCGTCCGATTCGAGAATATTTCGTTACTAGGATTTCCGAAACCAAAAACAGCAGAAAACGAGAACTGTCACTTCGGCATCTTGTTAATAGGTTAGTTCCGAGAAAATGCACGAATATGACATAAAGTGTGCATAAAACATGTAGATAACATCAATAATGTGGCATGGAACACAAGAAATTATCGATACGTTGGAGACGTATCGAGCCCACCTCCGATCCGGTCAAATTCTGGTGATAACACATGCCCCCTCGGTTTTGGAAATGACATTTCCAAAATCATTATGCTCTTCTTTCGTCGGGTCATGTCGTGGCGAGTAAACTGCCGCAGAATCTTTCATCATTTCGCCTCGCCTCCTTGGCTTCTCTGCACGAATTGATAGTTTCGGCATCACGTCCTCGAGAACCGTTATGGCATTAAATCTCCACTATCCCCTCTTTATTTATCTGTGCCAAACGGTTCGCCACTTCATCCCCTTGCTCTGTTCTATCCATCAGCGCCCAAAAAATCCTCTTTCCCTGTAGCAATGTCTTCCTCTTCTTCTACCTCCTCAGGCCTCTCCCTCCAATCTTCGCCGAAGGGCAAAAGTGAAGACGACCTCCACTCCGGGGCGAACCCCATCTCCTCCGACAAGGAGGAGAAAGAAGAAGAAGTAGAGAAGAAAGAGGCCTCCTCCTCCGCCAGGTACCCGCCGACGAAGCGCTCCCGCATGTGGGCGGACAGCGAGGACGATGATGATGACGAGGAAGGAGAAGAAGAGGAGGAGGATGATTCCTCCTCTTCCGCTGGGTATCCGCCGGCGAAGCGCTTCGCGCTTGGGCGGACAGCGAGGATGATGATGATGACGAGGAAGAAGAAGCTCCGGCCGAAGGCTGGGGCAGCAGCGACGAGGAATTCTCCGGAAGTAGCACCGACGGCAGATCTGATGCCGACGATGATGCTAGCGAGGATTAGTAATGTAGGATTAGTAGTCCTTGAGCAATCAGCTCTTCTTTTGTTCTTCCTTTCTTGAGCAATCGGCTCTTCATTGTAAAAATCCTCCCTTATTAATGAAGAAGACATTTCTCAGCTGATTCTGTCCCTTTTCACACTTTGCCGATTAAAGCGAGTAGACACATTAAGAGCCGATGGCAGAGCATCGGCCCTTGCCATAAAACGCGAGCAAGGCCAACTCTATCATCTTTCAAATGGTGACCTGCGACCTATCTGAAGGAGCAAAACTCAGATCCCCAAATCACCGTTTGAACAAATCCAGCCCACGGCCATATGAACCCCAGGTGTCGATCGTGCAGGTTTGCAACTGCAGCGATCCCAAGGGCAATATCACCTAATGCCCATGCTATGGTCCCTTCCAGCAACTCCGGTGATCTTCTTCTGCAACAGCCCACCACTTCTGCAGAAGCTTATGATGCAGGGTCAGCCGATGATACTCCAATCAGCTTCCCAAGACAGAGTGCCTACCAAATCAGCTGCCCCCCGAGCCTCAGCCAAGGCGAGAACGGCGGCGAGGACATACAGTTCAGACTAATGGACCCGAACTTGAGCAAATCTGAGCAAACTTGCTACCATCGATCACCTTTTCTCCCGTTGAAAGCCGATATCGAAGGCGAAGCATCAATCGGCTTAACCGACAAAGGGTTGGAAGTCCTTGAAGAGAAGGTTCTGGCACCAAATCGGCTTCATCGTCGCTGAGGAAGCTCTCACTGTTCACTCCCTCCAGGAATCAGAAGGTGATCCGCGTCTTGAACACGCAGCGAGTAGATCCTGTGTAATTGCACTAGAGTCGATGGCCGTGCATCGGCTTTGTTCCTTAGCTCTAAAGTCGATGTCCGTGCATCGGCTGCACATCATGAAACATCATGAAATTTTTTTTACGGGCCGATTTTTCTATCGGCCCCCAATGTTTCACTGCACATGTATCGCACATGTTCATCTGATTAGGTGCCCCCCGAGCCAATTCTGCCAGGTATCTGCTGATATCGGCTCTGTGGTTAGCCAAGGCACTATATGCAAACATCGGCTCGGTTAGGAACAGTGTTGACTTCTTCCAGCTCATCAGCCGATGTACACCCATTGCCCATTAGATCGTCGTTAAACCCAGACAGAATGTATGGTGAGGATAATTTTGGCCGATTGCTGGAATCGGCCTCCATGTTGCTTGCTCGATGAAGGTTTTGCAATGTTCCTCCATAGATCCTTGGGGCCGATCACATGGATCGGCATCGCCACGTTTGTCCATAGATGTTGCTCTTGTTACACGGTCAGGCCGGTGGATAAAACCAGCCTAACCCCGTCCTTTGTCACGTCGATGCGCTCGCGAGTCGTCCAAATTGATGCCCGAGAGTGGCTCTTGGCCCGATGTCTCCCAAACGTTCATGCCGGCCGTTGAAATCTCGGCTGAATCATCTCGCGTGGACGACTTCTACCTCATCTCCATCCCATTGTATTAGGCATTGGTGCATCGTGGATGGAATGCAACGATTGACGTGGATCCAATCTCTCCCTAGTAGGACAGACATAGGTGCTCTTGCTTGTCGACAATAAAGAACGTCGTAGGGACAGTTTTCCTTCCTACGGCCGGATCCACGTTCGGAACACCTTGTGCGTCGGATGCTTGGCCGTTGAAATCGCTCGGTGTCACATTGGTCTTGATCGGATCCGAGCTAGAGCGTCCCAACCGACGTAGCATGGAGTATGGCATAATGTTGATCGCCGCTCCGGTGTCCACCGAGCATTTTGCCGACAGGCTGCCCATTGATGTAACCTCGCAAGTACGGGGCCTTCGGATGCCCGTAGCTTCTTTCTCGTGGCTTCTCAAAGATGACCGGCCGTGGGCCGCAGATCAAGTTGTGCCACAGGTGCTTCGTCTAATCCTCGGAGCACTAAACTCCGTTAGAAGGATGAACACCATGTTTGTGCCAGCCGATGTCTCATCATCGGCTTTCTTTTGTCTCGGGGCGCCACTCTTTCCTTTGTGGCCGACCTTCTTCGTCCAGGGTTCGCTGAATTTTAGCGGCCGGATCAGGCCGCGCCTTCCTCAACGTGTGCGGGTATAACCTTTCGGCTTCCTCCAAACCACGTAGTCGCTGAACCCTTCGCTTTTGGGAACGGCTGAGCCCATCAGGGCACCACCTTGGCCGATGATACTTGTCTTCTTTTTCATCATCGTCCTCTAGTTCCTCGAGATCTTCTACCCGAGCGGACTCAGCGTGCTTGTTCCGAGGCGGGAGAGGCCCTAGACGTTTGAACACGGACACGTTAGCTGCATCCTTCCTCTTTTGTCTGCACTCTGGACAATTGCCGATTGTAGGCAATCGGCTCATTCCTGAATCCCAGCAGTGTCTGAAGAAGGGGCAGTCCCAGTGCCAATCCACGTCGTCTTGCTCTCTCGACTTTTCCTTGGCGTGGCGCTCATATCTCTCCTCGTCGCGATCATGCCGACGGTGCCTCCTAGCGTCCCTAGCCAGGCGATCTCTTTCATCATCGTCGTTGTATCGCCGGCGTTGGTCATATTGACCCACATACTTGTTGAGGAGGTGGTCAGAGAGAGGTCGCTGATATCTTACGTTCCTCACTTCTCCCTCTGTGATGTAGCGCTTTCCATTGTGGCGGAGCCGATCGCGTGGAGCGGCTTCCTCTGTGTCCTTGCTGTGAGAGCAGCTGCTCTCGTCTCTGTCCTTACCAGGGTGGTGCCCGAGCCCTATCATGTTGATGTTGAACGAGAATCTTGGCTGGCACCCTCCAGGGTAAGTGCGCTCCACCATGTTAACGGCGGATGCCGGTGAATTCGGCACTTCTGGTGCCGCCAATGCGAATGGCAGCGGTGGACGGGATTGGAGTGGAATCTCTCCTCGGTGAGTCCCCAGAGCTGGTCCTGACGGAGAATATTGATGGCTCATGATTTCCTGGATCACGCGCAGAGCGACACGCTCCAAAGTGTTCACCAGGCTCTCAGAATGGCGGTGCAGCAAATGAGCCACCATGAAGTTAATCTCCTGACGCAGCCGACTCGGTGCGTTCTTCGACGGGGTGGACAGGTCCACTCCATCGAGCGCGCCTCGGGTGAGAACCCTTTCCACCCGATGCCATGTGAGCGGGTTCGTGAAAAGAGCCGATGAGGTCGGCTTCGAGGACCGCTTTGATCTCGTCATGCTTCTTCTTGAGCTCCTCGGTCGGTCCTCGTACTTGATCGGAGTTCCTTCCGCCATCTCGGATGTAGATGGCGATGCGGTTGATGTCGAAGATTGTCCCACCGGCGTGCCGAATGTGTTGCGGTCGGAAACCCACCGGCGGGCAGCGACGGGCAACACCGTAGAGCTGGGAATCTCCCGGGACCGCGGCTGGCCCCGGTCCCTCCGAGCGACGGCCCGCAAAGCCTTCGGCACGCACGTCCGATGCTGATGCAGGGCGTGCCACCCGACCTATACCCGGTCGGGAAGGTGTTGGATGATGCCTCGCTTAGTTTCCTGCATGGCATACACGTAAACATTAAATACGAGCCTCGATCGGCTCTCGAGTTATCCCGTGAATCGGCTCAAGGAGCCGATCCACCCATGATGCGTACGAGGTGTACGATCGGATGGTGGTCCTGCTTTATCAAAACAAAGCTAAAACGACCTACTACGATTTAGGGTTTTCACCGCATAATCGGAACATCCTACTCGTGATTGAGCCCGGCGGCCACGCACGGTGATCGTAAACCGACCCTAGACAAGGCCTAAAAACCAACACGAAGTTGATCCTCGGAACATCCTATCTAGGGCTAGCAAACTACACCCTACGCGCCACTGGATCCTTCAACCCGTTTGTAAGGCCTAACGATGCAGATATTAAACTAATCCTTGAAGAATCAAGGAGCAATCATAACGGATCGGATCTACTAAATAATGATCAAGCGAGGTGCCGCCCTTACACCCAAGATAGGTGTAAGGGCGGCTAGATGCCTAAGGGTTGCACGATGATAGCATATGATACGAAGAACAATGCTAACCCTAAAACATCTATGATAACTACGTTGCTCGCCATCAAAAAGGCTTCGATACGAGCAACGCATAAACGACGAATAACGTAGTGCTGCCTAGATCGCAAGATGCGATCTAGGCAGCATGGTGCTTACCCGGAAGAAACCCTCGAGACGGGGAGTTGGCGATGCGCCTAGATTGGTTTGTGGTGAACGTGATTGTTGTTTATTTCATAAACCCTAGATACATATTTATAGTCCGTAGACTTTCTAATGTGGGAATAATCCCAACCGGGCACGAGCCTAAACTCTATCTAACCGACACGTATCCTATTATGGTACAGATACACGGGCAAGCTAGCCCAAATTTTGTATACAAGGCCGATTCATGTATTTCTTCTATGTATATTCTTCAAGCCCATCTTCAATCGCGGCCCACCTCTGATCCGGTCAAATTCTGGTGATAACAAAAGAACAATTGCAGTAGATTGTATTTCAGATGTAAAGAATAGGACCGGGGTCCACAGTTCACTAGTGGTGTCTCTCCCATAAGATAAATAGCATGTTGGGTGAACAAATTACAGTTGAGCAATTGACAAATAAAGAAGGCATAACAATGCAATATATATCATGATGAGTACTATGAGATTTAATCAGGGCGTTACGACAAAGTACATAGACCGCTATCCAGCATGCATCTATGCCTAAAAAGTCAACTTTCAGGTTATCATCCGAACCCCTTCCGGTATTAAGTTGCAAACAACAGACAATTGTATTAAGTATGGTGCGTAATGTAATCAACACAAATATCCTTAGACAAAGCATTGATGTTTTATCCTTAGTGGCAATAGCACATTGATACGTCCCAAACGTATCTATAATTTCTTATGTTCCATGCTACTTTTATGATGATACTCACATGTTTTATACACATTATATGTCATTATTATGCATTTTCCAGGCACTAACCTATTGACGAGATGCCGAAGAGCCAGTTGTTGTTTTCTGCTATTTTTGGTTTCAGAAATCCTAGTAAGGAAATATTCTCGGAATTGGACGAAATCAACGCCCAGGGGCCTATTTTTCCACGAAGCTTCCAGAAGTCCGAAGGAGAGACGAAGTGGGGCCACGAGGCGCCGCCACAACAGGGCGGCGCGGCCTGGACCCTGGCCGCGCGGCCCTGGCGTGTGGGGCCCTCGTGTGGCCCCCTGACCTGCCCTTCCGCCTACTTAAAGCCTCCGTCGCGAAACCCCCGCATCGAGAGCCACGATACGGAAAACCTTCCGGAGACGCCGCCGCCGCCAATCCCATCTCGGGGGATTCAGGAGATCGCCTCCGGCACCCTGCCGGAGAGGAGAATCATCTCCCGGAGGTCTCTTCATCGCCATGATCGCCTCCGGATCGATGTGTGAGTAGTTCACCCCTGGACTATGGGTCCATAGCAGTAGCTAGATGGTTGTCTTCTCCTAATTGTGCTATCATGTTAGATCTTGTGAGCTGCCTATCATGATCAAGATCATCTATTTGTAATCCTTCATGTTGTGTTTGTTGGGATCCGATGAATATTGAATACTATGTCAAGTTGATTATCAATATATCATATATGTTATTTATGTTCTTGCATGCTCTCCGTTGCTAGTAGAGGCTCTGGCCAAGTTGATACTTGTGACTCCAAGAGGGAGTATTTATGCTCGATAGTGGGTTCATGCCTCCATTAAATCTGGGACAGTGACAGAAAGTTCTAAGGTTGTGGATGTGCTTGTTGCTACTAGGGATAAAACATCGATGCTTTGTCTAAGGATATTTGTGTTGATTACATTACGCACCATACTTAATGAAATTGTCCGTTGTTTACAACTTAATACTCGGAGGGGTTCGGATGATAACCTCAAGGTGGACTTTTTAGGCATAGATGCATGCTCGGATAGCGGTCTATGTACTTTGTCGTAATGCCCTGATTAAATCTCATAGTACTCATCATGATATATGTATGTGCATTGTTATGCCTTCTTTATTTGTCAATTGCCCAACTGTAATTTGTTCACCCAACATCTGTTATCTTATGGGAGAGACACCACTAGTGAACTGTGGACCCCGGTCCTATTTTTTACATCTGAAATACAATCTGCTGCAATTGTTCTTTATTGTTCTTCGCAAACAAACATCATCATCCACACTATATATCTAATCCTTTGTTTACAGCAAGCCGGTGAGATTGACAACCTCGCTGTTACGTTGGGGCAAAGTTCTGTGATTGTGTTGTGTAGGTTCCACGTTGGCGCCGGGATCCCTGGTGTTGCGCCGCACTACACTCCGCCACCATCAACCTTCAACGTGCTTCTTGGCTCCTACTGGTTCGATAAACCTTGGTTTCTTTCTGAGGGAAAACTTACTGCTGTGTGCATCACACCTTCCTCTTGGGGTTCCCAACGGACGTGTCATCTACGCGCATCAAGACTGTTTTCTGGCGCCGTTGCTGGGGAGATCAAGACACGCTGCAAGGGGAGTCTCCCACTTCCAATCTCTTTACTTTGTTTTTGTCTTGCTTTGTTTTACTTTATCTACTACTTTGTTTGCTGCACTTTATCAAAAACACACAAAAAATTAGTTGCTAGTTTTACTTTATTTACTGTCTTGTTCTCTATATCAAAAACACAAAAAAATTAGTTACTTGCATTTACTTTATTTAGTTTGCTTTATTTACTACTACTAAAAATGAGTAATCCGGAAGTTGAAGTTCGTTCATTTAAGCAACAAGGGGGGAGAAAGTTTTAAAGATGCTTGGTATAGAATTAGTGACGCTCATCATAGGTGCATTAAGAAACACTCCACTATTATACTACTTAGGAACTTTTATGTTGGTATCTCTAGCTGGAATAGGTATGTTCTTGACACTCTTGCGGGAGGTAATTTCCTAGGCACTCCGGCTTTAGAAGCTAGTTGCATTATTGAGAGTCTAGTTGGAATACCACCTGTTAATGAAGCTAAAATTGAAATCTCTCTTGAAGATGTCATGAAAAAATTGGAAGTCATAGAAAAAGATCTTCCAAGTATCTATACCTAATAATAAAGGGAGAAATGTTTCCGTGGTTTCGTCCGTTTGGTCCGTCCTCCGTCACGGTGCAAGCGGGATGCACCGCAGGACCCTGCGTATACGCCGCACATGACCGCAATGATTGTGCGGTATTCCGCGATGAGCCGCGCGTGAGCCGCGACTTTTTGCGGCGCCGCGCACGCCGCATGTATCTTGGCCACGCGCGCCGTATTCAGCTAGGAAAATGATTAGAAACCTCCGCGGGATCCCGTGGCTGGCAACCTCCGCCTCGGACACGTGTCGGTGGGACCCACGCATGCTGTTCCTGCCTTATCTCTTCCCAAATTCCTTGCAGGGCCGCTGCTTCTCCCGGCCGCGTGACCCTGCCGCCGTCGCCCAGTCGTGCGCCGCGCTCCGCGCTCCGCCGCTGAGTCCGCCTAGTCGTGTGTTGCCGCCGACGTGCCTGCCGCTGCCGCCGCCAAGTCGCGCATCGCCGCCGCCGACGTTGTTGGAGATGGAGGCCACGACGGGCGCTCGCGCCGCCGCGCCTCCCGCAGCTCCCACAACCGCACTCCCCTACAGCCTCCTGGTCCTCCATCCGCGCGTCCACGGCGGCCTTCTTCCCCTTATCCTCCGCCTGCTCACCTGCTCCCCTTATCCATGGCGGCTGGCGGCGCTCCCATGGCGGAGGCGAAGGAGAAGACCCTTCCTATCGTTAGGCTCGCTGCGATATGCGGTTCCACGTGGCAACTGCGGGCCGGCCCGCATACGCGGCTTATTTTTCTGTTGTTCCGTGGATGCTCGCATATGTACCTAAATGGGCCCAAATTCGCGGAGCCGCGGACGGCCCACTCCCGTTTGCACCCTGAGTCCTCCGTCCGTCGTTTCCGTCGTACGTCACAAACGCGTCGTCCCACATGGTTGTTTCCACGTTGGTCACGGCAACGTGATGTTTCCTATATGAAGTGGAACTCGCTACAGCGTTCCTAGCCCTTAATAATATATACACTATATAAAAGCCAGCTGATTTCTTACTCTGTCCGCTGTTTAGGTACTGTTCATGAGGTAATTTCCATCGTTTTCATTCATTCGTTGTGCGCCACGTACGCTATCCATTTGCCTTGCCGTTCAGTATTTGTACCGTTCGATTTGCTTTCTCCTTAATTTTTGGGTGGGTGGGTGACCGGCAACCGGTAGCTGTGGATTTGATGCGTGTGAGATCCCGGTTTCTAGGTGATTGGGCATTATGTAAACACATTACGTGAGGTGTTTCAGTTTTTATTTACTCCAACAGGCCAACTTGATCGTAGCATGTTGCCACGTTAGACTGCTCATAGTGGGAATAACTTAGCTAGTAACATCACTCAATCCAAGGCATTTTAGTGACATGGCATGACAATAAATGAAGAAAAAGAGTGAGGTGGTAACTAGCTATGTTACTATAACATCACATAGCCCAAGACAAGTTGAGTCTACACCATAGTAAATGACACAATGCATGACACCACATATAAGTTACTACCCACTATGGAGATAGTAACTTAGATTAGTAACATATGTCATGTTACTAGTCTAAGTTACTCCCCACTACGACTAGCCTTAGGTTCTCTGGCAGCTTCGGCCAAGGAGGTGTCGTTTCCGGTTTCTCCACGACTGAACGAAGGAGCAGATCCACTTTGCCCCCAACTCCTCCGTCTTCTCTTTTTTGTTGGCTTCATCTTCATTGGCGCTGCCATCATCCTCCCCTAGGCTGGCGCCCGCCTTTCATCTGGCCACCGTTGCCGCCTATTCCTACCACGCCCGATCTGGTTCACCGCGCCGCTGCAGGTTCGTTGGCGTGTCGCCGGCCGGCCGTCGCAACCACTATTGCGGCTGACGCCCCATGCAAGCTTGGATGCCTCTTCCGCGTGTTTCCAGGCCGAGTGGCCGGATTGAAGTGCTGGTCGTGTGGTCGTGCCTAGCCGCCATAGTTCCTACATACTTCAGGCGTTTTCGAGGAGATCGAGCTCCACCCTGATGTTTGGCTCCAGCGCGCGAGAAGTAGTGGTGGGCAGCCCACCGATCGAGGCAAGGTGGCCTCCAGTTCCTCTTCCGTTGCCCCTCCCGGCCAGTCTATCGTGCCTATCCCAACCGTCGTTGTTGGTCGCCGAATGATTTGGGGCTACGGGCTGCGGAGGTTAGGCTGGCCGTTTCTCTTGCTAGAAGCCCTATAAAAGTTGATTCGAATAATTATTCACCCATTTCTTTTTATGATAAATTAAGCTAATCCAAAACTGATGTAGTGTTTCTTCTTTATGTTGTTGCTCCTGCAGGTTCTAAGAGTTATGTTCATGGATCGAGAGTTTCTAATGTGTGGCTTTTCAGCTCTCAGGTAACTACAAACTACAAAGTATGGTGTGATCTCATTTAAAGAATTTGAAGATGTTGGCTCTGACATTTTTTCCTGCTGTTTAAGATGTAGTACATTCAGCTAAGAAGTATGGTAATGGAGAGAGTTTCAAATGGATTTGGTACAAACACTAATTCTGTAGCTGTTTTCAGTCCAGTCATCTACGTTTTTCTTAAAGTGTCTAAATTCTTATGCTTTCCCGTTCAGATGCCAATATTGTTCTTGCTAGCGCTAGCTTGCGTTTGCTATCGGTGGTGCAGCTGCTGCTTCCTGTTGTGGATGTACTTCCTGGACAAAGTTCCACACATGAATTGCAGCGTCCCGGGACGGCAGCCATGCTACCCTCTGCTGCCTCCTCAGCCACGAGTGCCACTTTCCTGCAACGCCTCTGGTCGAGCCTTTTGCTCCATAGTCTCTAGGTTCGTGCAGCTTGAGAACGGCAACGAGTCAAGCCGCCGGCACAGCACGGCCGCCTACGATTGATGGTACATCTGATTTGTGGGTTTTGTACTTTCAATTTTCTATTCGTACTTATTGTGGCCCTCTGTTCATGTGTTGTGTGAATAGAGCTGTTGCAAAACGTCCGACACATGGATTAATGCGTTAACATCTTCCACCGGTGATAGCAGGCCGTGTCTATTGTGTACAACCTGCTGATTTTGTTTGTTTCATTGTTGTGCGTCTTTCAGGCCAACCAATGCATGTTCAGTTGCCTTTGTTTTTGGAGTTCCTGGAGATAGATGGGGATTCCTGGCTGCGGGGTCGCTGGTCCAATAGCTCACTCTGGAGGACGGGTCAGCATTCAGAAAAATGTGCCTTGAAGTTCCGACGAGGGCCATGATGGATTTGTAGGGCTATGCAGCCTGTTTGTTGAATTTTCTGCTCTTCTTTTAATCTGTGCCGTGTGGCAATGTGAAGATATGAACTTCAGTTATAATCTAGCTTACACGGTAATTACTTCTTTTCCTCGCAGTCAACAGATGTATATATATCCTAATATGCCAATTCGTAATAAAAGGTAGTAATATTATGTTATCTAAAGTTAATTTGCAATGTTTGCCATAAACCTAGCCATTTGTTTTGGGCAAGTGATACACATTTTCAAGCCACTTCATTGTTAGTTGAATATTTCCTCTTCAGATTTCTTTTAATTATTTTCCTGATTATAGGTTAGTACACTTCCATATATGAAAACTTAATAATCTTATATTCTGATGTAAAGTTCATTATTCTCATTACCAACTTCCATTCTAATTAGTATGGAGTCTTACCTCAGTTTATCTTGACAGTTTTCTTACTTGGTACAGCCGTACAGGTGAGTATCGCTGATAGTAAACACTGTATGGGCGCTTGGCTTATATAAAAGAAGTCATACATGATTTAACTACTGTTTTGTTGTCTGCAAGACTGCAAGCAGCTTAGATTCTGTTTCCAGGATAGTTGACATGCTGCTAGATCTAGAATGCTTATTAAGTGTGTTCCTTATCACCACCCTTGCTAAAAGAACATGGTTTCTGTAAGTTTTATTTTTCTCTTTCTTTTTCCAGTTTTAGCCTATTCACATGAACACATGGAATAAAACTGAGTATATCAATAATGCTGAAAATGATGCTGACAAAATCATGGTTACTTTCTTCAGTTCAGAAAAGGGAATTTAGTGCTAATTCATACAATCAGCTGGCACATATAAAGGAAATTTGTATCTACTAGCTGGCATATGTCAAGTTTGTTTCTACTAGCTCAGGGGAGAGGAACATACCAGTTTACAGCAGACCAGCTTTGCGTGCGCTGCTCTTCTTCATCCATGAGCCCATTGACATAACCAGCGACGCCAGAGTGCTGAATACCAACCACAAGCGATTCCTTACCACCATATGCCAGCAAAACCAAGATCTTGCCAACGCTCACCACATCTTCGTCCACGAACTATGGCGACGTCAAGATGTTCAATCTCGACCAGCGGGAGCGCCGTGCATGCTCACAAATCAGGGCTATTGCCCATTTGCCCTTCTACTCTGGACTCTGGAGCTAGCCTACCCTCTGTGCTTCAAGGCATTGGATCTGGATTGGCACAAGATTCCGTCACTGGCTCACCGCGCACCCCGATAGAGCAGAGCTTCTAACCCTTCTTCTCTGCAGTCTACTATCTCCCCTTCACATATCGTTTTTGCCAGGCATAGTCTCAAAAAAAAAAAAAGTGGAGACCTACAGAATTTGCAAGTCATATCATACCAGAGCAGCTAATACGGCCCAACCTACCAACGACTCAGTCAGTCAACTAGATTTTTTTTTAGGGAAGTCAGTGAACTCGATGTTAGAAGGAACCGGTGTGATCATTGTTGAGCCGACTTATGGAATAAAGGCTTCGATTACTCTCTTCCTACCTCCTCTCTTATATGTCCGCCTTATCTTACATATAACTACTGAAGTCGATGCAACATTCAAACTGGCATTACACACAACAAATACATCACCACGGGCGCGGCGTGCCGCCGCGCCTTTGCTTCCTAGTAAATATAACAGGCAAGGCCAGATTCAATCGATAGATCGACCTTCAACCAAAGAGACGAAAGCCTGCGACGACGCTACGATACACGGGTAGTCAATCGAATAGGACAACTGTGAGGAATCGAACTCGGAGGCAGACTTGCTCCAGTGGAAGATGCATGCGGGGAAGCAACGCCGACTAACGACTATCGCCAAGGCTGCTGGCGGCAGCCAGCACCACAAGGCCATGCTATAGCATCCCTAGCGATGATGTCAGCACCGGAACGGAGATACGGTGCCGCTCGCTTGGGTAGAGTCTGACGGTCCCTGCTCATGTGCTGCCGGCCACGGCCAGGTCAGCAAAGGGAGCCATTGCCCTGGTTCTCACGAAGTAGGACGTGGCCGTATAAGACATGTATTTATACGTCACGGTGACCGGCGCCACGACGAACTCCGGCCGCGTGCAGGTCATGATCGCCGGCCCCACCATCCACCAACCGTACGTCCAAACGGCTTGTACCCTACGTTTCAGTGATTTGGGCCACTTCCATGAGGAGATCGACATGGCTTGCAAGCTTTTGCTAGATCGAACTGTAGCAACATGTAAACTGGTAATTGGAAGGCTACCGAAGCGGACTACATGCAGTACCAAAACAAGCAAATAGGAGAGAGGTGTAGCTTGATATATTTATCCAGAAAGCAGTTCCTTTCGGTAAGAAAGATGCAGGACTGTTTCACACGACATGCTTGACTCCAAATCTTGCGGCAGATTTGTTAGGCTACAGGCTGCACACTTATGATCTCAAATTCTCAATCCAAGGATCAATACAATATGGTAACGTTCCTATGTGTAATTTACTTGATGCCCATCAAGCTTTCGCTGCACTGAAAATTACATTATACATTCACCTAAAAGGAAATAAAGAGACAAGAGATAGAATCTCAATAATCAACCGGAAAAAAGAGTTATATGTGTATATGGTTGGATCCTGGGTCTCACAATTATTTTAGAGGAATACATAAATTCATGTAAATATGCGATGTTAGTGACAAATTGATCTATGCATTTTCTTGATATTTAGAAGAAATCTGGAGCTTCGACAAGTATCAAATTATTTACAAAAATAAATCAACTTATCAATTTGAAATTTGCAGCAATGCTTTCTTAGACTATTATTCTCTCGTTAGTTGTAGTTCTTTGCATGATTCAATTATATGTGAAACTAGGTTGGTTATGATTTTTTAAACCTCTTTAAAGGACAACATGTACATGTTTATGGTAGCACTACCTTTGTCCCAGTGAAGAACACTCGTCAACTGTAGCAATCGCTCGAAGGTATTTAAAATTTTCAATTTTTAGAAGAATTGGAGGCGTAGTTTTCATTTCTGGTGCTGCATTTTATGTTACTCTCCCGGTGCAACGCACAGGTATTTTTCCTAGTTGAGACTAAATTGGGAATATTACTTAATAGCACTGATAAACTTGATAAATCTCTAGGTGGAATTAATGAGAGAATTGCTGTTTTAGAAACTTGTGCTACTCATGATAATCGAACCCATAGGATTAGTGAACTTGAAGAAGCTATGAGAACCTTGGGTTCAACTTTTTCTTCTCTTAAGTTTAAGGAGAAAGCTTATGTGGGTAAGGAGCAAAAGTTTATGTATGTCTCTAAAGTGCCTAAGCCAAAAAACTATTATAGGCCTAAAATTGACAAAGCCCTTAGCACCACTACGGATGGGGGAGCATCTAAGATACCTATTGATGTTGATGCTTCATCTCTTGATAATACTTGATACACACTTTCTGCGCCTAGCTGAAAGGCGTTAAAGAAAAGCGCTTATGGGAGACAACCCATTATTTTACTTCTGCACTTTTGTTTTATATTTGTCAATTGCCCAACTGTAATTTGTTCACCCAACATCTGTTATCTTATGGGAGAGACACCACTAGTGAACTGTGGACCCCGGTCCTATTCTTTACATCTGAAATACAATCTACTGCAATTGTTCTTTAATGTTCTTCGCAAACAAACATCATCATCCACACTATACATCTAATCCTTTGTTTACAGCAAGCCGGTGAGATTGACAACCTCGCTGTTACGTTGGGGAAAAGTTCTGTGATTGTGTTGTGCAGGTTCCACGTTGGCGCCGGAATCCCTGGTGTTGCGCCGCACTACACTCCGCCACCATCAACCTTCAACGTGCTTCTTGGCTCCTACTGGTTCGATAAACCTTGTTTTCTTTCTGAGGGAAAACTTACTGCTGTGCGCATCACACCTTCCTCTTGGGGTTCCCAACGGACGTGTCATCTACGCGCATCACACATCCACAACCTTAGAACTTTCTGTCACTGTCCCAGATTCAATGGAGGCATGAACCCACTATCGAGCATAAATACTCCCTCTTGGAGTCACAAGTATCAACTTGGCCAGAGCCTCTACTAGCAACGGAGAGCACGCAAGAACATAAACATCATATATGATAGATTGATAATCAACTTGACATAGTATTCAATATTCATCGGATCCCAACAAACACAACATGTAGCATTACAAATAGGTGATCTTGATCATGATAGGCAGCTCACAAGATCTAACATGATAGCACAATGAGGAGAAGACAACCATCTAGCTACTGCTATGGACCCATAGTCCAGGGGTGGACTACTCACACATCGATCCGGAGGCGATCATGGCGATGAAGAGACCTCCGGGAGATGATTCCCCTCTCCGGCAGGGTGCCGGAGGCGATCTCCTGAATCCCCCGAGATGGGATTGGCGGCGGCGGCATCTCTGGAAGGTTTTCCGTATCGTGGCTCTAGGTACTGGGGTATTCGCGACGATGGCTTTAAGTAGGCGGAAGGGCGGAGTCGGAGGAGTCACGGGGGCCCCACACGCTAGGGCCGCGCGAGCCCCCCTAGGCCGCGCCGCTCTAGTGTGGCGGCGCCCCGTGGCCCCACTTCGTATCTCCCTCGGTCTTCTGGAAGCTTCGTGGAAAAATAAGCCCCTGGACGTTGCTTTCGTCCAATTCCGAGAATATTTCCTTACTAGGATTTCTGAAACCAAAAACAGCAGAAAACAGCAACTGGCTCTTCGGCATCTCGTCAATAGGTTAGTGCCGGAAAATGCATAAATATGACATATAATGTATATAAAACATGTGAGTATCATCATAAAAGTAGCATGGAACATAAGAAATTATAGATACGTTTGAGACGTATCAAGCATCCCCAAGCTTAGTTCCTACTCGCCCTCGAGTAGGTAAACGATAACAAGGATAATTTCTGAAGTGACATGCTATCATAATCTTGATCAATACTATTGTAAAGCATATGAGATGAATGCAGCGATTCGAAGCAATGATGAAGATAATGAGTAAACAAATGAATCATATAGCAAAGACTTTTCATGAATAATACTTTCAAGACAAGCATCAATAAGACTTGCATAAGAGTTACTCATAAATCAATAAATTCTTAGTAGAAAGCTTTGAAGCAACACAAAGAAAGATATAAGTTTCAGCAATTGCTTTCAACTTCAACATGTATATCTCATGGATAATTGTCAACACAAAGTAATATAACAAGTGCAATAAGTAAACATGTAAGAATCAATGCACACAGTTGATACAAGTGTTTGCTTCTGGGATAGAAATAATAGGTAAACTGACTCAACAATAAAGTAGAAGAATGGCCCTTCGCAGAGGGAAGCATGGATTACTATATTTGTGCTAGAGCTTTTCATTTTGAAATAAAGAAACAATTTTGTCAACGGTAGTAATAAAGCATATGTGTTATGTATAAGACATCTTATAAGTTGAAAGCCTCATGCATAGTATACCAATAGTGCTCGCACCTTGTCCTAATTAGCTTGGATTAACATGGATTATCATTGCATAGCATATGTTTCAACCAAGTGTCACAAAGGGGTACCTCTATGCCGCCTGTACAAAGGTCTAAGGAGAAAGCTCGCATTGGATTTCTCGCTTTTGATTATTCTCAACTTAGACATCCATACCGAGACAACATAGACAACAGATAATGGACTCCTCTTTAATGCATAAGCATTCAACAACAGTTAAAATTCTCATAAGAGATTGATGATTAATTGTCCAAACTGAAACTTCCACCATGAATCATGGCTTTAGTTAGCGGTCCAATGTTCTTCTCTAACAATATGCATACTCAAACCATTTGATCATGAAAATCGCCCTTACTTCAGACAAAACGAACATGCATAGCAACTCACATGATATTCAACAAAGGTAAAAGTTGATGGCGTCCCCAGAAACATGGTTACCGCTCAACAAGCAACTTATTAAAAAGTAAAACACATAAGTACATATTCTTCACCACAATAGTTTTTAAGGCTATTTTTCCCATGAGCTATATATTGCAGAGACAAATAATAGAATTTTAAAGGTAGCACTCAAGTAACGTACTTTGGAATGGCAGAGAAATACCATGTGGTAGGTATGGTGGACACAAATGGCATAGTTATTGGCTCAAGGATTTGGATGCACGAGAAGAATTCCTCTCAATACAAGGCTAGGCTAGCAAGGTTGTTTGAACCAAACTCAAGTATAAAAGGTGCAGCAAAGCTCACATATGTTGTAAGTATTATAAGACTTTACATTGTCTCCTTGTTGTTCAAACACCTTAACCAGAAAATATCTAGACTCTAGAGAAACTAATCATGCAAACCAAATTTTAACAAGCTCTATGTAGTTCTTCATTAATGGGTGCAAAGTACATGATGCAAGAGCTTAAACATGATATATATGAGCACAACAATTGCCAAGTATCACATTATTCAAGACATTATACCATTTACCACATGCAGCATTTTCTGTTTCCAACCATATAACAATGAATGAAGTAGTTCAACCTTCGTAATGAACATTAAAGATAAAGCTAAGAACACATGTGTTCATACGAAACAGCGGAGCGTGTCTCTCTCCCACATAAAGAACGCTAGGATCCGATTTTATTCAAACAAAAACAAAAACAAAAACAAACATACGCTCCAAGTAAAGGACATAAGATGTGACAGAATAAAAATATAGTTTCACTAGAGGTGACCTGATAAATTGTCGATGAAGAAGGGATGCCTTGGGCATCCCCAAGCTTAGACGCTTGGGTCTTCTTAAAATATGCAGGGATGAACCACGGGGGCATCCCCAAGCTTAGACTTTTCACTCTTCTTGATCATAATGTATCATCCTCCTCTCTTGACCCTTGAAAACTTCCTCCACACCAAACTCAAAACAATCTCATTAGAGGGTTAGTGTATAATTGAAAATTCATATATTCAGAGGTGACATAATCATTCTTAACACTTCTGGACATTGCACAAAGCTAATGAAAGTTAATGGAACAAAGAAATCCATCAAACATAGCAAAACAAGCAATGCGAAATAAAAGGCAGAATCTGTCAAAACAGAACAATCCGTAAAGACGAATTTTTTTTGAGGCACCAGACTTGCTCAGATGAAAATGCCCAAATTGAATGAAAGTTGCGTACGTATCTGAGGATCACATACGTAAATTGGCAGATTTTTCTAAATTTTCTACAGACGGGACGGCTCAATTTCGTGACAGCAAGAAATCTATTCCTGCGCAGTAATCCAAATCTAGTATTGACTTTACTATCAAAGACTTTACTTGGCACAATAATGCAATAAAATAAAGATTAGGAGAGGTTGCTACAGTAGTAACAAATTCCAAGACTCAAATATAAAACAAAAGTGCAGAAGTAAAATAATGGGTTGTCTCCCATAAGCGCTTTTCTTTAACGCCTTTCAGCTAGGCGCAGAAAGTGTGAATCAAGTATTATCAAGAGGCGAAGCATCAACATCAATAGGTATCTTAGATGTTCCATCATCCGTAGTGGTGCTAAGGGCTTTGTCAATTTTAAGCCTATAATAGTTTTTTGGCTTAGGCACTTTAGAGACATACATGAACTTTTGCTCCTTACCCACATAGGCTTTCTCCTTAAACTTAAGAGAAGAAAAAGTTGAACCCAAGGTTTCCATAGCTTCTTCAAGTTCACTAATCCTATGGGTTCGATTATCATGAGTAGCACAAGTTTCTAAAACAGTAATTCTCTCATTGATTCCACTTAGAGTTTTATCAAGTTTATCAGTGTTATTAAGTAATATTCCCAATTTAGTCTCAACACTTGGAAGATTTTTCTCTATGACCTCCAACTTTTTCATGACATTTTCAAGAGAGACTTCAATTTTAACTTCATTAATAGGTGGTATTGCAACTAGACTCTCAATAATGCAACTAGCTTCTAAAGCAGGAGTGCCTAGGAAATTACCTCCTGCCAGAGTATCAAGAACATACCTATTCCAACTAGAGATACCAACATAAAAGTTCCTAAGTAGTATAATAGTGGAGTCAGCGGCGGAGCGCGGAGCGCGGCGCACGACTGGGCGACGGCGGCAGGGTCACGCGGCCGGGAGAAGCAGCGGCCCTGCAAGGAATTTGGGAAGAGATAAGGCAGGAACAGCATGCGTGGGTCCCACCGACACGTGTCCGAGGCGGAGGTTGCCAGCCACGGGATCCCGCGGAGGTTTCTAATCATTTTCCTAGCTGAATACGGCGCGCGTGGCCAAGATACATGCGGCGTGCGCGGCGCCGCAAAAAGTCGCGGCTCACGCGCGGCTCATCGCGGAATACCGCACAATCATTGCGGTCATGTGCGGCGTATACGCAGGGTCCTGCGGTGCATCCCGCTTGCACCGTGACGGAGGACGGACCAAACGGACGAAACCACGGAAACATTTCTCCCTTTATTATTAGGTATAGATACTTGGAAGATCTTTTTCTATGACTTCCAATTTTTTCATGACATCTTCAAGAGAGATTTCAATTTTAGCTTCATTAACAGGTGGTATTCCAACTAGACTCTCAATAATGCAACTAGCTTCTAAAGCCGGAGTGCCTAGGAAATTACCTCCCGCAAGAGTGTCAAGAACATACCTATTCCAACTAGAGATACCAACATAAAAGTTCCTAAGTAGTATAATAGTGGAGTGTTTCTTAATGCACCTTGATGAGCATCGCTAATTCTATACCAAGCATCTTTAAAACTTTCTCCCCCTTGTTGCTTAAAGGAACGAACTTCAACTTCCGGATTACTCATTTTTAGCAGTAGTAAATAAAGCAAACTAAATAAAGTAAATGCAAGTAACTAACTTTTTTGTGTTTTTGATATGAGAACAAGACAGTAAATAAAGTAAAACAAGCAACTAATTTTTTTGTATTTTTGATATAGAGAGCAAACAAAGCAGTAAATAAAGTAAAGTAAAGCAAGACAAAAACAAAGTAAAGAGATTGGATGTGGGAGACTCCCCTTGCAGCGTGTCTTGATCTCCCCGGCAACGGCGCCAGAAAATATGCTTGATGCGCGTGAGACACACGTCCGTTGGGAACCCCAAGAGGAAGGTGTGATGCGTACAGCAGCAAATTTTCCCTCAGTAAGAAACCAAGGTTATCGAACCAGTAGGAGTCAAGGAACACGTGAAGGTTGTTGGTGGCGGAGTGTAGTGCGGTGCAACACCAGGGATTCCGGCGCCAACGTGGAACCTGCACAACACAATCAAAGTACTTTGACCCAACGTAACAGTGAGGTTGTCAATCTCACCGGCTTGCTGTAAACAAAGGATTAGATGTATAGTGTGTATGATGATGTTTGTTTGCGAAGAACAGTAAAGAACAATTGCAGTGTATTTCAGATGTAAAGAATGGACCGGGGTCCACAGTTCACTAGTGGTGTCTCTCCGATAAGATAAATAGCATGTTGGGTGAACAAATTACAGTTGGGCAATTGACAAATAAAGAAGGCATAACAATGCACATACATATATCATGATGAGTACTATCAGATTTAATCAGGGCATTACGACAAAGTACATAGACCGCTATCCAGCATGCATCTATGCCTAAAAAGTCAACTTTCAGGTTATCATCCGAACCCCTTCCGGTATTAAGTTGCAAACAACAGACAATTGCATTAAGTATGGTGCGTAATGTAATCAACACAAATATCCTTAGACAAAGCATTGATGTTTTATCCCTAGTGGCAACATCACATCCACAACCTTAGAACTTTACGTCACTCGTCCCGGATTCAATGGAGGCATGAACCCACTATCGAGCATAAATACTCCCTCTTGGAGTCACAAGTATCAACTTGGCCAGAGCCTCTACTAGCAACGGAGAGCATGCAAAAACATAAACAACATATATGATAGATTGATAATCAACTTGACATAGTATTCAATATTCATCGGATCCCAACAAACACAACATGTAGCATTACAAATAGATGATCTTGATCATGATAGGCAGCTCACAAGATCTAACATGATAGCACAATGAGGAGAAGGCAACCATCTAGCTACTGCTATGGACCCATAATCCAGGGGTGGACTACTCACACATCGATCCGGAGGCGATCATGGCGATGAAGAGACCTCCGGGAGATGATTCCCCTCTCCGGCAGGGTGCCGGAGGCGATCTCCTGAATCCCCCGAGATGGGATTGGCGGCGGCGTCTCTGGAAGGTTTTCCGTATCGTGGCTCTCGATACTGGGGTATTCGCGACGAAGGCTTTAAGTAGGCGGAAGGGCGGAGTCGGAGGAGTCACGGGGGCCCCACACGCTAGGGCCCCGCGGGCCCCCCTAGGCCGCGCCGCCCTAGTGTGGCGGCGCCCCGTGGCCCCACTTCGTATCTCCCTCGGTCTTCTGGAAGCTTCGTGGAGAAATAAGCCCCTGGGCGTTGATTTCGTCCAATTCCGAGAATATTTCCTTACTAGGATTTCTGAAACCAAAAACAACAGAAAACAACAACTGGCTCTTCGGCATCTCATCAATAGGTTAGTGCCGGAAAATGCATAAATATGACATATAATGTATATAAAACATGTGAGTATCATCATAAAAGTAGCATGAAACATAAGATATTATAGATACGTTTGAGACGTATCATGTAAGCAGTCAAATCACCATAGTAATCCAAATAATGGATTATGAATATGGAGTCAATGAAATCTTGGATATATCAAAAGCTCTATTTTAGAGGTAATTAGAAAATTTGTGTAACTCGTCACATTAATTTTATGTTATTACTGATCGGGAGAAAATTTAAATCAGGCAAAGCTAAATTTATTAGTAGTGCATCTAACTAGAAGAAATTATGTGCGATGCTGTGAAGTGATGTCTACAACATAGGTGTAATCTCTTATTGTTTTGCAAACTTATATGAAAGCTTTGGATTAATACCTCAAGGCCAAATATGGCCCGTAGTAATCCAGCTTCCGCGATATACGACGATTCACTCGCTATCTGAGGCTAAATCCAACTCGAGATCTCTTCCTATTCTTGGTCATAAATTATGTTCTGTGATGAACTAGGTGCTATATAACATCTTGTTTCACCAGACCAAACATTTTTCTTTTGTTTTTGGTTTTATCAATGGATGAAAATAGGCTAGGGCTAACATTTCATCTGCAGATGTGAAAATACGGTTATGATATTATAAACATAATAATAATAAGCACACATGTGTGTGATAAAAAAAATACACAACCTAAAGGGATGGTGTGTCCAAAGGACACCACAGGCTGCGTATAGCACGCACCATGGATCTACTATCCTACCCTTGCCCCGATCATCGATGAACAACAATGATAATTAAGTAAATGTAAAATAGCCTCAAGATGAGTGATGTCATCATTACACTCTAGATAGCAAGTACACATTCAACCATGTGCAACTCTCACCACACTGTCACCGAAGCATGCGAATCACCACCTACCATTACCTTCATACCATTATTACCCCCCAAGACTTAAGTACCCGACAAGCCCGGAGATTGTGATATAAAGACAACCGCTAGTACATGGATCCATATAACATAATAAATAATATCCCAATGATAATATAAAGGTGCACTTGTTGATGAGAGACTAGGCCTCAGCCCCTCACCTCAACCCGTGAGGACTACTCATAAATGATTGGATCAACAATCGTAAACATTGTATTAAAGATCTTGAATAGATAAAATAGTACCGGTCTTTCAATGCCACCAATTGCGATGTAATCAAGATTACAATTTAGAGAGGAGTGGGATGGTGATGGAGATGATCGCGGTGGCGATAGAGGTTCGACATTGATGGAGATCAGACTTGTGGCGTCAGAATAGATTTTCGGTGGTGCTCTATATGTCTCTAATGACCTAGGTGCCTTCACACTGAATACTTGGTTTGATGAGGTGAAGCCACCGATAGGTGGTACAGGCGGGGGTGATAGTACCGCTGATTGTTAAACCTTCTGTGATACGTCTTCATGGCCTTGTTGATTTGGTGAAATTTCTAGCTTGTAATTCTTCTTTAATTGTCACTGATTTCCTTTCTAAAATGCCCATTTATGCATATAAGTAAATATAAACAAGGATTTTCACATCTATGCAATAATTAATGATTAGCATCGGGTCCATAGAGATATTATCATCATTTAAATGAATATTATAAGATTTAGACCGTGATAAAGGTAAGTGTATTACCACTCATAGAAAACTACTAGATGTACATGTCTCTTGAGAACAATTTGAGTGTCATACATCGAAAACGAACTAAGTTATGCTCTTTTTATTGAACACTGCGTAAAAACAATTTCAAATGAAAAAACAAGCACTAGGCCTAGTCTAGTCGGAAACCAACTCTTTCTGTTTGCAATATCTAATTCTCAATTTGGGAAAATCAGACTCTAAGAAATGTCATAAGTGGATTACTGAAGGAGGACTTGAGGGTATTTTTTTGCCAACTTACGGGGTGTAGTCAAAACCAACTCTACATATGAATGTATTATGTTTATGGTTCTAGTTTGTGTTTGTATATTTACTGATCTAAAAATATAATTCTATTAGTTCATTAAATGAATATGGTTAAGGATGTGAGAACATGTTTACTCAACTGGAGATGGCCCATCTGGGCCAGGAAAACCACATCCCTAAGCCCCCCCCCCCGAAGGGCTGCCCCTAGTCAGCCCAAGAAGCGGGTGGATAGGATTCGGTGAGGGCCTTAGCCAACCACTTTGGAGGTGGGAGCTGCACGAGGAGGAGGCTCGCGACGACCAGGGGGAGGTGGCGGCAAACCCTCACCCCTCTGCCAAGATGGTCCCTTTCCCTGGCCTCCTATATAAATCCATCCCTCACCTCTCTCAAAGACACACCAATTGCCCATGCGGCTTCTCCCTCCCTCTTTCATGTGCAAGGTTTCTTCACGACCATACGCCAAAAGGCTGATCCACTCTCACCAACACCGTTGCGCCCTAGATGGCATAGCTCTATTGCTTTGCCAAGTTGTACACCCTGAGCAAGGAGCATATTAAGTCCACGCGCCTAGGAGGATTAATCCTAGGTGTGGAGATCGCCGTGTTCAGAGTCTTCATCGAGCTCTGTGCATTCATTTAGTGAGTTAATTAACCTAGATCCTCTCTTGTAGATTGCATCCTATAGAACAATTTTTGTTTTCCATGCATGAACCCTACTAAAGTCTTCTAGGGCAGAAGTGTTCTTTATGTAGGTCCAATTGATATTGGCTTCAACCTCCGAACAAGAACATGGAGTTCTGATCAACAGGAAGTCTGGACCAAGTTCAACACGATGCCAGTGACTACTGAATTCTGGGCCCCTATCCGGAGTTTCGGGCCAACTTCAGGATCGACTTCAATTCCAAGTGAAGTCGGTAGGCCGACTTCCGAATCATTCTTTGGACATGGTTCTTGGCGAATTTAGTAGCCAACAACTTCGTCCAAAAACTCACACGGATGGGTCAACATTGAAGGCGGATGGGTCAACATTGAAGGCGTGTGACTTTTTTCTTGGTAAAAAGCGGATTTTTGAGGTTGCTCTCAAATGGAATATCTATTGATAGTCCTAAGGTGGTAGAAAATAATATTTGGTTTCCAAAGCACGTCCTCTCTTAATAGTGCGTCATTTTCCACAGCTCAAATAATATATGACATTTCATGAATTAAAATTTGTTTCCATCTTTCCTCTTTTTCCCTTGAGGGGTCTCCGCCCATCATTTCTTCCATTTCAAAGGGACAAAAACCTATTGATACAATTAATAAACATGGTTGGTCCGTTTGTCGTCAACATCAAAATCCAATTTGAGAGTGAAGATGTCCGTCCAGTACTCACTCTAGGCGTGGAGGAGCTTGGAGCACGGGCGTTCATGGTTTTGCTACATGCATGTGAGTTCATGGCAGCGTCTTCCGGTCATAGCAGTCCTTTAACTATCATGTTGAGAAAGTTCTCATTGTAGACGGTCGTGGTGACGTGGGTGGCAAAATTTGAGCCCTACTTCGACGAATCATATGGTGGCTGGAGCTCTCCAAACTCCATCCAGATCCACAAACATTTTGCAGAGCCTCTGTGGACTAACCAATAGAAGTTGCAGTCACACTCTATCATAATTGAAATCTGGTAGCGGATTATCATATGTATATATCCTCGTGGGTATAAGCCGGTTTTGGACGCGAGCGATTACACATTATGCCACCACAGATAATTATTGAACGCCGCAAGTGATGAATGGTCTAGAGAAATATGATAATTTCTTTTTCCTGTCGGGAAGGACGTGCTGGCGGCGGGACTTCGCGCGGCGGCGGCGTTTTCTGCGGGCGCGGATGCGCGGCGGAGCTCCGGCGCAGGCGTGGCGGCCATCTCCTGCTCGCGTGGCGGAGCTGCGAGTTCAGCGAGGCCTCGGGGGCGCGATGGCTTGTTGGGCGCGGATCTTGGGTCCTCCATGCCCAGATCCCCGCCGGTGCGCCGCGGTCGGCCGGGGCAGCGGCTGCTGGCCATGGAGGAGCGGCGCGTGCAGCGGCTGCTGGCAGCGGTTTGTCGGGGCGGCGGCCCCGGGCGGATCTGCAGGTGGTGGCTAGCGTCTTCGGCCACATGGGTGGCGAGGCTGCTGGCTTGGCCCAGGGAGCCTCATGCGAGATGGATCTTCTCGATCCTCGCGTCTAGCCGGGCTGGCGGTGCGGCGGTGGCGGCATCTCTGGCAGGAGAGGTGGTGGCTTGGGGGGATGTGCTGTCGTCCCGATCTGTCGGGGCTCGGCAGCGGCGAGGTGGTGGTGCGGGTGCTGTCTTGGCGGAGGTAGCTCGGTTGCAGGTCGTTGCCGGTGGACTTGGCGGTTGGAGGCGGAGGATCCTAGGAGAAATCCTTGTCCTGGTGTTGGCCGAGGACTGGCGACGGCGACGCCCGCGGGTGCCGCTAACTTTCTTGGAAGCGTCGCCAAGGGATCCTCTCCTTATCCCCTGGTCTTGCCTCCGGAGGGAAACCTCAGATCCTTGGATCGGACGATGAAGGCGTCTCAACGTCTTTCTCCTCGTTGGGGGCATCGTCTCGGAGTTGGCTTCGACTTGGGCTCGGTGGATGGTTGGTTGATGAGTCGGCTCGCTTGGGGGTGCTGCGGGCAGTTTGGCAACGATGAAGCGTCGAGCGGAGCTTGGGTCGCGGCTCGGGCTCTGTTAGCTGGTCACCGGCGTGTTCGATGGGTTCTCTTGTGCTTCACTGTGTCGCTGTGAAGTCGGAGCTGCGGCGGAGGGTCCCTGCGGCAACGATGACCGGCAACTGGTGGGCTGTGGAGCTCTCAGTCGACGCAAGTCCAGCATAGTTCTCTTGTGAAGCTCCTCGTCTGAGTCGGAGCTGTCTCCCGTTGGCGTGTGTGGCCAACTGTTGGCTTTTGGCCAGGTTGGTCGGTGGTTGTGCCCATTGTCGTCGTGTTCCACGATGACATTGGTGCACTTGTATCGGTTTTTGGTCCGTTACCCGTTAATTAACCGGCCATCTTCTTCTTTATCAATGAAATGGCAAGTCTTGCCTAGTTTCAACAAAAAAACAAATATGAAGATAAGTTGAGAGAGAGAGAGAGAGAGACTATGCATCATCATCAGAAACTATGATCTGAACCAGAACAGGTAATTTCGGCATGAAAGTTAAAAACAAGAGGATAACCTCAGCCTGCAATACAGTTCATGCACCTGAACTACTCCCTCCGATTTCTTTTAATTAACTCGAATTTAGTACAACTTTGTACTGAATTTAAGTTAATTAAAAAAGATCGGAGGGAGTAGCAAATACTCGACCATCAATAATAGTGCAATACTCGGCGCTTTTGTTGGTCATGAGCCTAGATTGTCCGTCACAACCATATCACAATATACAAGCGATAATTTTACATTCTACGGTCAAAAGGAGGAGATTAATATACAATTCTTTGTCGAAGCTAACCTTTCAAGAATCTACACTCAGATGTACCAAAATCTGTGTTTTCCTCAATCACTACAAATCACATTCGGTGTCATAAATTCGTTGTAGCATTAGCTTGTACCTCTGTGACAATACGTGCAGCCACCAAACGATTAAACATCCAGCAAAAGGAATGTTCCTACTCCTTGTTCCTTTCGAGTTGGTTGTGCGGATTAATTTTCCTACGGAGAATAATGTGCACCCCAGTTGGTCCTGCTGATTAGTTTTTCTAGTCTACGTACATTAATGTGCACGCTTTCATGCTGAATAGCGACCAAGAAACGTACATGCTCTGTTTCATACTGAATGACAACTAAGAAACGTAGTCTTTTAGACGATGAAGCAACCCTGTATGGCCAATAACGAAGTTAATCTGAAACATATCTTTATTGGACCTTCTTTCTGCAAGAGCTGGTTAGAGAGCGACATAATGCAGGAAATTTAGCTTTCTGAAGTGAAAGATGCTTAGCTATGTTTGGGTTTATTTTCGAGAAAGATGCTAAGCTATTCAATAGCTTCCAGGAAATTAATGTATAGCACGAGTATTCCAAATTTTGAAGAACCGCTGCTCTTTGACACAACACAGAAATACAGGTTGAAAACCAAGAGATAAATAGTTCAGGAATATCTGATTTGAGGACAACAAAAAAAACAGCGGCACTGCTTAAGCTGCAGAACACTGAGGCGCAGACAAGGGATAGCAAGCTCAATAATGTGGATGGACAAATAGATCACAGTTACGAGTAACAAGCATATAAGATTCAGTTACACAAGAACGAGTACCAAGCAGATTCACACCTTGAACACTAGTACCAACTGTTATCACCAGAATTTGACCGGATCAGAGGTGGGCCGCGATTGAAGATGGGCTTGAAGAATATATATAGAAGGAATACATGAATCGGCCTTGTATACAAAGTTTGGGCTAGCTTGCCCGTGTATCTGTACCATAGTAGGATACATGTCGGTTAGTTAGAGTTTGGGCTCGTGCCCGGTTATTCCCACGTTAGAAAGTCTACGGACTATAAATATGTATCTAGGGTTTATGAAATAAACAACAATCACGTTCACCACAAACCAATCTAGGCGCATCGCCAACTCCCCCGTCTCGAGGGTTTCTTCCGGGTAAGCATCATGCTGCCTAGATCGCATCTTGCGATCTAGGCAGCACACGTTTATTCGTCGCTCATGCGTTGCTCGTGCTGAAGCCTTTTTGATGGCGAGCAACGTAGTTATCATAGATGTTTTAGGGTTAGCATTGTTCATCGTATCATATGCTATCGTCGTGCGACCCTTAGGCATCTAGCCGCCCTTATACCTATCTTGGGTGTAAGGGCGGCACCCCGCTTGATCGTTATTTAGTAGATCCGATCCGTTATGATTGCTCCTTGTTCTTCAAAGATTAGTTTAATATCTGCATTGTTAGGCCTTACAAACGGGTTGAAGGATCCAGTGGCGCGTAGGGTGTAGTTTGCTAGCCCTAGACAGGATGTTCCGAGGATCAACTTCGTGTTGGTTTTTAGGCCTTGTCTAAGGTCGGTTTACGATCACCGTGCGTGGCCGCCAGGCTCAATCACGAGTAGGATGTTCCGATTATGCGGTGAAAACCCCAAATCGTAGTAGGTCGTTTTAGGTTTATCTTGATCAAGCAGGACCACCATCTGATCGTACACCTCGTACGCATCATGGGTGGATCGGCTCTTTGAGCCGTTCACAGGACAACCTGAGAGCCGATCGAGGCTCGTATTTAACGTTTACGTGTATGCCATGCAGGAAACTAAGCGAGGCATCATCCAACACCTTCCTGACCAGGTATAGGTCGGGTGGCACGCCCTTGCATCAGCATCGGACGTGCGTGCCGAAGGCTTTGCGGGCCGTCGCTCGGAGGGACCAGGGCCAGCCGCAGTCCTGGGAGATTCCCGGCTCTACGGTGTTGCCCGTCGCTGCCCGCCGGTGGGTTTCTGACCTCAACACATTCTGGCACGCCCGGTAGGACAATCTTCGACACCAACCGCATCGCCATCTACATCTGAGATGGCGGAAGGCACTCCAGTCAAGTACGAGGACCTGACCGAGGAGCTGAAGAAGAAGCATGACGAGATCAAAGCAGTCCTCGAAGCCGACCTCATCGGCTCTTTTCACAGAACCCGCTCACATGGCATCAGGTGGAAAGGGTTCTCATCTGAAGGCGCGCTCGATGGAGTGGACCTGTCCACCCCGTCAGAAGAACGCACCAGGTCTCTGCGTCAGGAGATTAACTTCATGGTGGCTCATTCGCTGCACCGACATTCTGAGAGCCTGGTGAACACTTTGGAGCGTGTCGCTCTGCGCGTGATCCAGGAAATCATGAGCCATCAATACTCTCCGTCAGGACCAGCTCTGGGGACTCACCAAGGAGAGATGCCACTCCAGTCCCGTCCACCGCTGTCGTTCGTGTTGGCAGCACCAGAAGTGCCGAGTTCATCGGCATACGTCGTCTACAAGATCGGTGGTGACCCTAGTGACTACCAATTCTTGCATGAGGCGCCTAAGGAGATCCCGCACGGATACACGTGCGCATACGTGCCGGACTGCAGTAACTGGGCGCTCTCGAACCAGGCTGCAACAGCAGGGACTTCTGGAACAGCAGGAGGAACGTCGGGAACAGATCTTGAGAAGCAGACGTGGCTAGCTAAGTATGCCACTCCGACAAACCTCCAGAGCTCAGCTCCTGCAGTTGGCTCAGAGCTGGAAAAGCAAGCATGGCTGGCAAAGTATGCCACCCCGGCGAATCTTCAGAGTTCGACGCCTGCAGCCATCACCGCGGATCAGATCTGTACGATCTCGACAGACCGGTTCGGCATGATGCCGAAAAGGAGGACAATCGGCTATTCCAAGCCGTACCCCAACGAGTACGAGTTGATCCCGCTACCACCCAAATATCGGCTCCCCGATTTCACCAAGTTTAATGGATCAGATGGTTCCAGCTCCATCGAGCATGTGAGCCGATATTTGGCGCAGCTGGGCACGATCTCAGCATCAGACGAGCTGCGCGTGAGGTTCTTCGCACAGTCCCTCACAGGATCGGCTTTTGGGTGGTATACATCGCTGCCACCAAACTCAATCCGGACTTGGAAGCAGTTGGAAGAGCAGTTCCACGTTCAGTATCACTCAGAGGCTTCTAAGGCTGGCATCGCCGATCTAGCACAAGTACGTCAGAAGCGCGGGGAAACAGTGTCAGAATACGTCCAGCGCTTCAGGACCGTTAGGAACCGATGCTATTCGGTTCATGTGAGTGAAAAAGAAGCAGTCGAGTTGGCGGTGGTGGGTCTCTCATCATCGATCAAGGACGTGGCCTCCCAAGCGGACTACCCTTCACCGGCGCACATGGTGCGAAGGCTGTCGGCATATGAACATCGCCACCCGGATGTTTACCGGGATAAATTCAAGCGTGCGGTGGTCCTGGTTGAGGCAGATGAAGATGAAGGTGCTGCGGGAGATCAAGAGGTAGCAGTGGCTGAATGGACTCGGGGGGCAAGCCCTGTGTCCTGTAAATGGGTTAAGCCACAAGGTCCTCCAAAAGGGTTTGACTTCGATGTGACCAAAGCTGAGCAGATTTTCGACCTCTTACTCAAGGAGAAGCAGCTAAAGTTACCCGAAGGCCACAAGATCCCCACGGTGCAGGAGCTGAACGGAAGCCATACTGCAAGTGGCATAACACGTTCACCCACGCCACCAACGACTGCAGGGTGTGGCGTCAGCAGGTCCAAATGGCGATAGAACAAGGGTGGCTAATTTTCAGCCAGTACGCCATGAAGGTCGACACGCACCCCTTCCCCGCCGTTAACATGGTGGAGTGCACTTACCATGGAGGGTGCCAGCCAGGATTCTCGTGCGATATCAACATGGTAGGACCTGGGCACCACTCTGGTAAGGACGGAGATGAGGGCAGCTGTTCTCATAGCAAGGACACAGAGGAAGCCGCTCCACGCGATCGGCTCCGTCACGATGGCAAGCGCTACATCACAGAGGGAGAAGTGAGGAACGTAAGATATCAGCGACCTCTCTCTGATCACCTCCTCAACAAGTATGTAGGTCAATATGACCAACGCCGGCGATACAACGACGATGATGGAAGAGATCGTCTGGCTAGGGACGCCAGGAGGCACCGTCGGCATGATCGCGACGAGGAGAGATATGAGCGCCACGCCAAGGAAAAGTCGAGAGAGCAAGACGACGTGGATAGGCACTGGGACTGCCCCTTCTTCGGACACTGCTGGGATTCATGAATGAGCCGATTGCCTACAATCGGCAACTGCCCAGAATCTAGACAAAAGAAGAAGGATGCAGCTAACGTGTCCGTGTTCGAACGTCTAGGGCCTCTCCCGCCTCGGAATAAGCACGCTGAGTCCGCTCGGGTAGAAGATCTCGAGGAACTAGATGACGATGATGAAGAAGAAGACAAGTATCATCGGCCAAGGTGGTGCCCTGATGGGCTCAGCCGTTCCCAAAAGCGAAGGGTTCAGCGACTACGTGGTTTGGAGGAAGCTGAAAGGTTATATCTGCACACGTTGAGGAAGGCGCGGCCTGATCTGGCCGCTAAAATTCAGCGAACCCTGGACGAAGAAGGTCGGCCACAAAGGAAAGAGTGGCGCCCCGGACAAAAGAAAGCCGATGATGAGACATCGGCTGGCACAAACATGGTGTTCATCCTTCCAACGGAGTTTAGTGCTCCGAGGATCGGACGAAGCACCCGTGGCACAACTTGATCTGCGGCCCACGGCCGGTCATCTTTGAGAAGCCACGAGAAAGAAGCTACGGGCATCCGAAGGCCCCGTACTTGCGAGGTTACATCAATGGGCAGCCTGTCAACAAGATGCTTGGTGGACACCGGAGCGGCGATCAACATTATGCCATACTCCATGCTACGTCGGTTGGGACGCTCTAGCTCGGATCTGATCAAGACCAATGTGACACTGAGCGATTTCAACGGCCAAGCATCTGACGCACAAGGTGTTCTGAACGTGGATCTGACCGTAGGAAGGAAAACCGTCCCTACGACGTTCTTTATTGTCGACAGCAAGAGCACTTATGTTGTCCTGCTAGGGAGAGATTGGATCCACGCCAACTGTTGCATTCCATCCACGATGCACCAATGCCTAATACAGTGGGATGGAGATGAAGTAGAAGTCGTCCACACAGATGATTCAGCCGAGATTTCAACGGCCGGCATGAACGTTTGGGAGACATCAGGCCAAGAGCCACTCTCGGGCATCAATTTGGACGACTCGCGAGCGCATCGACGTGACAAAGGACGGGGTTAGGCTGGTTTTATCCACCGGCCTGACCGTGTAACAAGAGCAACATCTATGGACAAACGTGGCGATGCCGATCCAAGTGATCGGCCCCAAGGATCTATGGAGGAACATTGCAAAACCTTCATTGAGCAATTCAACATGGAGGCCGATTCCAGCAATCGGCCAAAATTATCCTCACCATGCGCTCTGCCCGGGTTCAACATCGATCTAGTGGGCAATGGTTTTACATCGGCTGATGAGTTGTAAGCAGTCAACACTGGTCTCAACCGAGCCGACGTTCACATATAGTGCCTTGGCTAACCACAGAGCCGATTTCAGCAGATACCTGGCAGAATCGGCTCGGGGGGCACCTAATCAGATGAACATGTGCGATACATGTGCAGTGAAACATTGGGGGCCGATAGAAAAATCGGCCCGTAAAAAAAAAATTCATGATGTTTCATGATGTACAGCCGATGCACGGCCATCGACTCTAGCACAATTACACAGGATCTACTCGCTGCGTGTTCAAGACGCGGATCACCTTCTGATTCCTGGAGGGAGTGAACAGTGAGAGCTTCCTCAGCGACAATGAGCCGATTTGGTGCCAGAACCTTCTCTTCAAGGACTTCCAACCCTTTGTCGGTTAAGCCGATTGATGCTTCGCCTTCGATATCGGCTTTCAACGGAAGAAAAGGTGATCGATGGTGGCACGTTTGCTCGGATTCGCTCAAGTTCAGGTTCATTTGTCTGAACTGTATGTCTTCACCGCCGTTCTCGCCTTGACTGAGGCTCGGGGGGCAGCTGATTTGGTAGGCACTCTGTTTTTGAAAGCCGATTGGAGTGTCATCGGCTGACCCTGCATCGTAAACCTCTTCGGAAGTGGTGGGTTGTTGCAGAAGAAGATCACCAGAGTTGCTGGAAGGAGACCATGGCATGGGCATTGGGCGATGTTACCCTTGGGTCCGCTGCAGTTGCAAACCTGCACGATTGACATCTGAGGTTCATATGGCCGTAGGTTGGATCTGTTCAAGCGGCGATTTGGGGATCTGAGTTTTGCTCTTTCGGACCAGTCGCAGATCACCATTTGAAAAGACGATAGAGTTGGCCTTGCTCGCGTTTATGGCAAGGGCCGATGCGCTTCTATCGGCTTCTAATGTGTTGATTCACTTCAAATCGGCAAAGTTGGAAAAGGGGACAGAATCAGCTGAGCAATATCTTCTTCATTAATAAAATAGGATTTTTACAATGAAGAGCCGATTGCTCAAGAAAGGAAGAACAAAAGGAAGAGCCGATTGCTCAGGGACTACAAATCCTACATTGCTAATCCTCGCTAGCCTCGTCGTCGGCATCGGAGTTGTCGCCGCCGCTACTTCCGGAGAAATCCTCGTCGCTGCTGCCCCAGACCTCGGCCGGAGCCTCTTCTTCCTCGTCATCATCATCATCCTCGCTGTCCGCCCAAGCGCGGAAGCGCTTCGCCGGCGGATACCCAGCGGAAGAGGAGGAATCATCCTCCTCCTCTTCCTCTCCTTCCTCGTCGTCGTCATCGTTCTCGCTGTCCACCCACGCGCGGGAGCGCTTCGCCGGCGGATACCCGGCGGAGGAGGAGGAATCACCCTCCTCCTCTTTCTCCTCTACTTCTTGTTCTTCCTCCTTCTTGTCGGAGGAGGTGGGGTTCGCCCAGGAGTGGAGGTCGTCTTCGCTCTCGCTCATCAGCTTCCCTTCGATGAGGAACTCGAGGTTGTCCTCCCCATCGGTCAGAGGTAAGTCACCTTCTGACCCGACGAGTGATTGGAGGGAGAGGCCTGAGGAGATGGAGGAAGAGGAAGACATTGCTACAGGGAAAGAGGGTTTTTTGGGCACTGATGGACAGAACAGAGCAAGAGGATGAAGTGGCGAACCGTTCGGCACAGATAAATAAAGAGGGGATAGTGGAGATTTAATGCCATAACGGTTCTCGAGGACGTGATGCCGAAACTATCAATTCGTGCAGAGAAGCCAAGGAGGCGAGGCGAAATGATGAAAGATTCTGCGGCAGTTTTACTCTGCCACGACATGACCCGACGAAAGAAGAGCATAATGATTTTGGAAATGTCATTTCCAAAACCAGGGAGGCATGTGTTATCACCAGAATTTGACCGGATCAGAGGTGGGCCGCGATTGAAGATGGGCTTGAAGAATATATATAGAAGGAATACATGAATCGGCCTTGTATACAAAGTTTGGGCTAGCTTGCCCGTGTATCTGTACCATAGTAGGATACGTGTCGGTTAGTTAGAGTTTGGGCTCGTGCCCGGTTATTCCCACGTTAGAAAGTCTACGGACTATAAATATGTATCTAGGGTTTATGAAATAAACAACAATCACGTTCACCACAAACCAATCTAGGCGCATCGCCAACTCCCCCGTCTCGAGGGTTTCTTCCGGGTAAGCATCATGCTGCCTAGATCGCATCTTGCGATCTAGGCAGCACACGTTTATTCGTCGCTCATGCGTTGCTCGTGCTTGAAACCTTTTTGATGGCGAGCAACGTAGTTATCATAGATGTTTTAGGGTTAGCATTGTTCATCGTATCATATGCTATCGTCGTGCGACCCTTAGGCATCTAGCCGCCCTTATACCTATCTTGGGTGTAAGGGCGGCACCCCGCTTGATCGTTATTTAGTAGATCCGATCCGTTATGATTGCTCCTTGTTCTTCAAAGATTAGTTTAATATCTGCATTGTTAGGCCTTACAAACGGGTTGAAGGATCCAGTGGCGCGTAGGGTGTAGTTTGCTAGCCCTAGACAGGATGTTCCGAGGATCAACTTCGTGTTGGTTTTTAGGCCTTGTCTAGGGTCGGTTTACGATCACCGTGCGTGGCCGCGAGGCTCAATCACGTAGGATGTTCCGATTATGCGGTGAAAACCCCAAATCGTAGTAGGTCGTTTTAGCTTTATCTTGATCAAGCAGGACCACCATCTGATCGTACACCTCGTACGCATCATGGGTGGATCGGCTCTTTGAGCCGATTCACGGGACAACCCGAGAGCCGATCGAGGCTCGTATTTAACGTTTACGTGTATGCCATGCAGGAAACTAAGCGAGGCATCATCCAACACCTTCCCGACCGGGTATAGGTCAGGTGGCACGCCCTTGCATCAGCATCGGACGTGCGTGCCGAAGGCTTTGCGGGCCGTCGCTCGGAGGGACCAGGGCCAGCCGCAGTCCTGGGAGATTCCCGACTCTACGGTGTTGCCCGTCGCTGCCCGCCGGTGGGTTTCTGACCGCAACACCAACATAAACTACAGAATGACTAAACGAAAAGCTCAGGTGCAAAAGGAAGAGCACCACCACAATCTGGAAAGAGAAACCATGCTATTTGGAAAGACATCAAACTGCCAAAGTACCACCACCACGGAGACGCAGCACAAGATGAAGAGTGGACTCCTTTTGGATGTTATAATCCGCCAAGGTACGCCCATCCTCCAGCTGCTTCCCAGCAAATATAAGCCTCTGCTGATCTAGAGGAATACCCTCCTTGTCCTGGATCTTGGCCTTCACATTATCGATGGTGTCAGAGCTCTCCACCTCAAGCGTGATGGTCTTTCCAGTTAGTGTCTTGACAAAGATTTGCATCCCTCCTCGGAGGCGCAGGACAAGATGAAGGGTGGATTCCTTTTGAATGTTGTAATCAGCCAGCGTACGCCCATCTTCCAACTGCTTCCCAGCAAAGATGAGTCGCTGCTGATCAGGCGGGATGCCCTCCTTGTCCTGGATCTTGGCTTTGACATTGTCTATGGTATCAGAGCTCTCCACTTCAAGTGTGATGGTCTTTCCAGTTAGCGTCTTCACAAAAATCTGCATGCCACCACGGAGGCGGAGGACCAAGTGAAGAGTAGACTCCTTCTGAATGTTATAATCAGCCAATGTGCGCCCATCCTCAAGCTGCTTTCCGGCAAAGATAAGCCTCTGCTGGTCAGGAGGGATACCCTCCTTATCCTGGATTTTGGCCTTCACATTATCAATGGTGTCAGAGCTCTCAACCTCCAGGGTTATGGTCTTCCCAGTAAGGGTCTTCACAAAAATCTGCATCCCACCCCTCAATCGAAGAACAAGGTGTAGGGTGGACTCCTTCTGTATGTTGTAATCAGCTAAGGTCCGACCATCTTCAAGCTGTTTCCCAGCAAAGATAAGTCTCTGCTGGTCTGGTGGGATGCCCTCCTTGTCCTGGATCTTTGCTTTGACGTTATCAATGGTGTCAGAGCTCTCAACCTCCAGAGTTATGGTCTTCCCAGTAAGAGTCTTGACAAAGATCTGCATCCCGCCTCTCGGGCGCAGAACAAGGTGGAGGGTGGACTCCTTTTGGATGTTGTAGTCAGACAATGTCCTGCCATCCTCTAGCTGCTTGCCAGCAAATATGAGCCTCTGCTGGTCCGGAGGAATACCCTCCTTATCCTGAATCTTGGCTTTAACATTGTCTATGGTATCAGAGCTCTCAACCTCAAGGGTTATAGTCTTTCCGGTCAGCGTCTTCACAAATGTCTGCATCTGTTTCATGCAAGCATATGATTATGTCAAATAACTGTAACTAAACATCTCAGTATGACATTTGAATACAGGTAAACAAGCAAAAAAACATACATAGAGATCCACATGAAACAGTAAACATGTGTAGATGCAGTTGGACTCTATGTACTCCCCCTAATGCATAGGAAGTTGTATATACAGGCTTGGAGAACTACATGTTTACTGTTTCGAAGGATTTTCTTAGCTTGATTCCTCAAGCTGTGTAGTTGATGAGACTACTGCTGCACTGCATATCTACAACCAGACTTGTGATCCCTCAACTAAAATTTCATGTGCAAAATTGCTAGAAGATAATGCAAGATTTCGGGAAGACAAATGCTAATGCTCATAGTTCTGGGATTCATTCTAAGAAAAGAATTTGACATGGAAAACTAAATCACAGACCAGCTTTTGCACCATAGAATTCGTCTTAAAATTAGGTTTACATGGATAGGCTGCACTATATGTGATCCAAGCAGGAGTCCAGCTGTCTATCTGGATACTTTTTTACATATATAAAATAAAAACTAGCGAAACAACAAAGTTACTGCCAGTTCAGAGAAAAACTAACTTGGCACAGAACATTGAAAATTAGATTGGATTGCCACAACATAATTATCTAGTACAATCTTACAAAGGATGTACCAAAACTCTAATTTCACAACTGCAGGAAGCATTGATATTGATCAGAACTTGCAATCTGACGGAACCAGACCTAATCAGAACAGCCCGGACATACAGAAACCCTAGATACCCCAGATTTTGGTCCAACCAAACCGCCCGAATCGAATGGATGCGGTATCTGACATTCTGAACCGAACTATCAGAACTTAGTAGGATCGGCGGAGTGGGCGGAATCGGTACCTTCGCGGAGCGACGAGTGCAAACTATCGATGAACCGGAGAAATCAGAAGAGACTCGTAGCGAAGGAACGACGACGAGTGGATTGCGAATCTGCGCCTGGTAGTTCTGGGTTGGGGATTCGGCGGTGCGCTATTTATGAGAGCAGAGCAGAATCCGTGCCTTGGTCGTTGCTGGCTAGCTTCTAGAACAGTCGAGGCGGACCCGGTGCTTTCTGTTTTTTTTTTGTTTGAGGGTGTGGTGGTAGAGACGGGCCTGCGAGCCGTAACCCTACGGCCGTGATATAATCAATTGGGCTGATGGCCCATGGAGTCACTCTGGTTAGCCCACCCAGCCCACTGTTTGGGGAGGGCCTGGCCACCTAGCCCAGAAACGTCTCATAGGAAGAACCCAGCCCGATCCAAATTATTTCCCTTAATAAGTAATTTAGATAGGGCTAAAACAATTTAAATAAAAGTTTGGTTAAACATATTTTCATATGTTATTTATAGAACATCATACTTATTGATAGATTTATCCAAATTTGGTTAAACTTTACTTTGCTTGACTTCAAAAATCTTATACATTGAGATGAAGGGAGTATGTTCCTATGCTATCAAGAGTTGCATTCTAGATCACAATATCGTCAAGTCTGTCTTGCAAGCTGTTCTTGCCTACACCATGAGTTCTTTTATACTCTCTAAGAAGATGTGTAAACAACTTAGCTCAATCTCCTCCAATTTTTGGTGGGGTGATAAGGCGTCCAATGGACTTCCATGATTATGTGCCAAACAGGGATGAAGAATGATCACAGATCCCGAATCTCTTTGTGTGAGGGTTTTGAGGGCAAGATATTTTAAACATGGTGATTTTATGTCAGTCGGATGTTCGAAAACGTGCCTCGTATACTTGGAAGGGAACAATATATGGAAGAGAGCCGCTCAAAGCTGGTCTGATTTGGCGAAACGGTCAGTCAATTAGCGTCAGCAATGACAACTGGATTCCGCGATCTGGAGCTCCACAACCACTGGGACGGACACTCAAAAGTTGCCCGGAGGAAGTTAGTTCTTTCGTTAGGCCTGAGAGGGGGTGTGTGGGATGAAGCAGAGCTAAATGAACATTTCTATGCTTTTGATGTGGCTGACATCCTCCGCACCCTAGTTGGTCGGGCGGGTTCTGAAGATTTCCAAGCCTGGAACCACACCAAATCCAGTGTGTTCTCAGTAAAATCGGCGTACCACCTTGCCGTTCAAAGAAAGAAATCAACCAAGGGGAATATTGAATCCTCAACATGTACATAGCAAAAAAGGATGGTTGGCTTTGTGGGCAGCTAATGTCTCCGGGAAAACTAAGGTCCATGTCGGCGTCTGGTGGAGAATGGTATGGCAGTAGGTACTGAACTAAGTCATAGGAAAATCAAAGACGGCGTTCTCTATCTAGCGTGCGACATAACATAGAGTTTGGTACACCACTTCTGGACATGTCCTCATTCAGCAATGGCATGGTCCTTCCTGAATACGGGCATCGATTGGGAGCCCCCGCCGAAAAGATTGGCATGTCACGCTGAATTAAAAGGGTGGCTACTGGATTGGATCGGCAAGAGCTCAACGTATCAGACTTCATAGTTTCTTACCATGTTGTACAATCTTTGGCAAACAAGAAATATTGATGGTCCATTGCACTGCAGACATGTGTTGTTGTGGAGGAGTGGAAAGGGATTCATGCAAAAGCTCCATCGGCTTCTGATACGTCTCCAACTTATCTATAATTTCTTACGTTCCATGCTAGTTTTATGCCAATAGCTACATGTTTTATATGCACTTTATATCATATTATGACATTTATTAGACTAACCTATTAACAAGATGACACAGTGCCAGTTTCTGTTTATTATGTCTGTTTATTGCAGAAAAGGTCCAAAAACCAAAGTGCTCGAAAAAATCCAGAAAAATTACAGAAATTCTATTTCGCCAGAAGACCCACGGAGCCAGAAGGGCCAGGCCAGAGGAGGCCCACGACCTCCTCCCCATCCACTGGCGCGGATAGGAGGGGGGCGGCGCCGCCCTATGGGGTGGGCCCCTCGAGCACCCCCTCGCGCCGCCCTTTCGCCTATATTAAGCTCCTGCCCTGAAAACCCTAAGGGGATCGACGATTTCTCCAGAAGAGTTCCGTAGCTCCGCCGCCACCAAAAACCCTAATTCGGGGGACAGAAGTCTCTGTTTCGGCACCCTGCCGGGACGGGGAATTGCCCCCGGAGCCATCTCCATCGACTCCATCACCATCTTCATCGTCGTTGCTATCTCCCATGATGAGGAGGGAGTAGTTCTCCCCCGAGGCTGAGGGCTCTACCGGTAGCTATGTGGTTCATCTCTCTCCCATGGTGTGATCTTTATGTGATTATGAGCTTTGTAATCTAGTTGAATATGTAGATGTTACTCTTGTCTATTATGCACCCTGCCGGGACGGGGAATTGCCCCCGGAGCCATCTCCATCGACTCCATCACCATCTTCATCGCTGTTGTTGTCTCCCATGATGAGGAGGGAGTAGTTCTCCCCCGAGGCTGAGGGCTCTACCGGTAGCTATGTGGTTCATCTCTCTCCCATGGTGTGATCTTTATGTGATTATGAGCTTTGTAATCTAGTTGAATATGTAGATGTTACTCTTGTCTATTATGCACTCTAGAGGTTACTTTAATATGAACTCCGGAGTCACTCTCCACGGTGTGATGGTGACAGTGTGCGCATCGTGTGTGATTCCTTTATGACGTTGTGGAGCTTGTTTACTCCGGCTTGATGTGTGCTTTTGCAGCCCTACACAATGAATGGTGTTTGTTATCCAACAAGAGAGTGTTTGAGAGTAGCATTTATTTATTCAATTATGTGATCATTGTTGAGAGTGTCCACTAGTGAAAGTATGATCCCTAGGCCTTGTTTCTAAGCATTGAAACACCGTTTCCAACAAGTTCTGCTACATGTTCGCTTGCTGCCATTTTTATTTCAGATTGCAATTACTACTTATAATCATCCATATTACTTGTATTTAACTATCTCTTCGCCGAACTAGTGCACATATACATCTGACAAGTGTATTAGGTGTGTTGGGGACACAAGAGACTTCTTGTATCTTAATTGCAGGGTTGCTTGAGAGGGATATCTTTGACCTCTACCTCCCTGAGTTCGATAAACCTTGGGTGATTCACTCAAGGGAAACTTGCTGCTGTTCTACGAACCTCTGCTCTTGGAGGACCAACACTGTCTACAGGAATAGAAGCGTGCATAGACATCAGCTTCCTCTAAGGTTCTGGAGCACTCCGTCCAAGTCACCAATGGCACAAGGTAAATATTAATGGTGCATTCTGTCAGTCTAAAGGCAAGGGGGGGGGGGGGTCCTTAGAGATCACCATGGCGACTTTCAAGCGGAGCTAGCCATTTTTTCTCCCATGTTGCTGACGCTGAAGGTGCCGAGCTCCTGGCGTGCCGGCAAGGACTTGTGCTTGCAAAGGATCGTCAGGTTCAGAGGGTTGTGCAACGAATAGTTCTAGGGTTGCAACGAAGATTCTGCGGGAGGGGCTGGACAGGTCCCTCCATGGACCTATCATTGATGAAATAAAGGCACTCCTACAAGGTTTCGATGAAGCTTCGGTTCGTGCGGTACAAAGATCAGCTAATGGTGTTGCACAAGTGTTAGTGAAAGAAGGTTGTGTTAATGAAGTTGATAGGGTTTTGCTTGGTGTTCCACCGGCTAGTATTGAAAACAATCTTGTATTGAATGTTTCTGTTAGTTAATATAAACGCACCGCTTTATTCTAAGAAAAAATATGTTCACAATTTATAAAATTAACACCGCAGTGAATAACATAATCTTTGTATCAATATGTTTCTTACTTAAAGTTCTCTAAGAATAAAAAGGGCTCAAGCCGAGCTAGTTATGTATCACACAAAGAAAAACTATCCTACTTAGATCTAGTTTGGCAACAAAGTTTTTCTAAAACTCAAGTATTACAAAACTAAAGTATTTATGTGCATGGGAAAGAATACTGCAATTTCTTGATACTTTGGTATTTCTCAGTTTTAGAAAAACTGCATAATGTTTGGTAAGTGTTGTTTTACCATCCCTTTAGCCGACATTTGACTGGTAACAGCATGCTCATCCTCACCTGCTCATAGTCTCCCTCACTAACCGACTTTAGGAAGTGAAAGTCAACTCGGGAAAAGCATGCTCGTCCTCACAGACTCTCTTGCCGGCCGGCTGCCACTTTATCAAATCATCGGGAAATAAATAACGGATGAAGGAAGGAACCTTTTATGATCTTCCCCGTTTTAGGAAAAGAGGTCCAGAGCTATGTTTACCACAGTTTAAGGGATACTAAAGTATGAATAGTGCAGTTTTTAGTCACAGCTAAACACATCAAAGTATTTAAAAACTGTGGTATTTTTGAAAAATGTAGTATTATTGCTCAAATACTTGAAAAAAACTTTGTTACAAAACGCAGCCTTAACCCAAAGATAAAACGCAGAACAGGCCGTGTCGACACGGCCCGTCACGTCCCGCCGGCCTAGCACCAGAAAATGGAGGGAAAACGCGAGAAATGGAGGGAAGCTCTGCTCTTCCCCCAACGGGCACAACAGTGGCAAACAGTCGAATCTCCAGACCAACATCGAGCCTCTGAGGAATCCATCCATGGGGAAGGGCGAGGGCTCGTCCCGCTGCTCGGGTGTGGCGGGACCGCATTCCTCCGCCGCCGCCGTGGACCCCGACGCGTCCCTGCCTGCGACCAATCCCGTATGTTCTCTCCTCGCGCCTGCTCATTTGATTCGCCGACTCCCCTGGTTGAAGTTCGTATGTATTTTGAGCTCGCAGAGCGCCACCACCGGCAACAGGAAGCGGAAGGCCCCGGCGGCCGCTCGGAAGACTCGGAAGGCACAGGTCCGTCGCTTCGTTCTGTACCGTATACCTTCCCCTGAATTCAGTTGGATTCCTCTGAGGTGCGACCGTTTGCTGTAGGTTCCTAGAACATATCACATCGAGGTGCGCTACGGGCACGAAAGTAGAGTAAGTCACTTCTTCACGAACAGACGGGAGTTGGACCGGTGCGCCCACATAGTGGCGGAGCTGCCGCAGCCCTGGCCGATGACATTGGCGGATGCGCAACTCTGGATCTTGAAACTGTTCCGGCTCCATCCGGAAACGCAGGATCTCCATTTGGAGGGGCTGTTCAAGGCATTCCCCCCTGACTTCGAGCCAGATGAGAATAGCCCCGAGTTCTACTTGGAATATTTGGACTGGGAGACCCGGATCTTTGACACCGACAGGTCCTGGACTTCCTTTCTCAACAAACTGAAGAGGAAAAATGTGATGCAGCAGCTCATGCTGTATGTGGACTGCTCTGAACTCAAGCACTACGATGTTCTGCTCAAAGCTGTACCTGATGGTTCTTACTCTCAACCGTCACCGGTTCTGCTGCCGAGGAGTTTGGATCCTGTTGACCTGCGCTTTCTGGACGACCGCCTGGAAATAATGACACTGAACGAAATTGCAGCTTGTATTGCTAGCAACTGGGGCCAACAGGGAAGCCCCCCTGAGGTATGTAGGTTAAAACAGAAGGCTTTGGAGTTCAGATTCGGTACATACTATGATTCATACAACTACATCCCAAGGTTGCTTAAGGGCATAGTACGTGCAAACCCCGGTAGTTTTGTCGACATCGAGGACACAAAGGTCGTAGGTTGCGAGGGTTTTCGGTTCCTCCGCCGCATATTCTGGGCGCTTGCACAGGGCATACACGCCTTCCGTTACTGTCGCCCTGTGCTCTGTGTCAAGGGCACACCACTATGCGAGAGGTATCAAGGGGTGTTGTTGACGGCCCTTGCAGTGGATGCTAATGATTATCTGGTTCCGGTAGCATTTGCTGTTGCCGAGAGCGAGACAAAAGAAAGCTGGCTTTGGTTTCTTAGAAACGTGAAGCAATCAGTTGTGAAGAAGCGCTCTCGTGTCTGCATTATACATGACTGCAAAGCGGAGCTGGTGAATGCTGTGGATGATATTCAGAATAACCCTGAAGAACAGCACCCGTGGAAAGATGTACAAAGCCGGTGGTGTATGCAACACCTTGCTGAAAACTTCCTGGAATATTTTGAGGACAAGAAGCTGATGACATTGTTCAAGAAGCTTTGTCAGCAGAAGCAAGGAAGTAAGTTTGCTGACATCTGGAAGGAACTAGATGAGTTGACCCTGAAATGCGCCGCAGAGAAAAAACGTGAAGAGGCAGAGCTTGGGGAGGAAGGGAACCATGGTGTTGACAGCCAAAGAAAGATAATGAACTTTTCTGATTGGATCCATCTGAAACCAAAGGAGAAATGGTCACTGCTGTATGACACAAATAATGCTAGGTATGGCATCATGGGAATTGATATGTCTGATGCATACAAGCATGATCGTGTATTGAAGGGGATACTCTGCCTTCCGCTCAGTGCCATTGTAAAGGTCACGTTCAACCGCATGGTGGAGTACTTCAAGAACACAAGTGCTGCAGCAAACGAAGCAATCAACAATCCAGCAATAAAGTTCCCTCAACGTGTACAGGATGGCATGGATTTGAAGATGCAGAAGGCCCAGATGCATCAGGTGATCTGCATGAACCCCAGGAACAAAAATGTTGTATTGGGGGATGATGTTGCAAAGTATGTGGTTCAGTCAGGGCACAAGCGTGTAGCTGTTCGCCTGTATTCAAAATCTACCGGTACCATGAAAAAGTCTGGAGGATGCACACTGAAAGAAAGGGCCGCATGTTCATGCAACAAGCTGCGGCTTCTTCACAGGCCCTGCTCTCATGTCATGGCCGTCTGCAGTCAAATTGGAGTCAGCACTTCTACATATATGTCTCGGTACTACAGCCTGTCCTATCTAGGAAACACCTGGAGTGCAAAGTTCGTTCTTCCTGACAATTTACACAACTATCACCAACTAATCGATCAGTTCAGCTACATCTATAGCTCCGAGAGTAAGATGCCAACTTGGATCCCAGACAAGAAGTTGGAATGTGGCCTTCCTGTTTTTCTAACGTCAGACTTCACACAAACTGGCATATATGTAGAAGAGGAAGAGTGAATCATCGACGGGGAAGCAATTCCATACAATCAAGGAACCAAAAAAAATCACTGATCCTAGTCAAGCTTGAACTTCTGTTGTCTTCCGTCAACTTAATCATGTTTGTAACCTGAGATTAAATTATCCTATTTGAACTTGAACCTTTCATCTATGGGGCTGCTGTCATGTCCCGGAAACTGAATTTCACGTTATGTTCAGGTAGCTTGGCAAGTACGACCTTGGACGTTCCCCTCCCCGTCTACTGTAGCGGAGGCGATTTCTTGGATCCCACCGAAGAACTCCACCTCGCCGGCGTGATTCGTCGGATCCCTCGGTCTCCGCCGGCCGCCTCGGCGGCGGGAGGCCGGGGGATCCCCGTCTCGTGTCCTGTACATAGTGTAGGAGCTCTGTGGTTGCAGGTCGTCGGCGTCTTGGAGGTGGAGGCGTGGCGGCTGAAGTTTGCGGGCGGTGGATCTCCTCTCCAGCGTCGGCGCTCTGCGGGGAGTCGTCTTCGATCCACCGCCATCGACGCCCTCGCATCTCTGCGGAGGTGCCGTGGGCGTCTTCCCCGTGGCCGCCTCCGAGGGCGGCGGAGCCTCCAAATCGAGTTCATGAAGAAGGTGTTGCAGCGGCGCATCGGATCGTCCGCGACGACGTTCGGCGGTGTAGGTCTTCCGGGACCGGCGCTCGGCGACTTCCCGCTCGCCTGGGGACTGCCTCCGATCCAAGGCTTCGAGGGAGGCAGCGGCGGCGGCGCGCCACCGACGGCATCGACGGTTCGAAGCCGCGGTCAACGTGCAGGAGGGCGGTTCTGTATTTTTGTGTTTCTTGGGGTCCTTTCTGTAATGTTTCCGATGTAATGCTGTTCCTTCTCTCGCAAAAAAAAAAATACGGTTAGTAGACCTGTGCGTGGCTGGACATCTATTATCGACGTGCTTTAACTTCAAGCTTGCACCAACACTGGATCCTTAGTTGGTTATACAATTCTGATAATTTGTATGCTATCTTTGATTTATAATTTGTTAAAACACTGATAAAAAACATTTTGTATTCGGTTAAGCACTTGGCTTTGTTTTACTCCCTGGTTTTACTTTGGTTCTCATAACTTGCAACGTTCCTGGGAGATCTATGTTGACAATATTTGTCCATTCCGAATAGTCTGTCGTTTCCATCATGATAATATGATGAGAATTGATGCCTAAAGGAGAATGAGACGAGGTCAGTATACCTTGATTGCCGGTGACATGACTGGTGGCGCTAGAGTCCATGATCCAATCTTGTCCTGGCTGAGGGAACGCAACGCCATAGCTTGGGGTTGTCTGGTAGAGGGTGGTGTAGTCCCATGACGGCATCGATGCAGGCTGAGGTACGGTCGGTGGAGCGGGTGCGTGCATCAGTGGGTAAGCCTGAGTCGGCATACCAGGACGAGGTTCGAGGACGCCAGAGAAGTTTGGCGGAATCCAGGGAGAACGTGGCGGGAACGGTGTCTCCATAGGGGTAAAGTAGCCTAGCCAAGGCTCTTGCAGTTGGACTCTGCCGCGGCCTCTGTTGTCGGTACGACCACCCGAGTAGTGCTGCTGGCCTCCACCGCGGCCACGTCCGCCACCATGTTGTTGACCTCCACCTCGGCCTCCTTGTTGGCTGTTTCTTGGGGCTGACACTGGGGGGACGCACGGGGCGCTGCTGCCACTAGGGGGGCCATGGCCACCCGTTTGCATGGCGAGTGCTTGGGCACCAACATGGTGGTTTTGAGAGGTGGCGTCGACCTCGGCGTGCTGAAGGCGGGAGCAGGCATCGGCGAAGGAGGGGACCGTTGTCTTGAGAATCTCGGTCTGCAGCTTGTATTGATCACCAAGGCCGTCAATGAATTGAAGGGTGAGATCGTGGTCATCAACAGGGCGGCCGATTGCAGCAATATCATCCGCAATCCGCTGCAGTTTGCTGGCGTAGGTGGAGATGGAGAGATCTCCACTAGGGGTGTTGCGGAAAGCCTTGCTGAGGAAGAGGTAGCTGAAGGAGATATGCCCTAGAGGCAATAATAAAAGTGGTTATTATTTATATCTTTATGTTTATGATAAATGTTTATATATCATGCTAGAATTGTATTAACCGAAACATTAGTACATGTGTGATATGTAGACAAACAAGAAGTCCCTAGTATGCCTCTTAAACTAGCTTGTTGATTAATGGATGATTAGTTTCATAATCATGAACATTGGATGTTATTAATAACAAGGTTACATCATTATAATGAATGATGTAATGGACACACCCAATTAAGCGTAGCATAAGATCTCGTCATTAAGTTATTTGCTATAAGCTTTCGATACATAGTTACCTAATCCTTATGACCATGAGATCATATAAATCACTTATACCGGAAAGGTACTTTGATTACACCAAACACCACTGCGTAAATGGGTGGCTATAAAGGTGGGATTAAGTATCCGGAAAGTATGAGTTGAGGCATATGGATCAACAGTGGGATTTGTCCATCCCGATGACGGATAGATATACTCCGGGCCCTCTCGGTGGAATGTCGTCTAATGTCTTGCAAGCATATGAATGAGTTCATAAGAGACCACATACCACGGTACGAGTAAAGAGTACTTGTCGAGAGACGAGGTTGAACAAGGTATAGAGTGATACCAAAGATCAAACCTCGGACAAGTAAAATATCGCGAGACAAAGGGAATTGGTAATATATGTGAATGGTTCATTCGATCACTAAAGTCATCGTTGAATATGTGGGAGCCATTATGGATCTCCAGATCCCGCTATTGGTTATTGGTCGGAGTGAGTACTCAACCATGTCCGCATAGTTTTCGAACCGTAGGGTGACACACTTAAAGTTGGATGTTGAAATGGTAGTACTTGAATATGGAATGGAGTTGGAATATTTGTTCGGAGTCCCGGATGTGATCCCGGACATCACGAGGAGTTCCGGAATGGTCCGAGAATAAGATTCATATATAGGATGTCATTTTATGTGAATAAAATGTCGCGGAAGGTTCTATGGAAGGTTCTAGAAGGTTCTAGAAAAGTCCGGAAGAAACCACCAAGGAAGGTGGAGTCCACAAGGGACTCCACCTCCATGGCCGGCCAGCCCTAGATGGGGTGGAGTCCCAAGTGGACTCCACCATAGGGGGCCGGCCACCCCCACATGGGAGGTGGGAATCCCACCTTTGGGTGGGAGTCCTAGTTGGGCTAGGTTTGCCCCCTCCTATGGAAGGTTTTGGTTTCGGGTCTTATTCGAAGACTTGGACACCAACACTTGGGATCCACCTATATAATGAGGGGCCAAGGGAGGGGGCCGGCCACCCCAAGACCATAAGCTGGCCGCCCCCCTTGAGTGGTCGGCCACCCCTCCCAAACCCTAGCTTTGCTCCTCCACTCCATATTGCCCGCATAGCTTAGCGAAGCTCCGCCGGACTTCTACACCGCCACCGACACCACGCCGTCGTGCTGTCGGATTCAAGAGGAGCTACTACTTCCGCTGCCCGCTGGAACGGGGAGGTGGACGTCGTCTTCATCAACAACCGAACGTGTGACCGAGTACGGAGGTGCTGCCCGTTCGTGGCGCCGGAACCGATCGTGATCAAGATCTTCTACGCGCTTTTGCAAGCGGCAAGTGAACGTCTACCGCAGCAACAAGAGCCTCATCTTGTAGGCTTTGGAATCTCTTCAAGGGTGAGACTCGATACCCCTCGTTGCTACCGTCTTCTAGATTGCATCTTGGCTTGGATTGCGTGTTCGCGGTAGGAAAATTTTTGTTTTCTATGCAACGTTATCCTACGAGTGGTATCGAGCCGTGTCTATGCATAGATGGTTGCACGAGTAGAACACAATGGTTTGTGGGCGTTGATGCTCTTGTTATCTTTAGTTGAGTACTTTGCATCTTTATGGCATAGTGGGATGAAGCGGCTCGGACTAACTTTACATGACCGCGTTCATGAGACTTGTTCCTCGTTCGACATGCAACTTGTATTGCATAAGAGGCTTTGCGGGTGTCTCGTCTCTCCTACTATAGTAAAGATTCAATTTACTCTTCTATTGACAACATTAGTATCAACGTTGTGGTTCATGTTCGTAGGTAGATTAGATCTATATCGAAAACCCTAAACCACGTAAAATATGCAAACCAAATTAGAGAGCGTCTAACTTGTTTTTGCAGGGTTTGGTGATGTGATATGGCCATAATGTGATGATGAATATGTATGAGATGATCATTATTGTATTGTGGCAACCGGCAGGAGCCTTATGGTTGTCTTTAAATTTCATGTTGAGTAGTATTTCAAAGTAGTTGTAATAGTTGCTACATGGAGGACAATCATGAAGACGGCGCCATTGACCTTGGTGCTTCGCCGACGATGATGGAGATCATGCCCGAAGATGATGGAGATCATGTCCGTGCTTTGGAGATGAAGATCAAAGGCGCAAAAACAAAAGGGCCATATCATATCACATATGAACTGCATGTGATGTTAATCCTTTTATGCATCTTATTTTGCTTAGATCGCGACGGTAGCATTATAAGATGATCCCTCACTAAAATCTCAAGATAATAAAGTGTTCATCCTTAGTAGCACCGTTATCAAGTCTTATCGTTTCGAAGCATCTCGTGATGATCGGGTGTGATAGATTCGATAAGTACTTACAACGGGTGCAAGACAGTTTTTGCACATGCGGATACTAAGGTGGCCTTGACGAGCCTAGCATGTACAGACATGGTCTCGGAACACGTGATACCGAAAGGTAGAGCATGAATCATATGATTGATATGATGAACACTTTGAGTGTTCGCCATTGAAATTACACCTTTTCTCGTGATGATCGATTTAAGGTGCGATGGATTTGGTTCGTGTGATCACTAAGACAATGCGAGGGATATTGTTTTGAGTGGGAGTTCACCTAGATTTTTAATTATGTTGAATTAAAATTTGAACTCAATTTGTCATAAACTTAGTCTAAACTATTGCAAATATATGTTGTAGAGATGGCGTCCTCAATCAATTTTAACCAGTTCCTAGAGAAAGAAAAGCTTAAGAGTAACGGTAGCAACTTCACCGACTGGTTCCGTCATGTGAGGATCTTCCTCTCTGGCGGAAATCTGCAATATGTGCTTGATGCACCGCTAGGTGATCCTCCTGCAGAAACCGAAACCGATGAAGTAAAAGCTGTTTACGAGACTCGGAAAACTCGGTACTCTCAAGTTCGGTGTGCCATCCCGTGCGATCCGGAATCCGATCTTCAAAAACGTTTTGAGCACCATGATCCTCATGAGTTGATGAATGAGCTGAAAGCTATTTTTGAGACTCATGCGGCCGTGGAATGCTATGAAGCATCGAAACATTTCTTCAGCTGTATGATGGAAGAAGGCAGCTCCATTAGTGAGCACATGCTCGCCATGACCGGGCATGCGAAGAAACTCGGTGACTTGGGAATAGTGATTCCTAACAGATCGGGGATTAATCGTGTCCTTCAATCACCGCCACCAAGTTACAAGAACTTTGTGATGAACTACAATATGCGGAACATGAACAAGGAGTTACCCGAACTCTTTGGCATGCTAAAAGCTGCTGAGATTGAGATCAAGAAAGAGCACCAAGTGTTGATGGTCAACAAGACCACCAGCTTCAAGAAACAGGGCAAGTCTAAGGGAAAATTCAAGAAGGGTGGCAAGAAAGCTGCCACGCCTCCTATGAAACCTAAGAACGGCCCTAAGCCCGATGCTCGAGTGCTATTACTGCAAGAAGAAGGGACACCGGAAGCGTAATTGCTCCAAGTATTTGGCGGATCCGAAGAGCGGCCTTGTCAAGAAGAAGAAAGAAGGTATATCCGATATACATGTTATAGATGTTTATCTCACTAGTTCTCGTTCTAGTACCTGGGTATTTGATACTGGTTCGGTTGCTCATATTTGTAACTCGAAACAGGAACTAAAGAATAAACGACAACCGCTGAAAGATGAAGTGACGATGCGCGTTGGAAACGGATCCAAGGTCAATGTGATCGCAGTCGGCACACTTCCTCTACATCTACCTTCGGGATTAGTTTTAAGCCTAAATAATTGTTATTATGTACCTGCGTTGAGCATGAACATTATATCCGGATCTTGTTTAATGCAAGACGGTTATTCATTCAAGTCCGAGAATAATGGTTGTTCTATTTTTATGAATAATATCTTTTATGGTCGAGCACCACAAAAGAATGGCTTATTTCTATTAGATCTCGATAGTAGTGATACGCATATACATAACATTGATGCTAAGCGAATTAAATTGAATGATAATTCTACTTATATGTGGCACTGTCGTCTTGGTCATATTGGAGTGAAACGCATGAAGAAACTCCATACTGATGGATTACTTGAATCACTTGACTTTGAGTCACTTGATAGATGCGAAGCATGTCTAAATGGGAAAAATGACTAAGACTCCATTTTCTGGTATGATGGAGCGAGCTACTGACTTATTGGAAATCATACATACCGATGTGTGCGGACCAATGAGTGTAGCATCGCGCGGGGGATCTGAGTAGATATGGGTATATCTATTTCATGAAACATAAATCCGAAACTTTTGAGAAGTTTAAGGAATTCCAAAGTGAAGTAGAAAATCAACGTAACAAGAAGATTAAATTTCTACGATCTGATCGCGGAGGTGAATATCTGAGTTATGAGTTTGGCATGCATTTAAAGAAATGCGGAATACTTTCACAATTGACACCGCCGGGAACACCACAACGAAACGGTGTGTCCGAACGTCGTAATCGAACTCTCTTAGATATGGTTCGTTCTATGATGTCTCTTACTGATTTGCCGTTATCATTTTGGGGTTATGCATTAGAGACAACCGCATTCACTTTAAATAGAGCACCATCAAAATCCGTAGAAACGACACCGTATGAATTATGGTTTAATAAGAAACCTAAGTCGTCGTTCCTTAAAGTTTGGGGTTGCGAAGCCTATGTAAAAAAGTTACAACCGGACAAGCTAGAACCCAAAGCGGAGAAATGCGTCTTCATAGGATACCCTAAGGAAACTATAGGGTACACTTTCTATCACAGATCCGAAGGCAAAATCTTTGTTGCTAAGAACGGAACCTTTCTTGAGAAAGAATTTCTCACTAAAGAAGTGACTTGGAAGAAAAGTAGAACTCGATGAGATTAATGAATCTATACTCGTTGATCGGAGTAGCGCAATGACGGAAGATGTACCTGTACCGCCTACACCGGCAACGAGAGGAAGCTAATGATAATGATCATGAAACTTCGAACGAGGAAACTACCGAACCTCGCAGATCGACAAGGGAACGTGCCACTCCTGATTGGTATGATCCTTGTCTAAATGTCATGATTGTGGATAACAATGATGAGGACCTCGCGACGTATGAAGAAGCGATGATGAGCCCAGATTCCAACAAATGGCAAGAAGCCATGAAATCCGAAATGGGATCCATGTATGATAACAAAGTATGGACTTTGGTAGACTTACCTGATAGCCGAAAGGCTGTCGAGAATAAATGGATCTTCAAGAGAAAAACAGATGCTGATGGTAATATTACTGTCTATAAAGCTCGACTTGTCGCAAAGGGTTTCCGACAAATTCAAGGAATTGACTACGATGAGACTTTCTCACCCGTAGCGAAGCTAAAATCTGTGAGGATTTTGTTAGCAATAGCTGCATTTTTCGATTATGAGATTTGGCAGATGGATGTCAAAACGGCGTTCCTCAATGGAGACATTGAGGAAGAGTTGTATATGGTACAACCCAAAGGTTTTGTTGATCCTAAAAATGCTGACAAAGTATGCAAACTTCAGCGTTCAATCTATGGACTGAAGCAAGCATCGAGAAGTTGGAACCGACGCTTTGATAAGGTGATCAAAGACTTCGGGTTTATACAGTGTCATGGAGAGGCCTGTATTTACAAGAAAGTGAGTGGGAGCTCCGTAGCATTCCTGATATTATATGTAGATGACATATTATTGATCGGGAATGATATAGAACTATTAAGCAGTGTAAAAGGTTATTTGAATAAAAGTTTTTCAATGAAAGACCTTGGTGAAGCATCGTATATATTAGGCATCAAGATTTATAGAGATAGATCAAGACGCCTAATAGGGCTATCACGAGTACATACTCGGACAAGATTCTAAAGAAGTTTAGAATGGACGAAAGTAAGAAAGGGTTTTTACCTATGTTACCGGGCAAGGTCTTGAGTAAGACTCAAGGACCGGCTACGGCGAAGAAAGAGAAAGGATGAATCAAATCCCCTATGCTTCGGCGAGTAGGCTCTATTATGTATGCCATGCTATGTACAAGACCGGATATAGCGCATGCTGTTAGTTTGACTAGGAGATATCAAAGTGATCCAGGAATGGAACACTGGACAGCGGTCAAGAATATCCTGAAGTACTTGAAAAGAACTAAGGATATGTTTCTTTGTTATGGAGGTGACCAAGAGCTCGTTGTAACAAGTTACACCGATGCAAGTTGGAACACTGATCCCGATGACTCTAAGTCACAATCCGGGTACGTGTTTATATTGAATGGTGCTGCAATGAAGTCGGGCAAGCTCGAAGCGGTGCACGGTGGCGAAGTCTTCAACGGAATCGAGTACATAGCGGCTTCAGAGGCTTCATCAGAAGCGGTATGGATGAAGAGGTTCATTGTAGAGCTCGGTGTGGTTCCTAGTGCATTGGACCCATTAATCATTTACTGTGATAACATGGGTGCCATCGCCAATGCACAAGAGCCAAGGTCACACAAGAGGTTGAAGCATATCAAGCTGCGTTACCACTCGATTCGCGAGTACATCGAAGATGGAGAAGTAAAGATTTGCAAAGTACACACCGATCCGAATGTAGCAGATCCGTTGACTAAAGCTCTCCCTAGGGCAAAGCATGACCAACACCAGAATGCCATGGGTGTTAGGTATATTACAATGTAATCTAGATTATTGACTCTAGTGCAAGTGGGAGACTGAAGGAGATATGCCCTAGAGGCAATAATAAAAGTGGTTATTATTTATATCTTTATGTTTATGATAAATGTTTATATATCATGCTAGAATTGTATTAACCGAAACATTAGTACATGTGTGATATGTAGACAAACAAGAAGTCCCTAGTATGCCTCTTAAACTAGCTTGTTGATTAATGGATGATTAGTTTCATAATCATGAACATTGGATGTTATTAATAACAAGGTTACATCATTATAATGAATGATGTAATGGACACACCCAATTAAGCGTAGCATAAGATCTCGTCATTAAGTTATTTGCTATAAGCTTTCGATACATAGTTACCTAATCCTTATGACCATGAGATCATATAAATCACTTATACCGGAAAGGTACTTTGATTACACCAAACACCACTGCGTAAATGGGTGGCTATAAAGGTGGGATTAAGTATCCGGAAAGTATGAGTTGAGGCATATGGATCAACAATGGGATTTGTCCATCCCGATGACGGATAGATATACTCTGGGCCCTCTCGGTGGAATGTCGTCTAATGTCTTGCAAGCATATGAATGAGTTCATAAGAGACCACATACCACGGTACGAGTAAAGAGTACTTGTCGGAGACGAGGTTGAACAAGGTATAGAGTGATACCAAAGATCAAACCTCGGACAAGTAAAATATCGCGAGACAAAGGGAATTGGTAATATATGTGAATGGTTCATTCGATCACTAAAGTCATCGTTGAATATGTGGGAGCCATTATGGATCTCCAGATCCCGCTATTGGTTATTGGTCGGAGTGAGTACTCAACCATGTCCGCATAGTTCTCGAACCGTAGGGTGACACACTTAAAGTTGGATGTCGAAATGGTAGTACTTGAATATGGAATGGAGTTGGAATATTTGTTCGGAGTCCCGGATGTGATCCCGGACATCACGAGGAGTTCGGAATGGTCCGGAGAATAAGATTCATATATAGGATGTCATTTTATGTGAATAAAATGTCGCGGAAGGTTCTATGAAAGGTTCTAGAAGGTTCTAGAAAAGTCCGGAAGAAACCACCAAGGAAGGTGGAGTCCACAAGGGACTCCACCTCCATGGCCGGCCAGCCCTAGATGGGGTGGAGTCCCAAGTGGACTCCACCATAGGGGGCCGGCCACCCCCACATGGGAGGTGGGAATCCCACCTTTGGGTGGGAGTCCTAGTTGGGCTAGGTTTGCCCCTCCTATGGAAGGTTTTGGTTTCGGGTCTTATTCGAAGACTTGGACACCAACACTTGGGATCCACCTATATAATGAGGGGCCAAGGGAGGGGGCCGGCCACCCCAAGACCATAAGCTGGCCGCCCCCTTGAGTGGCCGGCCACCCCCTCCCAAACCCTAGCTTTGCTCCTCCTCTCCATATTGCCCGCATAGCTTAGCGAAGCTCCGCCGGACTTCTACACCGCCACCGACACCACGCCGTCGTGCCTGTCGGATTCAAGAGGAGCTACTACTTCCGCTGCCCGCCGGAACGGGGAGGTGGACGTCGTCTTCATCAACAACCGAACGTGTGACCGAGTACGGAGGTGCTGCCCGTTCGTGGCGCCGGAACCGATCGTGATCAAGATCTTCTACGCGCTTTTGCAAGCGGCAAGTGAACGTCTACCGCAGCAACAAGAGCCTCATCTTGTAGGCTTTGGAATCTCTTCAAGGGTGAGACTCGATACCCCCTCGTTGCTACCGTCTTCTAGATTGCATCTTGGCTTGGATTGCGTGTTCGCGGTAGGAAAATTTTTGTTTTCTATGCAACGTTATCCTACAGTAGCGTGATGCCTCGTTGTCGAGGAAGAAGCGGGTGATGCGCGTCCATGTCGAGCAGGCTCTACCGTCGGGGCCTGAGACGAGGCGGTAGAGATCATCGCTCAAGGTGCCCATGAACCATAGAGAGAGGTGGATGTCCACTGCTATCCAGAGGTCCTCGGGGGCGACATGGGCCACGCCTTCGGTGATGTGATCCATCGCCTTATACATGGTGAGGTGGAAAATGATGATCTGCCTCCACTTCGAGAAGTTTTCGCCAGCGAAATTGACCTGAAATTTGATGTAGTTGTGGATGTGAACTCCGAGGGTCGGGTGAGAGGTGGGCTGTGGTGGGAGCGGCGTGTAGAGGATGGAAGGAGACGAGGCAGTGGTGGTGACGATCGGAAGACCGGCCATTAGGTTTTGTAGGTTTAGGGCATCAGAAGTTGTAGGGTTTGTGAGATTTTGGGAAGAGGTGGGCAAAGAGACAGCAGTAGGAAGTTTGCCGGAGGCGTTTGGGGTTTGGAGAGGTGGGGATACGTCGATGGTAGCGGCGCTGATGGTCACCATGAGCGGCGGCGCGCCTGGCTCTGATACCAAGAAGACGGAATATATTCTTATTATTATCATATAAATCAAGGATTACAAGTGTTTATATAGGGGAGAAAGGGAGAGGTAAAACCCTAACTGAACCGGTCCATATAGAAGTACAATTCAACACAAAATCCGTTTAAGAGCATCTCCAGCCGCGTCCCCCAAAGCGTCCCCCAAAGGGATTTGGGGCGTGGCGGACAAAAAATGCGTTCCAGCCGCGTCCCCCAAAGCCCATTTTTGTCTGGCGCGCCCCGATACGGTGTCCGGTGCCCCGAGCCCGTCCCCGTTGAAAGGACACAGATGTCGCCTAGAGGGGGGGGGTGAATAGGCGATTTAAAACTTTTACGAGATGGGCTTAACAAATGCGGAATAAAACTAGCGTTTACTTTGCCAAGCCCAAAGCCTATATACTATGGTTCACCTATGTGCACCAACAACTTATGCTAAGCAAAGGTTCACCTATGTGCACCAACAACTTAAGCTAAGCAATACAAGCAAGTATGTGATAGCAAGATATATATAACTTCAAGCACGATGGCTATCACAAGGTAAAGTGCATAAGTAAAGAGCTCGGGTATAGAGATAACCGAGGCACGCGGGAGACGATGATTTATCCCGGAGTTCACACTCTTGCGAGTGCTAATCTCCGGTGGAGAGGTGCGGTTGCTTAGTGCTCCCGAACGCCACAAGAGGCTCACCTTGAGGTGTGGTTGCTCGATGCACACCAACGCCACAAAGGCCTCACCCCAAGATGCGGTACTCACACCACACACCGAACGCCACGAAGGCGCCTCACCTAAATCTCCGGTGACCCTCGCCACAAAGGCCTAGGTCACGGTTCCACTAAGGGATTTCCTTCGAGGCGGAAACCGGGACTTACACAAAGCTTGGGGCACGCATCCACAACTTAATTGGAGGCTCCCAAGAAATCGCCACAAAGGCCTCAAATCCGTCTAGGGTTCCAAGAACCCAAGAGTAACAACTTTCTTGCTTTCACTTCCACGAATCACCGTGGAGAACTCAAACCGATGCACCAAATGCAATGGCAAGAACACCACAAAGATGCTCAAGTACTTCTCTCTCAAATTCCAACAAAGCTACAAAAGCTATTGGGGGAATAAGAGAGGAAGAACAAATAGGAGGAGGAACACCAAATTTCTCCAATATCTAGATCTAGTGGATTCCCCTCACAAAGAGAGGGATTTGATTGGTGAAGATGTAGATCTAGATCTCCTCTATCTTTCTCTCAAATAGATGCAAGATTCATGGGAGGGAGAGGGAGATAGCAAGCTCAAAGAAGGTCAACAATGGGGGCAAAAACGAGCTCAAACGGATGGGGAACTTTGGGGAAGAAGACCCCCTTAAATAGGGCAAGAGAAATCTGCCCGTTATGCACAAAACTCGTGAAAACCGGAACTTCCGGTCATTTGGGGCGGAACTTCCGCCCCCCGGAAGTACCGGCCAACTTCCGGGTGAAGTCGGGCGTCCCCGAAAAGCTTACAGTATACTTTTGCGTGCAGAATCGTCATTTCCGGAAGTTCGCCGGAACTAGGGCGGAAGTTCCGGCCACCGGAACTTCCGGCCAACTTCCGGTCAGAAAACTGCTTCACGGAAACTTGAATAACTATTGCATCCGGACTCCGATTTTGATGATCTTGGGCTCGTTTCGAAGCTAGTAAAAAGCTCTACAAGATCATGCAGGAAACCATCATAGTCCAGTAAGGTAGGATAGAAACAAATGGATAAATTTTTTACCTATCTATAAACAAGCAAACCGGTAAAACCTTCAATATGGAAAATGCAACAACTTGAGTTAGGAAACTCGGATTTAGGTGAAACCAATTTTGTTGTAAAGAAGATGACAAGAGCTACCCCACAAAGAGTGAAAATCTTAAGAACAAGTGGGGTAGGTTTTTCTATGTATTTTAGAGTGAAAACTCTCAATACGAGAAACCGAGAAAATCACCAAACTCGAAAACGCAACAAGTGATCTATGCACAATCCGTTTTCGATGAACTAGAGCTTGTCATGAGAATAAGCACAAGCTCTAAAACATCACATGGATAAGATCCAAATAACAACCAAGAAAGATGATGCAAGGATGCAAAGGTTTGAGCTCTCTCCGAACGATACGATCGAGTTACTCACTCGAGAGCCCTCTTGATAGTACGGCAACTAAACTATAAACCGGTCTCCAACTACACCATGAGACCGGTAAGAAAGAAACTCTATCAAGAGCAAACCTTAACCTTGTGCATTCCACTTGAGCTCGATGATGACGATCTTGACCGCCACAAGATGGAACGCCTTTCTTGCTTGTGCTTGCTTGACGAAGTCTTGTAGATTGCTCCCCCATAAACCACCATGGGAGAGCTTCTTCTTCGACGCAACTTCACATATCCTTGATCACCATATGGATGGCAAGAGTCAATCAAAGGATCTCTTCAAGATGGCTCATCTTGAACTAGCACTTCATTTCTCCATGGCAAGCTTCAAGCTTATGATCTCTTCGAGTTGGCACATCTTGAACTTGCACTTCATTTCTTAATTCTTCATCATGTTGATGTCTTGAAGTAACTTGAGGGCTCACTTCATCTTCATCTTCAAGACATACTTGACACTTGATATCCTTCATCAAATTCTTCTTATTGCAACCTTGAAGCCAACATATGGTTCAAGAATTTCCTATGGACAACTCCTACAAATATAACTCAATGCAAACATTAGTCCATAGGGATTGTCATTAATTACCAAAACCACACATGGGGGCTCCATGCACTTTCAATCTCCCCCATTTTGGTAATTGATGACAATCTCTTTGAGAGGGTTTATATAAGGAATTGAAGTAACAAACAAGTTGAATATATAGAGCAAACTCCCTCATAATATATGCATGTGTGAATGATCTTGACTTTCATTGCATATATTGGCATTCAAAGCCTAGTGGAGTTTCCTCTAAATATTCAACTATGCAAAGCAACAAGATGCAATGCAATAAAGGCACATGCTTAAGCACAAAGCAAAGACATAACCAAATTCCCTTAAACCCTCCAAACTTCTCCCCCATTGGCACCAATTGCCGAAATGGGTGAAAAATTTAGAAAGCCAACATAGTGAGAGTTCATCCATACCATGTGCATTTCTCATAATTTGAGTGGAATCAAATGCACGTATCCAATGACGAATATTCGGAAGGAATCACACTATGGATAGGATCAAAGATTGCAAAAAGATAAGAAAGTCAAGAGGCCTCCACAAATGAAGGAAGCAACCAAATGATAGATAGATATTATGATAAGATCAAGAAGATTGCTCTAAATAATATGAGGAAGCTCCCCAAGGTTTGTGCACAAAACTAGGCAATTTGCAATGGAGTATAAAGTGCACAAACATGGAATCATCACTCCCATAATATCATTCAAAAACAAAAGATACCACGTGAAACAAACTCTAATGATCACCACAAGATAGTGTTCTAAATCAAATGAGGAAGCTCCCCAAGGTACATGCATAAAATAAAATGTTGCATTTGAATACAATATGCGTAACATGGAATCCTCACTCCCTCATTTAAAACACAAACATTTGTAATAGATCATAGATAGAAAAGTAAGCTAAACACTTGCAACAAACAAATAGTTGAGCAACAAGTAAGAGGCACCATAATAAAAAGGCTCAACCAAGAGGATATGGGAAAGGCATGATAAAGCATATTATAAGACTATTACAAGGATGAGCAAAAAACATCATCATAGTATTCAATGAATTATATTGCTTAGCATGACCAATCAACACGCAATAAATAAATAAGATATCAAAAGGAGATGTATCATCTCTTATGTGTATAAGTTTCTCTAAGTGGGCAATATCACAAAATATTTATCCACAAAGAAACATGCACACATAAAATAGACACGCGAGAAATATAGTATGATATCCAAGAATAAGTCATGCAATATACCAATAAGAATTTTTGCTTAATAGCATGGCCAAAGGCTCAATTTTATCTTATTGTACATTCATGAACTACAACCACAAACATCCAAAATACATCACAAATATCAACAAGGGATAGAAGATAGTTGAGATGCATTGAGAAAGGCAACAAGTATCACAAACGAGGATACCAAAAGAAATAACTAAATTTGCACTTTCATCTATATTGCACATGTGAGAGCCTTGAGGAATTGATATTCAATAAAATTGCTAGATAGGCATAGTTGGGATGGATGAATCATGAGCATGATTTAAAATACTTCCCAACAAATGCACTCATCTCAAATTACTCACATTCACAATAAAGAGGTTTCATAAAGACTTTTGCAAGAAGCACAACATTTGCAAATCAAGAGATTCATGCCAAGATGCAACCACATGGTTGGATGCTAGAAAAATATGCATGAGAAGGTACTTGTTACCGAGATAACATTGGTGTGAATGTAGTAGATATGTGTTCGTTGACCAACCTAGCTTGCCTCAAGTTACCATTGAGTCACCACTTATTCCCAAGAGTGAGACAAGCATCCAATGTATATACATTGTACCTAACACACCGGTAAGTACAAAAAGGTCCCCAAACTAATTGGGTCCGAAGTAGTTAGACACACTACAACATATAGGACAAACTCCACAATACTATGTGCATATAGATATGAAATTGAATTTCATGCACATCTTAGCCAAATTAGGATTTGATGGAGTTTACCCTATATATTGGATCAAAGAAAGTAACACATGCCATAAGATAGACATATATTGAAGATGCATGCACAATACTTTCAAGAACCAAAGAAAGATATAATTTGGACAAGACACCAAATAAATCAAGAGACAATGGTTGTCCAAATTATATCAAAGAATCAACTCAACACAAGATTGACTCCAAAGAATTATCTCATTATAAGAAGCTAATTAAACCTAAACACAAAGGAATGAGATAACCAACTCCCAAGAGAGCAAGGTTCTAACAAGCAAACCAAACCCTCAACACTTTTTATGATGGCACAAAGTACCAAAAAGAAAGTTTATGTCTCCCAAAACCAAATTTTTGATAATGATCAAGAGATGTTAAGCATTCTAACAAATATAGGAGAGCTCCCCCAAGATTAGTGCATTATCTAGGATTTTGCATATGAATACTAAATGCACAAAACTAGGATCATCACGCTACCTATATCTACTAAAATGCTAAGAAAGTTTGAATAGACAAATTAGATCCATAAGATGCAAGGAAGACGCATGGGAGTCAAAGCACAACACATTCATGGCAACAAATAAGACAATTTAAACACAAGAGCCAATGTAAATATGATCAATAAATTTCTACCCAATAATAGATTGCCAATTGTTCTAAGACAAGAGGTATTAGGAAATATTTCCCGGTGGTAGTTTGTAAGTATACATAAGATCATATTTACAACGAATAAAGCATATGGTAAAAGATAAGAGTTAACCATCATGCAAAGATAGTTTCTTGATAGCTTCATTTAGTCATACCAACATGCAAGGCAATTAATAGTATTCATACCAACATGCAAAGCAATTAATAGTATTCATACCAACATGCAAAGCAATTAATAGTATGACTTGAAGCACATGGTTTCCCAAAAATGTATTGAGGGACACGTTGTGAAAAACCATGCCAAGAAAAACTTTCACAACTAAGATCCATAAAGATATTTGCAATGAAGCCATTTAAAAAAATTGGAGCTTGTTTGAGCAAACATGCCACATAGGAGAGAGATAATTTACGGTATCAATTCTATGTGACACAACCTCAAATGTTCACATTTTCTAGGTTTGTAATATGCACAAAGCTTATTACTCCCCCATAATGTGATAAGGAATTTATTTTCACAAGAGCCAAATAAGATCCAAGTAGAGATATTAATGGACATTAGAATTTGAATTTCTCATGAAGATGACATACCACATAGCGACTAGATAATCTCGCAATATTAATTCTAAGTGATATTCCTCATGTACACACATTGTTTAGGATCATGAAATTCCCAAAGGAATATCACTCCCCCAAAATGGGATTGTCCATTAATCGCTCATAAGAGCCATATAAGATACAACAAGATGCAAAGAGGCTCCAACACGAACACAAATACATGGTGTGCAACCCAACATGCATAGACTTGATTTCTCAAGCAAAACTATTAGGAAGCACAACATATACAAACACATGTTAGGAACAAAACTAACACATGCAAAGGGGCGAGTAACTTTCAATATAAATGAGTTGAGAACATGTTACCGCAAGGAGGAACATTGAATGTATGATAGAAGCAAGATAACCAAAAGACTTGGCTTGAGATAATATAAATGATGAAGATCCCTTAATTCTTCATGATGTAGCCAAGTCTCCAATGCCCTCCAACAAGCACCTATTGATCAAGTTTTGGATTGTTGGTCCCCAACTAAGTTGGGTCCTAAGAGGTTAGTCACAATAGGCTTGGCAACCCAAATGGTTCTTTTCTTGACTCCACTTTGGGCACCAACAAATTTGGCAAACACATTGCCACCCTCATCCTTACGAAGAGAATAAACATCATCAATGGTGATAGAGTTGGATGAGGTACCTATAGTGCAAAAGGAGGAGATGTGGCCCTTCTCACGGCATATGTAGCAAGTTCTTTTCTTCTCCTTCTTCTCACTAGATTTCTCCACAATGGGAGCATTGGCTTGATTATTCTTGGGAAGTGGCATTTCCTCAACTTGAGGTTGAATATGAGTTTGAGCTTGAGGCCGCTTCCCTTTTTGCTTCTTCTTCAAAGGGCAAGATCTAACATGATGCCCTTCAATTTTGCACTTGAAGCAAACAATCTTGGCCGGGTCTTTGACTTGTAATTGGCCCTTCTTAATCTTGTTGTTCTTGGACTTGTTCTTGTTGTTGGAGTTGAATCCAAGTCCACTCTTGTCATTGGGGGATTGTTGCACACTTAACATCGTGTCAAGTTTGCATTTCCCTTCTTGACTCTTTACCAAGTCGGTCTTCAAAGAAGTGACTTGGGCCTTGAGCTCTTTGATTTCCTCTACATGGTTAGTAACAACACAAGTACTAGAGGAAGTAGAACCTTCATTGTTAGAGCAACAAGGCAAGGAAGATAATTCATCACAAGATTTAGCAATACTATGAGTGGATGAATTACTAGGACTAGCACATGGCAATATAGCATTTTGGGTAGTAGTGCTAGTATCCACATGAGGCTCACAAGGTGTTTCCTTTGATATGATAGCCTCATGAGCTAACTTTAGCCTATCATGAGAAGCTAGAAGATCCTCATGGGAGCTAGAAAGCTTTCCATGATTTTCTTCCAATTTCCCATAATTACTAGTTAGCAACTCAAGTTGAGCCCTTAGCTCAACATTCTCCTTCAAGATAGATGCTTCACAAGAAGTAGAGTTAGTAGCACAAGCATCATCACAAGACATATTAAGAAGAGAGGGTAACATAGCATGCTCTTTTAAATATGAAGCTTGTAGTTGCTCATATGACTTGGTGAGGATAGAGTGTTCGCTCTCCAAGGCCTTGTGGGCCTTGTCTAGATCATCTAGATCCTTAACAAGTTTATCATGACCAACACCAACTTTGGACTTTTCATTTTTAAGCAATTTTAATTTAGCTTTAGCATGGTCTCTTTCTTTAGTGAGTTTAGAAAATATTTCATTTTGAGACACCTCAAGGGTTTCAAGTTGCTCCTCAAGAGAGGCTACGGTCTCTTGTTCTTCTTCAAGGTCATTCTTTAAGGATGCTACATCATCGGCATACTCTCGTTCAAGAGCACCCTTTTTATCAATGGTGTTCTCATGCATCCAAATAAGTTTTTGGCTCTCAATAGCGGTAGTCAAGATTTCAAAGAAGTGAGTGCTAGCAATTTTATCTTTGCAAATAACCTTGAATACGCTCTCACCTTTATCGCGTAGAGAGACAACCCAATCCTCTTCTTCATATTCATCCTCATCCTTATCACCACGAGAAATATTAGGTTCCATGGTAGGAGGTACCATGGAACCCTTGGCCATAAGGCATATATGAGGACCGTGAGATAAAGATGAGGAGTTACTTGAGGCTCCTTTCAAGATCTTGTCTTGACCAATAGAATCTTTGGTTTCCTCTACATTGTTAGCCACACAACAACTAGAGGAAATAGAAGCACTTTTATCATGGTCACAAGACAAATCAAGCATATCATCATGAGATTTATTCAAGCAACTTACACATGATATGCAAGGACTATCAACACAAGCATGTAAATCATTTCTAGTGCTAGATGTGTTTAAGTCCAAAGATGAAGCATTGCAATGAGATAGAGATGAAGAATCATCAATAGTAAGCTCAATATCAACATTGCAATTTTCATCACCACTCACCATATCATTACCTTGTGTCTTACCACACTTTGGTGAAGTGGATGAAGATGAGAACTCATCACGGCCGGAAGTGGAAGCAAAACAATCATCCTCAATGATATTGGACACATCATATTTATCTTGAAGCTTTGTCCATAATTCATGAGCGCTCCCAAAAGGCATGATTGAAGAAGTAACTACATTGCTCACAACAATGGAAAACACATGAGAAGCAAGAGCATCGAGGCAAGAGTTTTTCTCCTCCTCAAGAGATAAATTTTGAGGATCCTTAGGAGAAGAAAAACCCATGTCAAGAAATCGCTCCATGTCCGGGGACATACGCCGCAAAATATTAAGCACATAAATTTTCCATAGATCATAATTTGTGCCATCAAATATAAACAAGTTATTGTGCGCTAATCCCCTAACCGACATCTTTACTCTCAAGGCGGTGAAGCCTAAGAATGAGAGACCTTGCTCTGATACCAATTGAAAGGACACGGATGTCGCCTAGAGGGGGGGTGAATAGGCGATTTAAAACTTTTACGAGATGGGCTTAACAAATGCGGAATAAAACTAGCGTTTACTTTGCCAAGCCCAAAGCCTATATACTATGGTTCACCTATGTGCACCAACAACTTATGCTAAGCAAAGGTTCACCTATGTGCACCAACAACTTAAGCTAAGCAATACAAGCAAGTATGTGATAGCAAGATATATATAACTTCAAGCACGATGGCTATCACAAGGTAAAGTGCATAAGTAAAGAGCTCGGGTATAGAGATAACCGAGGCACGCGGGAGACGATGATTTATCCCGGAGTTCACACTCTTGCGAGTGCTAATCTCCGGTGGAGAGGTGCGGTTGCTTAGTGCTCCCGAACGCCACAAGAGGCTCACCTTGAGGTGTGGTTGCTCGATGCACACCAACGCCACAAAGGCCTCACCCCAAGATGCGGTACTCACACCACACACCGAACGCCACGAAGGCGCCTCACCTAAATCTCCGGTGACCCTCGCCACAAAGGCCTAGGTCACGGTTCCACTAAGGGATTTCCTTCGAGGCGGAAACCGGGCCTTACACAAAGCTTGGGGCACGCATCCACAACTTAATTGGAGGCTCCCAAGAAATCGCCACAAAGGCCTCAAATCCGTCTAGGGTTCCAAGAACCCAAGAGTAACAACTTTCTTGCTTTCACTTCCACGAATCACCGTGGAGAACTCAAACCGATGCACCAAATGCAATGGAAAGAACACCACAAAGATGCTCAAGTACTTCTCTCTCAAATTCCAACAAAGCTACAAAAACTATTGGGGGAATAAGAGAGGAAGAACAAATAGGAGGAGGAACACCAAATTTCTCCAATATCTAGATCTAGTGGATTCCCCTCACAAAGAGAGGGATTTGATTGGTGAAGATGTAGATCTAGATCTCCTCTATCTTTCTCTCAAATAGATGCAAGATTCATGGGAGGGAGAGGGAGATAGCAAGCTCAAAGAAGGTCAACAATGGGGGCAAAAACGAGCTCAAACGGATGGGGAACTTTGGGGAAGAAGACCCCCTTAAATAGGGCAAGAGAAATCTGCCCGTTATGGACAAAACTCGTGAAAACCGGAACTTCCGGTCATTTGGGGCGGAACTTCCGCCCCCCGGAAGTACCGGCCAACTTCCGGGTGAAGTCGGGCGTCCCCGGAAAGCTTACAGTATACTTTTGCGTGCAGAATCGTCATTTCCGGAAGTTCGCCGGAACTAGGGCGGAAGTTCCGGCCACCGGAACTTCCGGCCAGAAAACTGCTTCACGGAAACTTGAATAACTTTTGCATCCGGACTCCGATTTTGATGATCTTGGGCTCGTTTCGAAGCTAGTAAAAAGCTCTACAAGATCATGCAGGAAACCATCATAGTCCAGTAAGGTAGGATAGAAACAAATGGATAAATTTTTTACCTATCTATAAACAGCAAACCGGTAAAACCTTCAATATGGAAAATGCAACAACTTGAGTTAGGAAACTCGGATTTAGGTGAAACCAATTTTGTTGTAAAGAAGATGACAAGAGCTACCCCACAAAGAGTGAAAATCTTAAGAACAAGTGGGGTAGGTTTTTCTATGTATTTTAGAGTGAAAACTCTCAATACGAGAAACCGAGAAAATCACCAAACTCGAAAACGCAACAAGTGATCTATGCACAATCCGTTTTCGATGAACTAGAGCTTGTCATGAGAATAAGCACAAGCTCTAAAACATCACATGGATAAGATCCAAATAACAACCAAGAAAGATGATGCAAGGATGCAAAGGTTTGAGCTCTCTCCGAACGATACGATCGAGTTACTCACTCGAGAGCCCTCTTGATAGTACGGCAACTAAACTATAAACCGGTCTCCAACTACACCATGAGACCGGTAAGAAAGAAACTCTATCAAGAGCAAACCTTAACCTTGTGCATTCCACTTGAGCTCGATGATGACGATCTTGACCGCCACAAGATGGAACGCCTTTCTTGCTTGTGCTTGCTTGACGAAGTCTTGTAGATTGCTCCCCCATAAACCACCATGGGAGAGCTTCTTCTTCGGCGCAACTTCACATATACTTGATCACCATATGGATGGCAAGAGTCAATCAAAGGATCTCTTCAAGATGGCTCATCTTGAACTAGCACTTCATTTCTCCATGGCAAGCTTCAAGCTTATGATCTCTTCGAGTTGGCACATCTTGAACTTGCACTTCATTTCTTAATTCTTCATCATGTTGATGTCTTGAAGTAACTTGAGGGCTCACTTCATCTTCATCTTCAAGACATACTTGACACTTGATATCCTTCATCAAATTCTTCTTATTGCAACCTTGAAGCCAACATATGGTTCAAGAATTTCCTATGGACAACTCCTACAAATATAACTCAATGCAAACATTAGTCCATAGGGATTGTCATTAATTACCAAAACCACACATGGGGGCTCCATGCACTTTCACCCGTCCCACAGGGGACGCACCGGGCACGCCGGACACAACGAAAAGCGAGGCGGGGAGTGGCGGGGCCGACCCGTCAGCGGCACGGAAGGCTAAAACCCCGTCGCCTACCTTTGGTCAAGCGACGTTAATGGCGTCCCTGTTTTCCCAGGCGACGCAGGGACACGTCTCGTCGTGCATGGCCGCGTGGCCATCCGCGCCGGAGTTATTGCGTGCAACCGCCCACTTCCGCCGCTGTTTTAAGACGCCCTGCAGTTCTCGCCGCTCACAAACCTTCTCGTCGCCGCCGCCTCCCCCCTCCAAGATCTTCTCCTCGCTGCTCCAAAAATGTCGAGCTCGTCCTCCCGCAAGATCGCCGCGGCGAACGGCTTCGGCCGCGGCAGCCTCACCGTGCCGGAGGCGTGGGCGTTGTACCACGCCCGGTATCCAGTCCCACCGGACATGCGGCGGCTGGAAGATGGCCGTGAACGGCATGGGCGTCCCGCCGCCGCCGAAGCCGGGCACGGACCAATGGAGGGACGCCATCAAGGCCGGGCGGGCTCAACTCACCGTCGAGAAGCGGTTGGATCCGACGTGAGCGGTCAACAACAACGACGCCTGGTGGACGACGTACTTCAAGGCGAAGTACGACGTCGAGATGTACAGCACCGACAACCTCGTCGGCGGCCCCAACAGCTGGAACAAGGACGGCCGCGCCCTGTTCTGGGGCGTTCCGGAGCGCACCCTCGACAACGTCATCCGCGACATCCGCAACGGCGCTCCAAGGTTGGAGATGCCGTCGTCACCGCCGCCGTCTCCTCAATGGCAGCCGAGGAGGACGACGTACTCGTCCTCCTCGCACTCTTCTTCCTCGGGACCGGCGCGATCGACGCCGTCCTCGTCGTACCGGTCGGCGCCATACACCGTCCCCAAACGGGAGGTCAAGGAGGAGCCGGCGACGCCCGTCAACACGAGGCGTGGCGGCAGCCGGCGGCAGCAAGGGAGGCGTGGCGGCGCCCTCCTCATCCCGAAGCCGGAGGTGAAGGAGGAGCCGGAGGAAGCGTCGCGAGCGGCGCCGCCGGCGGAGTACGAGCGGCAGCGGCGGCTCATCGCCGGCAGCCGACGACCCCGAGGACCGCCCGGGGCTGCGGGCGGCGTTCTTGGCGTCCATGAACGACAAGGACGCCTGGAGGGGCGACCTGGACGCGGCGATCGCCCTGTCCATCCGCGACTCCGGCAAGCCGCTGGTGGACCTCACCGACGACGGCGAGGCAGAACCAAGCGGCTTGGTGAAGGACCAGCCCGTCGACGAGCTCGTCGACGAGCGCGTCAAGCAGGAGGTCATCACCGACGACATGTACAACTTCCAGCAGTACTACGACGCCTCCGCCCCCGCAAGTGGTTCTAGATTAGGTTTAGTTTAAATTTAGTCAAATTTCGTTCGAATTTATGTAAGTTTGGACGAATCTAATCGAATCTCGTTCAGTTTAAAATTTCCGAAATTTTGTTTGGGGGACTAGGGAGCGTTGTCCCGCAAATGCGGCACGAACCAAACACATCCCCCAAACGCTCAATCCAGCGCGGTTTGGGGGACGGTTTGGGGACGCGGCTGGAGATGCTCTAAATGTTGTGGAAGGGACTGAGTTGTGGCTCAGCTGAGCAGTATTCTGTTTCATCGTTTCATTAAAAAGACAACTCTTTTTTTTTGTCATTATGCGTTTCCCATGCTTCGATACATTGCTGTTATGATCACTACTCATCTGGTCAAACCTGGTACCAACCCCAGCCCGCCGGAAGGTACCCTGATGATCAATGTCGATACCGCCTTGTTTGCTTCATCTGGTAGCATGGATGCGGGTATGACTGACTGGACTGGCGATTGTGTTGCTGCATGCCAGGACAGCTTCAACAATGTTCTCATACCTGAGCTAGCTGAAGCCCATGGCAGGCAGGCTTTGCTCTCTCTTTCCCAAGAAGAATGCCTGGAGAAGCTGGTTGTATGACGGAGGCGCATTGCATACAGTTCTTCATCGAGGGATCTCTCTCCATGTGCGCTCCTGTTATCGAAGACATGAAGCTCCTACTAGATTCCTTTAAATTTGTGTTCTGTTATTCATACCAGTAGATGAGTAGAGTAATAATACATCGCACAGTTCCTACTTCCTTCCTAGACGCAGTTTCGTTTCCTCGAGCTCACCTCCGCCGCGTTGGGTGTTGTCTCCCTCCCCCCCTCTCCATGTAACTGCTGTTGTACAAACACTCGGAGCGTTCACCCGATCCTAGAATGAACTGAATACAAACCATTCAGGTGGGAGCCTTTGCGCTCATCCCCCGGTGAAAACTCAAAAAAATAATACATCGCACTGTTTACCACGGTCGTCTAAGGCTTGGAGGTCTCTGTGTCGTAGGTGGTGTGGCACCAGATTGTATCCGGGAGAGATAATTTGTATAGATTACATGTTTGGTTGACAAACCAGCAGATCCGGGTGCCCCTATTGCCTGCTCGACCGCGTGTCCGAATACCGCACGCATGCAGCGATTCCGGTTGCCCAAAAACGTCTCACTCGGAGGCCCCACTTTGGTCAGAAGTGTCGCACGCTGACCCCGGGTGGTCCACCCTCAGCCCCACCAGCGATCCAATCCGACCCAATCCAGTGCACAGCCGCGGCACGAGGAGCCGTTGGCGGCTGCCCGCGGCGTCGCAGTTACCATTTCTGGACACGCACGCACACCACATCCTGCTCCAAACCTCGGTCCCACTCCCATACATACATTCGGTAGATCGAACAACGCCATTGATCTTGCCACGGAGAAAGGCAGTTGGGCTTTGCTGCGTGGCCTGCAGATCTATGGAGCATCGCGGCGCGCGGATGTCAGCAAACTCGATCAAATAATGCGTCTTCCGTTACGTACATACGCTGGCCATTCCCAGCGGACCACATTGATGATAAATAAACCCTGGATGAGTGGATGAGCAAGCTAGGTGCAATCGACACTATGGCAAAAAGCTGTCCCAGGCCCAAGTTGCTGTTGCTGCCCCCGGCGCACTGTTGCACACATGTCACGGGGGACATAGAATTAAGCTCTCGGTCGGCCGGCATTAAGCAAGCGACGATGCGTGCTCATCTAACTAGTTACAGTGTGATGCATGATTAGCAGAAGCTTCTCACGCCGCGTACGTACTGCGTACAGCCACTTAACAGTGACACGCTAGCCGCTAATCGTATATGTTAAGCTCATTGGATCTTGCAACTGTGCATTGGCACTGGTGGGGATTCATATTTTCTGCACATGATATCGATCGCTACTCGCTAGCTTCCCTTTCTTTGTTGTGTGTGCCCGACGTCCCAATAGTCCATTTTCTCAAATCTTATCCTGTTATTATCCGCTTGTATATTATCCCTACTCTCCATGCATGCGATTGCGGAATACTATGCGTGAAGGGACGTGCCGAGTAGTGTGTCACGGCCATAGTAATGGTGGCGATATAGTACTACTTACATACATACGCTGGTACAAGTTGGAAACTTGAACATGCCATTGTTGCCTTGTTCCAAGCTTTCTCACGTGCTAGTTTTTTTCTTGACAATTGCTATCCACCGTATGCTATGAAATCTAATGGCGCCTGATGCGTTCGCTTTGCGGGAATAAAACTCTCATGTTCGCTTAATATAATTTGCCACCAATTTTATATATTGATGGCTGCATGCAGCTTGCACTCAATCTTCTTTCCGGTACTACTACACCGCTCGCTAGCAACATCTCGTCATCGACGCCAATAAATTCCTTTTTATTATGGGCTACATGAAAACTGATGTTTTTCGATATACGCCAGTAGGAAATGTGATACCCAGACCCCCACTTTTATCATTTTAGTGTAGCCCAAAAGTATATATAGTAACTAGTTCCAATTGAAAGTTTGCAGGCTTATGGGATACATCACTAGTTACAGCCTCGTTTCTTTCCAGAAATTTTTGAAACACATAAATATAAGTTTGGTTTTCTATTTTTTAGAAAGTAGTGGAACCACTCGTGACCTCGTGTGCGGCGTGACCAAATGCGTGACCAAATATTCACTGTGCGTGGGCTCCCCTCCGATGCAAGTTCGTTGTATGGCTAATTCTCCGCGGTAAAATTTGGATTGCAAATCCACTTGCCAAGCGCAGTCTACCTCACAACGAAAGATGTGACCTTTGCAATGCTGCTGAAGAAACTGTCCACCACCTTTTTGCTGGTTATGCGGTCGCCAACATTATTTGGAGTAGCATCCTCAACTGGGATGGTCTGCAACAGGTTGTCCACTGGTGGAAAAACAGGCTTCGGGTGAGCCCCATAAGTCCCGATGCTGCAGGAACCGCGACTAAAGGCCCTTTTTCCACCAGTTCGTAAGCAACCGCGACTAAAGGGGGGGCCTTTAGTCGCGCTACTTTGGTCGCGGTTGCGCAACCGCGACTAATGGCAGTTGCGAACCGCGACCAAAGGCCCTTTTTCCACCAGTGGTCCCTCTCATGGATCGGTCATTGAACGAATGGTGGACACATGGCAGATCTATGCTGGACAAAACGGACTGAGCAAAGTTAAGCTCCATTGTGATTCTGGTCTCATAGTCAATCTGGTGTGAAAGAAACTCCATCAGTGAATGTGTTGATTGATCAGATCAAAGTTGAAGCGAATTGTTGGACATTAGCTAGTGTTGGTCATTTATCGATCATCGATAGTTAGCCCTTTATCTGCCTGTTTGTGTACCTTTGTGTTGAGCTTCCAAACTTTGTGTGTTTCTTGATGTGTGTCGTTTGTTCTGCAAAGCTTCAGCCACTTTGGTGGTTTTCCCTCTTCTAAAATAATACATACAATGCTCTTGCATGGTTCAAATCTTCTTTCCTTTGCTATTGCTAGTGTAGTAGCTAGCAATTTGTTGTCGTTGACGCCGAGAAACTCCGGCAACAAAAATATGGTAACAAGCTCCCTTCCGCACCACGGGCGCGTCCCATGCTCCTTTGAAAGCCCTGCTATTCTGCTAGTGCCAACGTCTTGGGTCGGACACATACTACAGATCGTGTGCATGATAGGCGGCAGACTACAGGGTGGAACGAAAAACTGAATCCATACTTAGAGCAACTCCAGCAATCCCGCTATATCGCTCCCGCGCTGAAAAATTCATCGATATAGCGTGCTGCTTGGGTTTTTTCTCGCTGCAAACAAAGGCGCGCTGTAAAAAAATTGGTGCTCGCTTTATTTTTCTCTAGCCAAAGTGCTATATTAATTTGATGTGTCCAGTATAACGCGTTGCATCGCTTGGCATCGCGCGGAATTTTGCAGCCTCCGATGAAGGATACAACTGCGCTTCACACTAACTCATGTCGCAGCGTGTTGCACACGCGATTTACAACACGACTATTGGAGTTTCTCTTAGGCAGCCTTTTGCTTAACCCATGTCCGTGAACGGAACATCTGGAAAGTGGTGTTTTGAAACATGGGAGCATATGCTTCCATTATTTTAAAATGCATCTTACATATATTTTAAAATTTCAAAAACATTTGAAACAAAAAATTTGCACGTGAAACTTCATGTGCTACCCGCTCAGAAAGTCGTTCCAGAAAAAGTTGACTTGTCATGGCGCGTGTGTAAAAAGACAAATTCAATGCTGAAAATAAGACTGTTCACAAGATAAATTTTATCTTTTTTACATAGACCACAAAAATTATTGATTTTTCATGAAACTTGGCAAACTCACATATATTTTGGAGTTGTACATGCAGAATTTTTTGTTAAAAATTCGACACTTTCAAATGTAATTTTTGGTAGAGGAAGCATATGCATCTGCGAGCCGAATTGAATTTCTACATACATATGACACTACATTATTATATGCTACTATCTTCATATCTTCATATATATGAGTACATTAATTAGCTTGTAGACTTATTCTATCTTAAAACATGTGATGGTATGGCACCATATCTAGATAGTACCATAATAATATTTCTCTTTATTTAATGTCATGCAATATCATCAAAATACCTAGTTGATAATGCATGTAGTTGCATGCTACTTTCACTATAAGTACTGTAGCTCCAAAATCTCATTGATGTCACCATCTTAAGGGCCAAGAATATGTGAATCCAGCGGGCGGGTTAGAGACTATGAGGTGAGCATGAAACCCCGCACGGCTCTAGAAGTTTGATGACAGTCGGCGTCTGCCTGTCGGGCATGCGTGTGTGTGCCACTTTGTTTGGATAAAGGTACTACGAAAATCGGGACATGTGTGTTGGTGACGAGCCACTAGTCATATCCCATGTCGTTCCTTTGCGGTGATTGACTATTTTATCGGGTTCCCGGTCACATCAAATACTTAACCCCTGATAAGATATCTTGCTTCATACGATGTACAAGGATGATTTAAATGATATACATCACATTGCCAAAAATTTACATGACAAAAAACATCCGCGTGCAACAAATTTTTTCTTGTATCCTTTGAACTATCTATTCCATGACATAGTTCTTTCACCTTCAATGCATGAAATTAATGGAGTCAATCATACTTGGGAATCCAGGAGTTGCGTTATCCACCAACTTTTTTTGTGTGTCTTGAGCATCGAGTGCTCTCAAGAACTCAGGTCATGAGATCAATTGACTTTTTGGCGTCGTTGTGGAAGCGCAAATGGTTTGTTGTCATTTAATTTCCGAATAAGCATGAGATCAAAGAACTATGCTTTGATGTCTTGTGACTTAGTCATGCCCTTCTCGCTACCATACAACTCCTTAAAACAAAACAAACTTTATCTTAATGGTGGCAATCACCACAACGTTGTTCACGGTGGCGGATCCAAGGGGCGAGCCGTGGCCAGGCCCCCCAATGGTATGCATTGACGCTGCAACTATTGGTTCTAAGCCTAGTAATGGTTCTCCAGCCACTAGCAAGGACATATGCTTAATCCTAGGTGCCAATCGTCAAAACTTGCTTAGGATTAGGCGGGGGGGGGGGGGGGCAGATGCCCCCTCCCCTACATTTGTATTGCATAGTAATCACTTTTGTTGGTTACTAAATGATTCCTTATCTGATCGCATAATACATGTTGGTTACTAAAAGATTCTAGAGAAGGTCGGACATCATAATACATACGACCCGGCGGATTGGGACATGGCTACGCGCGAGGATGATATCCTCTCCCTTTGCTTGCGACATGAGATTCGGAGCTAATATAGCGGCAGGTTAATACGCGTTGGATTTTCATATCCGAAACTATCGTACGCTGCTGTATACAAGGACAACGCGTATCTATACTCAGCTCGCATTTAACATCATTTATTACCACCGTGCATGGTAGCTTGCCATATGCTGTACGAGGTCAGTTAATAGTCATCGGCAGGCGCCAACCTGGTGTCCTCACCTCTGGGCACCAGCTCTCCACTAGACACCATCACTGCACTGTGGATCTTCCCCTACCATCGGCTCCGAGGTCAATTCCCCTCCCTTCACCTTCAAGAACCACCGGGAAGCCATGTCCGGCCTTCTAACTGTTTCCAGGTGAGCCGCCCGTTCAGAACATGCTTTAATTCCCCTACAATCCCCAAACTGTTTCGTAAAAAACATGCATCATCTCAAGCTGCCTTTCTTTTTCTGCGAAGCGGCGCAGATCCGTCAACCTCGGATCCCATCCAATCGTACCCTGATTCACTTGTATTCGGGGTAGAAACGAGGAGGCTTGAAACGAGTAGAAGAGGAGAATGAGGGCCGGTCGTCTGATGGTAGTCCGCCAACTGAACCGCGTTATGCTTCCGAAGTACCAGCAGCAGAATGGTATCCAAAAGAGAGGCTTCCGAACGGCGTTGCGAAATCTGCAGATGAGACGGGCTGGATTCGTAGGTAATTTTTTCTCCCTAAGTGTCTCTGTGGTTTTCTGAATTGTAAAAGTCGGTTCAAAGTCAATCATCTGTCTGAAAGGGAAGTAGGTTCCTTACAATTCGTGTTCTATATGCATCCGTAGGAAGCGCAGAGGTCAGATCCCCGACCACCGAGCTACTAGCGGTGAAAGAGTGACGGCTGTATTTGTGGTATTCAATCATCTGTCTTGGTACAGGTGACCGTTGGCGCGGGTTAACGCGTCTCCTTCCGTACGAGTTATTGCGGCCGGCTACGATTGAATACCACAAATACGGTCTGAATAAATGAGTGGGGGAGTGCTGAATACATGATTACCTTGTAATACATCGCTAATCTTGAACAAAGCAACGGGAGCGATATCATCCTCGCGCGTTGCCAGGTTTCGTTCAGCATATTCGATAATACATAGGCCTAATCAGTTTTGTTGGTTACTCAAGGACTCCGAGGTCAATTCCCCTCCCTTCACCTTCAAGAACCACCGGGAAGCCATGTCCGGCCTTCTAACTGTTTCCAGGTGAGCCGCCCGTTCAGAACATGCTTTAATTCCCCTACAATCCCCAAACTGTTTCTGTAAAAAACATGCATCATCTCAACTGCCTTTCTTTTTCTCTGAAGCAGCGCAGATCCGTCAACCTCGGATCCCATCCAATCGTACCCTGATTCACTTGTATTCGGGGTAGAAACAGGGAGGCTTGAAACAGTAGAAGAGGAGAATGAGGGCCAGTCGTCTGATGGTAGTCCGCCAACTGAACCGCGTTATGCTTCCGAAGTACCAGCAGCAGAATGGTATCCAAAAGAGAGGCTTCCGAACGGCGTTGCGAAATCTGCAGATGAGACGGGCTGGATTCGTAGGTAATTTTTTCTCCCTAAGTGTCTCTGTGGTTTTCTGAATTGTAAAAGTCGGTTCAAAGTCAATCATCTGTCTGAAAGGGAAGTAGGTTCCTTACAATTCGTGTTCTATATGCATCCGTAGGAAGCGCAGAGGTCAGATCCCTGACCACCGAGCTACTAGCGGTGAAAGAGTGACGGCTGTATTTGTGGTATTCAATCATCTGTCTTGGTACAGGTGACCGTTGGCGCGGGTTAACGCGTCTCCTTTCGTACAGAGTTATTGCGGCCGGCTACTGATTGAATACCACAAATACAGTCTGAATAAATGAGTGGGGGAGTGCTGAATACATGATTACCTTGTAATACATCGCTAATCTTGAACAAAGCAACGGGAGCGATATCATCCTCGCGCGTTGCCAGGTTTCGTTCAGCATATTCGATAATACATAGGCCTAATCAGTTTTGTTGGTTACTCAAGGATTCTAGAGAAGGCCGGACATCATGGTCGCGGGGGCATAGCTTATTGCCACAACACTTTTGTTTATCGTCATAGCTCCCAATTAGCTGATTGGTGAGTCTGTACCGGTACCGGTCTTCTTCTAGTGAACCAGATTTGCCATAAAATCTCTTTACAATTTTATAAAGTTTATCATGAACTGATTATATTTGTCACATTTTCCGAAAATTCGCTAAGTGAGATGCTCGATGTATTAATATTAATAGAAGAATGTTTTATAGTACAACAACAAGACTGCCCGTTTTGCCACAAAACGAAGAAGGTAAGCCAAACCCCCTGCCGCATAGGAGAAAAAAAAAGTACAACGGACTACTCACGGGGTGTGAAGATCTTCGCGCCAGCCATGTCCGAAACCGCGGCTTCTTCTGCAATCTTCGCGAGTGCAGATGCAATCTTCGCTAGTCCAGGCAGGCCTATCCCACTAACCACATGCTTGCATATATGGTTGGAGTGGACAAAACCACCAGCCCGGTCGGATGTGTGCACCGGTAGGCGGTAGTAGTTATAAATTTCGGGCTGATGTGGCACTTGATTGCGAACCTATATTGTCTCAAAATAAAAAATTGTGAATCTGGGTGAAGGAAAAGGCGTAACAACTGTTCCGCCAGGTCCAACGATGTTGATGCACATCTAGTTCGTAAGACGTGTCCGTAGCATCACTACTACAGTAGTTCAAATGTGTTCATCATCATCGCTACAAAAACGAAGGAAACCGAACACACGCACAAGTAGGAGTGGATATCTGCGATTGCGAAACAAGTTGTGGCGATTGGAATCTGCGCGATGTAGTTCTAGGGTTGGCATTCTTCCTTTTTTTTAGAACTGGGGTTGGGATTCTTCTACCGTGCGGTTTTTGTCGAGGATGGCAATGGGCAGGGTATGGACAGGGTAGAGCAATACCACACCCATACCCGTATAGTCGATGGGTACAAACTTCTACCCATATCCGTGCCCATGAGTATAAAATTTTAAACATACCCATACCCGGCGGGTACCCGTATCCATTGAGTATCTGGTGGGTAGGTTAAACTATACACAAGTCACTCGCAATTTTACATTTATTAATAATAAATTCAATTAAAAAAATGAATTATCTCAACTCGATAACAAGTAGTTTAGTACATAACAATTAAAAAAATATGAAAATTCTATTCTCATATAGTAATTTATAAGTAAACAAAAGTAGACGTGTCACGTAAGAAATTGACAATAAACAGTGTATACCTGCAGGTACAAAGCTATTATGCTCAACCCATAATTTAACGGATAGGATACGAGGGCATAAAAGTGTACCAATACTTATCCTTGTTCGGTCCTGGATGGCTTCTACAACGCCAGCCCAGGCGGACCTGGTGTTATCCGGAGGTACGGGCCTGCCAACCGTGACCTGCGGCTCCTGATATGTTGGGCTTTCACGGGCCGGACACTGGGCCGGCCCAGCGCTCCGAAACGTCTCGGTCGGAGGCCCCACATTGGTCAAAATTCTTGCACGCTGGCTGGCCCCGGGTGGTCCGCCCTCAACGGCAGCTCAACCCCACCACCGATCCGACCCAATCTTTAAAGAGCACTAAGGGCATCTCCAACCGGGCGACCCATCCCGCGCCCGCGCGTCCGGATGGGTCGAAACGGACAAAACCGCGGCCCAGCGCGCGGACCCATCCCTAAAACGGATGGCCGCGGCGTCCGGGACGACCCAAACCCGGCCCAAATCTTGGACGAGTTTGCGTGGCCGCGGACGCGAAAGGCTGGTCGCTCGCGTCCTCCCTTGTCCGCCCCTGGCCCGCCTGTCTGCCTCCCAAAACACAAGCCCGTCGCCCACACCTCCCCACCGCTCCGCCGCCACCCACGGACCGGCGATTTGGGAGCGCGTCGCCGCCGGCCAACGTCGTCGAGCCGCCGGCAAGCGGGGCGGAAGCATAGGTCGAGGTCCCGCGCCGCTTTCGCCGCGTCGTAGCGCAGTCGGAGGACGCCGCCGCCGACGCTGTTGTCCTCTCACCGTCGCGACACCTCCCGCCGTTCGCAGCTGCGCCGTTTCCGCCGGAGGTGAGCTCTCCTGCACTGTGTATCCAGACCGGACGGCGTCTGAGACGGCCGCTTCTGCAGGTCGCTACAGAAGCATTTGGATCGCCTCCGCCTGCGAGGTGTTCGGTCAAATGCTCGAACTAAAATGTGTCCCTTTTCAGATCATGGTGGACAGCGACGACGAGTACTACTTCAAGAACTTCATCGACACGTCGTCGGAAGAGGAGTCCGACGACGATTTTTTCACGGATGCTTGCGCTGCTCATCCACGAGCACGTCGTCTCGCAAATCCCCGTGCATCGGGGGTCCTTGCCGGGGCGCGCGGCCGCCTTGGACCGCAAAAGAGAACGCGGCCACGACCAGCTCTACAACGACTACTTCAAACCCAAGCCATTGTTCGTGCCGTCCATGTTTCGCCGTCGTTTTCGGATGACCAGGCCGCTGTTCCGCCGGATAATGGATGCCGTGAAGATCTACGACGACTACTTACGTGCGAAAGTGGATGCAATTGGCAAGGTAGGCCTCTCTTCGTACCGAAATGCACGGCAGCGATTAGGATGCTCGCATATGGCGTTGCCGGTGATTTCGTAGATGAGTACACGCGCATGAGTGAGTCAACCGGCTTGGAATCGATGTACGGGTTCTGCGGAGCTGTGATCGGTTCGTTCGGAGAATAGTACCTCCGGCAACCTAATGCAGAGGACACGGCTCGTCCGTTGTCGATCAACGCTTCCGGGGGTTTTCCTGGGATGCTTGGCAGCATAGACTGCATGCACCGGGAGTGGAAGAACTGCCCCTTTGGTTGGCAGGGGGTATACGGCGGCCATTCCGAGGGGTGCACGGTCATTCTTGAAGCTGTTGCTTCCCATGACACATGGATTTGGCACTCATTCTTCGGAATGGCTGGCTCGCACAATGACATCAATGTGTTGCGGCGCTCTCCGGTGTTTGATAGGCTAGCGTACGGTCGGTCCCCGATGTGGATTTTGAGATCAATGGCCACCACTACACGAAGGGGTACTACCTTGCTGATGGTATCTATCCACCTTGGGCTACACTCGTTAAGACAATCCGGAACCCCAACTCGGAGCGAGGAGGCAAGGTTTGCCAAAGAGCAGGAGGCAGCCCGGAAAGATGTCGAGCGGGCGTTTGGCATCCTCCAAGCTCGTTGGGCTATCGTCGGACACCCTGCCGCGAGCCCGGGATGTGCAAACTCTGTGGGAGGTGATGACCGCTTGTGTAATCATGCATAACATGATTGTTGAGGTAGAGCGGGATGATTCACTCTTTGATATTGACTGGGAAGGCCAAGGAGAGTTGGTTACTCCTCGGCAAGGTGCTCCGGCATCATTCCGGGACATTCTTCATGCGCACCATGAAATTCGAGATCTAGGCTGTACACAACCAGCTTCGGGCTGATTTGGTCGAGCACATGTGGCAGCACGTAGGCAACAATGCTGCAAACAACAATGATGAAGGAAATCCCGAAGCCTAGAGCATTTGTATCGTTTTTTCATTTTATTTCAATAATACTTTATCCTTGATTACATGGACTATGTAATGTGTAATACATTTTGAGCATTTGTACTATTTTATATATTTTATATAATATTTTTTTGCGTTTTTCTAGTGAATTTACAAGAAAAACATACCATATGGCGCCGCGACCCAAATCTGCCGCGTTGGACGCACCGCGCGACCCAAACGGACGCGCGGACGCGGGGCTGTCCGCGCGTCCGCTCGGGCACGCAAACGGCCCAAAACGGACGGCCCAGCGCGTCCGTTTGGGTCGCCCGGTTGGAGATGCCCTAAGAGCATCTCCAGTCGCGTCCCCCAAACCGTCCCCCAAAGCGATTTGGGGCGCGCTGGACAAAAAAAGCGTTCCAGCCGCGTCCCCCAAAGCCCTTTTTTGTCCGGCGCGGCCCGATACGGTGTCCGGCGCCCCGAGCCCGTCCCCGTCCCACGGGGGACGCTCCGGGGACGCCGGACACAACGAAAGCGAGGCGGGGAGTGGCGGGGCCGACGCGTCGGCGGCACGGTTAATTTTAACCTAACCGTCGCCTACCTCGCGACGGAAGTTATTCGCGCGCGGTGACACACGGCGGCATCTTTGCCTTAATGGCGACGGAGGGGCGGGCGAGACGTCTCGTCGGTGCTGCGCGGCCTCCACGCGTCGCCGGCGTTCGCACGCCACCGCCCGTTCCCGCGCGATCTTCCCGCCTCTTCTCGTCCGTTCCCGCGCTTTCTTCCCGACGCCGGCGTCTATAAAAGGTCTCCCGGCTCATCAATGGTAGCCACCACACCCCGCCGGCAACAAACACAGCCCTCGTCGCTCCACGGCCGTCTCCTCCATCACCGGTGGCAATGGCGAACCGCCCCGGCGATGGCCACTTCCCTCCACCGCCGTCTCCTCCATTGACGAGCCGGCTGCGGCGTGCGGCACTCGAGGAGGCACTCGAGGAGGAGGCCCGCCGGCGGCGTGAGGCGCGAGCAGGCGGCGGATCTTGCGGCGTTCTCCGCCCCCGCCTCCGCCGGCCGAGGAGGCCGCGGCGGCGGCGGCGTGGCGGGAGCGAGCGGTGCGACACCGTTGCGGCGTTCGATGCCTCGACGGGACAAGAGGCGCGACGGCGCCGGTACCGGGAGGAGATGGAGCAGCGATGGGCCGACGAGCGCCGGCGCCGGCGCGATGAGCGGCGAGCGCTGTTCCGTGAACGGCGTGACTCGATCGAGCGCCGGCGGCGTGAGTCGATCGAGCTCCGGCGAGCGAGCGACGGCGGAGGAGCGTCGACGGCGGGAGTCGGCGCTTACGGCGCTATGGGGGAGGCGGGCGGAGCGGTTGGCGGCGGCCGACGCGTATGCGGCGGCGATGATGGAGGCGCCAACGGATGTGGAGGAGGAGGCGCCAATGGAGGAGGAGGCCGAGGCGGAGGAGACCGAGGTGGAGGACGACGACGACGACGACGACGAGTTCGACTGGTCCGACGACGACGCCCCGCACCCGGACGAGACGGCCGATCAGCAACGCGCCCTCGTCGAGTCCTTCGAGTCGGAGAAGAAGCTCCGGGACGACGCCCGTGCCCGCGAAGAGGCGGAGATTCGTCGCGCCATCGAGCTCTCCCTCCTGCCGGCCCGGCGGGGAGGGCGGAGGAGGACTATCGGCGGGAGCGGCACCGTCCGGCCACCGCCGAACGCAAGGAGAGGAGGCGCGCGCGGGAGGAGCTGCGGCGTAGGGGAGGCGACGACGGGCGGGGCCGTCGAACGCGCCGCCGGGCGGTCGGTAGCCTAGGTTTAGATGAAATCTAGCCGTTTTCATTCAAACTTTGTAATATATAATCAAAATTGAATGAAAACCTTTATTTTCCTGCACAAATATTCATTTGGGGGCGGCGTTTGGGGGACGCGGCTGGGGAGCGACGTCCCCCAAACGCGGCACGAGCAAAACACGTCCCCCAAACGCTCAATCCGGCGCGGTTTGGGGGACGGTTTGGGGGACGCGACTGGAGATGCTCTAAGGGCATCTCCAACCGCGCGACCCAAACGGACGCGCTGGGCCGTCCGTTTTGGGCCGTTTGGGTCGCCGCCCGGACACGCGGACAGCGGCCCGCGTCCGCGTGTCCGTTTGGGTCGCGCGCTGCGCCCAACGCGCGGACGCATCGCAAATTGGAGAAACACGAAAACAAATTTAAAAGGGCAAATTTAAACGATATTTGATTAAACATATGCCCTATTTTGGGCAAATTTAGTACATAGCCCTATTTTGGGCAAATAAAACTAACAAAAGAAGCCCCTATATGGGCTTTTAAATTTAAACTAAAATATAAACAGAAAATAAAAAACCCTCTAGGGTTTGGTCGGCGGCGCGGTGGCCGCCGGTGCGCCGCCTAGCCCCCGTGGGCGTCGTCGGCGACGTCGTCGAGGTCCCCGGGCGGCGAGGCACCGTTGTGGCTCGACCGCGCCGGGGACTCCGGCCGAGGAGACCACGGGGCCTCCTCCCACGGCGAGTGGGGGTCCGGAGCCACCCGCGCCGCCCGGAGGCGCTCGCTGCCTCTCTGCCGGCGGCGCCGCCGGCCTCCCGGCGCCGACTCCTCCGGCGGCGGCACCTCTCCTCTTGGCGGCGGCTGCTGCTCGGCGGCGCGGCGCCCGGCCTCCTCCCGCCGCGCCGTCTCCTCCTCCTCCTCCCGTCGCGCCCGGAGGGCCCGGTCGTAGAGCTCCCGGCCCTCCGCGTCCTCCACCTCCCGCCGCGCCGCCTCCTCCATTTCGGAGGTGCGAATGGCCGCATGGAGTTGCGGCCATTTCGCCTCCTCCTCCGCCGCCGAGACGATGAGGGCGGCGCGGAGGTCCGGGTCCTCCTCCGAGGACTCGGGCTTGGGCTCGAGCGGCGGCGGCGGCGGTTGCGGCAATGCCGCGCCGCGGCGGGCGGCCTCTCCGATGTGGAGGCCGCCTCGGTTTCCGCACGATGGTCGCAGCCGCCGGCGGCCGACGCCGGCTCGCTGCCGGCCTCGTCGTCGTTCGCTCCGGGAGCGAACCGTCGCTTCGGGGCCATGGCGGCGGTTTTTGCTCGGGGAGTGGAGTAGGGACCGGAGTGGAGGGCCGGATCCCTCCAATCCCCATTTAATAGACTCCCCGGTCACCGACGGGTGGGCCCAAGGGAGACGAGGCGACCGAGCACGCGGACGCGAGCGGACGGCGCGTGCCATCCGCGGCCACGCAAACCTAGCCCGGATTTGGGCCGGGTTTGCGTCGTTCCGGACGCCGCGGCCGTCCGCTTTTGCGGTGCGTCCCCGCGTTGGGCCGGGTTTTTGTCCGGCTGGACCCATCCGGACGCGCGGGCGCGGGATGGGTCGCCCGGTTGGAGATGCCCTAAGCTCCCAGGGTTAGGGGCGCCCCTGGTCGCTCCGCACGTCGTTTTCGTGGGCCCCGCCTCGCGCTCCTGCGTGGCGTCGCGTTTCGTTGTCTGCGCGCGGATGTGCGCGACGTGTAAGCCACGAGTAGCTTCGCCAGGTCGGTTTCAGATCGCTTTGACCTGGGCTTTGGTGTTGGGTTGTTTTGTGGTACCTTCAAATGAATTATAGCCATTAATTTCCGTCCAATCAATGGCTAAAATGTAGTCATACCACACTCTAAAACTGGAGAGGTATGTTACATACCTCTGAGAACTTTCTCACCTCAGAAAAACAAAACGTTGACGGGCCCAGCCCATTAGACTGGTCCAACCGACCAGCCCCAAGATCTACCGGTCAGAGCCTGTCAGGTCCATCCTCGTTCTCCAGCGATGCTCCTGCCGGAGGTTCCGCCGCCGCCGCTCTCTGTCCATTGCCCAACTCCGGCGCCGCCGCCTCCTCGCCCCCTCCAGACAACATTAAATCCTGAAGTAGACCTACCCCCTCCGCCGCCCCCTTCCTCAATACGTCTCGACGGCGGCGGCCTCCCTCCAATCCGGTTCCTTGTGCGGGCGGCTTCGCCGAGCATTTTACCCACCGCTGAATCGACGCGGATCTCGGGCACCGGATTGGCCACCGACGTTGCGGAGGGGCTTTATCTGGCGATCGGCATGAGGGAGAGGCGAGCGAGGGAGGCGATGAGCGGCATGGCGTCGCTGTGCTGCGCACGGGGAGCGGCGACTATCCCAACGTCCCCAACGTCGCTCTGACCACAGCGAAGCTCCGTTTCCCCGACTAGCGCTGTTGGTTCGCCTGGTCGCATCCTACACGACCCGCGGCCGGCGACGATCACCTGCGGTTGGAGCCTCCCCTCCAGCCTAGTTCGTCGTCTCCAGTGAAGGTAAATCCTCCATTTTTTTCTCTGTTTCCTATTTCTTGCAATATGAATGGACACTTGGACAGGATGCATGTTTGTGCCGATAAGGGGATTAGTGGAGTTGCTTGTATGTAATGTGAAGCATATGTTTGAAGCATGATACCTGTATGCAAATTTGTGAGCCTGATGTAGCTGCCTACAATATCTTTATCAGTTATTTCTGTAAGTATGGACATCTAGATCAGGCTATTGATGTGTTGGAGAAGATGGTTAGCAAACAGTGTTTTCCTGATATAATAACGTACAAAACATTCCTTAATGTTATACAAGTGATTATTGGGAACGGTTAATCAGTGTGGAATACTTAGCTCGTGCAGTTACAGTACTGAACTATAACATGTCACTTGTTTTAAATGTGACCACAATGGTCTATTGAGCAGATACTTAGAAAGTTAGAAGTGACAGGAAGAACACAATTTCTTAGAGCGTTTGCCAATGGAATTCATGGCCAAAAGGAAGATTAGTATGTGCAGTCCTTGAGAATTCCTTGCAATTCCTGAGAACGTCCTGCACTTTTCCGTGTCTATTGTTTGACGCAGTGGCTGCTAACCAGTTCTTCTACTACTGTTTTATATAGTTGACTCTTGTCTTTCGTGTATGTTGATGAGTGGGGCAAGGAATGTGAAATGCTAAACCCATGATGGTAAAACAAAATAATCCAGGATTTTGTTATGTACTTCAAGTGTATGTGTGAGATTTTTTAGACTGAATGGCGACTTTAATACAACTGACATGAGTAGAGTATGTACTTTCAGACTATCACCTTACCATGATAGAATAGATTATTCTCTGTTTTCTAGACTTGCTCATTTCAGTTTTTCTTTTACACCTACTTGCATCGATATGTACAGTTATTTTTTCAAATACTTTTAAATACGCCTGCTAACTAAATTTTCCTTCTTCATTGTAAGCATTGTACCTTGTTCCCGATGATGATGCAAGTGCAACCATGTTGTCAAATAGGAGCATTTGCTAGCTTCACATAGGCGATGGAGGCAAGGCTTTGCTAGAGGCAGAGGAATGCCAAAATAAGCTGTACTCTTTGGGAAGCTCAGGCCTGTAAAGCCTACAGGATACCGGATTTCCATTATTGTATATCCGTCTTTCATAGCTGTTTTGCAAAGTGCTTGAATTTTAGGGAACTCAAGAGTACATATTTAGTCCTCACTAGATGGACTTAGAAACAAGTTGTGACTTAAGGTTGAAAAGCTGGGGAATCCTTTTAGTCTTTTAATCTATGGCGAAGCAGATTTGTCATTCATGTTGCTAAGATACCATGCTAAGCATATTCCGTTTTAGATGGACCTGTTTAGGACAAGCAAGCTACACTATGTGTTAAGTTTGTCTCTGTGAATCCCTTATAGCTAAGTTCCATTGAGTTGTGTAAACATATGTCCGTTGTATCCTTTACAGAAGAGAAGTGCTTCCATGAACAATGAAATTTTCCATTCTATCGAAATTTTGTTGAGTTCTGCAACCTGTGTTCAAAGGAATGTTTTGGAGACTTTATCTATATCCAAAAGATCACCATCATGTTCACTAGTTGTTGTTGACAATATGAAGTACTCACAGTGACTCAATATTGTTCTGTAATGCACGAATCTGAATGTGTTGCGTTGTCGCATTCCAGACAGTGGTACATATAACAGTAAAGAATTGTGAAAGCTTCCAATACTCATTTCATTCCAGGTATGTATAGCCACATTTCAGTGGAAAAAATGGGCTCTCGTCACAACAAAGTATACAATACCACCAAATTTATTAGTGCACAGTTTAAAAATCAATTGATAACAACACACACCCAGAATGCTTCAAAGCTTTCACGGAGAGCTTTTATTTTCATGGCCAGGGGACAGATCAATCCTATCCCTCCTTGTTTAACTTAGCCGCATCCCCGACACTGTCTGTTTCCAGGGAGGGCATTTGCAACTGCACTTCCTTTGCGAGTAGGAGCGCTCTCCTGCATGCCATGAGCTCTGCATCTTCAACATCGAAGGTGTGAGGGAAAAAATGGGTCGCTCCAGCAATGAAGCTTAATCCCATATGAAAAAGCTAAATGAATATGTCAAACACAAAAAAGAAAGTTCAATCTCATATATAGCATGCCAAGATTTCCAGTAGGAGTAGTTCTCAACTTCTCATTTGCTTCGACAGTTAATGTGTATTTGTCTCTTTGACATATTCACACTCCAATGTTGCTGTCTATTTGACATGTTGCTGTTACTAACATATCGCATACAAATCTAACAACGCTTCTTTTCAAGTCAGCCACATAGTCAAACAGAGCTAGTTTATTGCTCAATTTCCCAAGGAAATATATAAACAAACTGCACCACTTAAAACCGCTTAGGAAAAAGAAAGTAATGAAGCATAAAAAAGGAGAGAATGAAGCATTGAGAGAACAGGAAAACAATCCTAAGCAAGTGCTCAGTGTCTAAATCCAGGGATAAACAACATCTCTTGTTTCTCCTAAAACGTATCATAAGAAGGCAAACACATGCAATTCCAAAATGAAGTTACAGTATGATTTCCCCTTTATATTAATTATACTTTCATGTTTAGTTTGCTTCTCTCACCCTTTGCATGAACCGAGCACTGATAACGGTTTGACTAATTTGATTGGTCTGCTGGTTTCTGAATCTCCAATGCCATGCTCATTGTATCTGACTGTGACCTCATGCTCAAATACCTACTGAGTTCAGTTCTTTCACTCTTTGCATTGGACTTAGGATGGTATTAACATTTAGGTGAGCTAGAACTTTGAACAATATTCAGCAATTATGTGCAGATCGAGGTGCAACAAACAGACCTGATTAACTATTATCCTAGCATGAACAAATACTCCCTACAGCTAACTGAAAAAATGGCAACAGCGTCGGAGCCCATGTGCGGCGTGAAGACCATCGACCCGGCGAGGACGCGTAGTATCCACAAACGAGGCATCCGGTATGGAGGAGGCGACGTCGCGCTTGTCCAGCGTCGACGTGCGCGAGGTGGTGGCCACCTGCGAGGTGGATGTGGCGTCGACGGAGGTGATGAGCGATGTGAAGGTGGCGGCGGCATGCATGGTGGATCTGGCGGCCGCGTGTTGGCTGTGTGGGTGCGGCGGCGTCGCTGCTGGAGGTGGCGGTGGCATGGAAGGTGGATGTGGCGGCGGCGTGCTCCGCTGTGTGGATGCTGAGCGCGCAAGCGGTGAGGCGGCGGCGTGGTGAATTCCTAGGCTCGTCGCTTCGGTAACTGTTGGCCTGATATTGTGTAGTTTTGCTTATTTTTCATTAACTACATCTATTTGGGCCTAGTGGGCCTAATCTCTCTCGCCTGATCTCAGCCGTTAACTTAATTCATACCTCTCCCTATTTCAGAGAAGTAAAAGGTACTGTAAAAGTTGCCTCTCTTCGCTTCCTTCTGTGTTCTTTTCATCGCGCCGGCAGGGTTCGCTCAGTGGGTTATCTGTTCTTCCTCTTCGTCAGCTGAGCTGCGGCGGGTCGTGCGGGTTTGGGTGGTGCTGCAGTGGTGGCTGAGCTGCGGCGGTGCGTGCAGGTTTGGGTGGCGCCGCGGTGGCCGCCCGTCTTTTTCGCGCCGGCTCTTTCTCGCTGGTATTTTTCCCCTCTTTCCTTCTCTGTGATTTTTCTGATTTTTTCGCGTTGGTGCTTTTGATGAGATTAGAGCGGGTTCTGTCGAGTCCTCCAGATCCTCCACCATCAAGCCCCCCTGCTCCTTCTTGCTCAGAGCACCCGCCGCACTAGGGTTTCCACCTTCTATTTCCGAGTCGTCTTTGTCATGCACGGCGACCGGTAGAGCTCGAGCTCCAGCCCTTCACCTCCGCGCCTTTTCGTCACGCATGGATGGGGCCGAGTGCTCAAAATCTTTGTTGGTAAATCCTCCAGCCATGGCGCAGTTGTCGACGGGGGAGGAATACGGGGCATGGATTAGTGCCGGCATCCCGGAGCTGGCGGACATGGCGCCAGTGCCGCGGAGCAACGGTCCCTGCCACTTCCGTGAGGCTATGGAGTACTTTCGTGCCCTTTACACCGCCAGCAAGCGCAACCCTCGCGCCCTCCGCCACACTGCCGAGGCCATTCTCACCTCAATCCCGACAGCTACACTGTAAGACTGTCCGTCCCTGTTCTCTCCTCTCCGTATTTGTAATGGATTGGACTCAAAATTCGTAGAGCTTCAATTGGTTCATGGTGATTGCTTGAACTGTGACGCTGATGTTGACTGGATGTGATGGAAGAAATTCCTCATCCACTATATATAACCATAGCTTATAGTAGATGATGCCTCGAATTAGTGTGGTATGCTTGTGCAAGTAGTAGGTAGGCGGATAACCTGAGTGTGATGTGGAGGGATACCTGCAATGGGCATGTTAACCTTATTTAGGAAGGGATCCTACCTGATGTTTAACTATTTTGGTTTTGTTCTCCCCATCCGGTGTATGCAAGATAGGGGAATAGTTTGGAGAATGATTTCAACTGGAAAGATTCAGTGTGTATAGTTTGTCTCTGTTTTGTAGCTTAATGGCATGCATATCCTGCTGCTAAGATCAAACCTTATGGCGGGCATATGTGTTGAATTCCTGAATTTGTTTTTGCTTCATACGTCTGGCATTTCAGGTGTGTCATTCTAGAGGCACTCGATGCTGATTTGCTGCAAGAACTCCCAGCCCGAGGACGCTTGGCGTAGGTTGTGTCGCCGCTATCGCCGTTACACTCCACCCGACGACCGCTTGGACGAGTAGACGGGAAATTGTAGTAAGATACACTGTCTCATTTTATCATTGTTGCTTCAGACCTTCAGTAACACATTGCATAGTCTGTGCCATCAAATTAAATCTGCAAGAGCCCATAAAATATATTCACGGTAATGTACTGTATAATATTTTCGTGATTGTGGCTCGCAGCCAATTCCTAAAAACTTAATCTTATTGATATGTAAGAGGTCAGCATTCTCTATGGTGTTCCACATACAAATTTAGACATGTTTTCCTACATAGAAGCCGTACATTTGTACAGACAGTCATGTATTTCTTATATTTGATTTAGTTTTATTCCAATAAGTATCTTGGTTTGAACTATTTTCCTACAACTGGTATCTGAAATTGTTCTTTTTCTACGAGGAGGTGACTAAGAGAACTATGAAAGTGAGGATTGATGATAGCAGCATAAGCCTGGTGCGCTATACTATCCCAAAGCTAGATTTCTTCTGTTACAAATCATTATTGTTTTCATTTTTTTCTTCTTGCACAATCACTCTAATATTCCAGGATTTTTTCTTTGTTAGTAAAAGTTTTAGTTGCACTTTGTTTACAAAAACTCTCTGTAGCTTTGACCATGAAATTGTTGAGAATAAGCAAACAAGGAAGCTATGATTCGCTGAATTTAATTTGCAGATGTGGATCTTTTACTCCCACAACAATTAGTCATAAATTTCTTTGACATTATTGTAAGACGGTATCTTATAAATAGTCCTTACGAGGTTACCTAAAGATCTACAGCATGTACACCATTGAATGAAGATGTTGCTCTGGTCAAGACAGGTACCTGACCTCCAAGAACTTAGTGGCAAGCAAATTAACTGCATCCAAAGTATGACTCATTTTTCTCATATGAATTGTGCTTATGACGTGTTAATGAAACTTTTTTATAGAATTAATCTATCATGTATGGACATCGTTAGCCATTTTTTAATTACATAGTACGACAATCTCTATTTACGTTTTTGCATGACTTCCGGTTTTCTTGCAGCATTGTTCAGTAAGTTTTTCTTTCATACATAGAATACAAGCCACGAGAGATGATTTTGTGCACCTGGGCGTGCATACACCAGGTTGATTTGAAATAGTAAAAACATGCATGTGTAAGTTCATAGACGTTCTGAAATGATGTTGGATATTGTTGGATGTTTGAACATATGAAATTTGAGCCAAAATTATATGTGTTTGAGTTCTCTGTAGGAGAATAAAGGAGAGAGCGTCTAAAATAGATCATGGAAATATACTCAATTAGTTTAATTCGTGGAGCATGCAAAATAAAATTTATTGGACGAACTTAGTTTAGAACAGTATGTATTCCTAAATTGGACTGTACAAAATCCAATTTTTGTTTTCTGCATGTTGGTTACCTAGCTTCTAGGAAGACTGGTCGAATAATGTTTTTTCGTTAGTTCCTCTTTTGGGTATGGACGTGGTATGTGCCTGTCCCTGCATACATTTCATCTTTTGTGGTTCAAGTATTATGTACCTACAGCTAAATATTATTGGCTAGCCTCTAAGAAGACTGATTGAATATTTTTTTTTCCGTCAGTTCCTCTCAAGTCTTTTGGGTATGGATGTGGTATGTGCCTGTCCCCGCACACATTTCATCTTTTGTGGTTCAAGTATGTACCTACAGCTAAATATTATTGGTGTGCTGCAAGTTTTATCTATTCTGTTTACTCGCAGTTTTATGTTGCAAGTAGAAGTATAGTGGATTGTCTCATTGTAGCAAGGCGTGCGTTCTCTTCCATCTAACCTATCTCATCATTCCGGTTCACCAACTGAAAGAATTAATCAGTTTTGGCCGCCCTATGGTTAACCATGAGAAACCACCACCTGTTTTAGTGATAATCATTTAATAACATATTCTTTTTTTTTCATGTCTAACTTTCTATTCTGTATACAATAGTTGCTCCATTTCTAAATATATTATGTTTTGGCAAGTCTATTTAACTTACGAAAAAATCTTATGCTTAGAAACGGAGGGAGTATATACATGTTCATGCCTATGAATGTAAGATCATAACTATCTTTGTGTTCTCACTAACATTGTTGTGTTGATAGTGTCAAAGCTTCGACTAATGGGACCAAGTGGAAAATTTAATAAAATTTGGGCATCTCTTTAATTTCACAATTGCTGAGAGTGATCATTCTCTGATTGAAAAAGTTCTAAGTTTTGCGTGAGGATGTTTTTGTTCAGGTGGTAGTTAACTGTGGATACCATGCAAAGACTATATGGCTAATGATGAATTGATAGTGTCTAAACGGTTATTTCAATTTATTTTTCTGCTTGGACTTCTGTAAATACCTAGGCTACTAACTATATATGAAAGCATATATTTAGCTCAAATGTGAGATATGTTGACTGTTCTGATCCGAATGATTTTTGTTTCTGAATTTTTCTTCAGATATTCGAGCTCATAAACTTACAGAAGTCTGATAACGATGAAGTGGGATCTTAGATTAAAAACATCATGTTTGTACAATAAACAGATACTACTTATGGTTGATAAAATATTTATGGTCTTCATACTTGAAACATGCGTCCTTTATGTCCCATGTGGCTAAATTGATATAAAATTGTGTACTTTGTTGTCTCATGTATGCTATATATGGATGGTTTACCAGTTTGCACTTTATTTACATGATTCAGGTTTAGGATAACTAAGTACAAGTTTGAAAGGTGATCTATTGGTTTTGCCCTTCAGGATCTGTGTACACTGAAAACGGAAAAGGATAGATTGATTCGACGGATAAGGATATTTCTTATTTATATTTTGTTGAGTCACTCGTGTACTTTGAATTTTGTGTTTCATAATGAGACTGCGGAAGTATCTGAGATGTGGGTATCAAGATTTTCCTATTTCCTACTATCCTTTACCAAATCAGATTCACTTGAACTGATTAATGCATGCAATGCGGTTATCGAAGTCTGGAGCCCCTATACTGCTATTATGGCAGAATGTTTTTTTTTTTGAAGGCAAGCACAATGCCAAAAGTTGCGTTTCAACACTGTCCAAGGGAAGCAAATGAAGTGGCACATCAATTAGCAAAATCGGCTTATTCGTCTAAATATTTTGAAAAAAAAAGAGCAAATATCTTTGAATAAGTTTGTTTACTTCTCTTTTCTAATCCTCGCCATTAATATTTTCACCACCATGATCTGAAACGATGGGCCATATTCTTGGTCCTATGAATTTTGTTGAAACTGAAAACTAGATTATGTCCAAATTGCAACCCTTGTCCAAAGCTTATTTTATTGCCCATCGCTGTTCTGAATGACAAAGAAATTTGGATCTTCTGCTATTCTTAAGAGCCATGTTCCCTATTTTGCACACAACAAAGTAAAAACACGCCAGCAACGAAAACGGCGCAGCAAAGCGCGAGAGGTCCATCTAGTCTAAATCTAATGCCTATCCGCAGACCGCACGTCGAGGCATCGCCTCCGCTTCCGGCGTGGCAACTACTATTGTTGGACACTCAGAGCATCTCCACTCGTTTGCTCTCCCCACGCTGAAATCCGGGAAAATTTACGTTTGGATTGGACGTAAATTTAATGTGAAGAGGACTAGTTTCCCAGCTGTGATCTCAGGCGTAGACGCCGATCTAAATTTGAAAAACGGAAACTTGACAAAATACGGTTTAAAACTATTGAATTTAGACTAAATTTAATGATATTTACTATATAGAGGACGAAGTTCATACATAGAGACCGAATTCGACTATATTTCAAATTCGTCTAGGGCAACAAATAAAACTAAATAAAACACGGCGCTCTACATGCCGAAATGACGGTAGAACATTGTGCAGTCGTCGTCGCCGTCGCCGCCATCGTCGGAAGGTGGCGCCTGGCTGCTGGTGCCTTGGCTGGCGTCTCCCCACCGACCACTGGTGCGAGGCGGGGACAGCGATGGCTTGTACCAGTCGTCGTCGGACTCCTCGAGGTCGATGACGGGGACGACGACGCCGAACGGAGGCGTCGCAGGTCGGCGGTAGCGAGCGGCCTGCTCGAGGAGCCTCGCCTGCCTCTTCGCCTCCTCCTTCTCCCACTGCTCCCTCGACCAGGCGCGAGGTCCTGGAGGGACCTCGCCATGACGGCCTCCAGGATGGCGGCGTCCTCGGCGCTTTCCGCCTCCTCCACCTTCACCTTCGCCGGCTTGCGCTTCCGCTCGCCGGAGGTGTCGGGTTCGCGCTTGGGGCGGAGCCGTACTTGTGCCGTCGAGGGCTCGCGGATGACGATCCCGCCACCTCCACGCGCGCGGTTGGTCGGCGGGGAAGACGGCTCCTTCTTCACCGGCGCCCATGCTGGCGCCGACCTGGAGATCGGCGTCGACCTTGACGCCGAACCGGACGACGAGGAACTGGCAGCCATGCGCCGTGGCTGCCAGCTGCTTACCCGGTGGCGGCTGGCCGATGCCCTCGACAGCGGGGGCATCGTCAGAAGGGGGAAGTTGCCGCCCTCGATGTGCTCGAGGACGGCCTCGAGCGTCCGGCCCGACATGCTCCACCACCGCTTGCGTCCGGCGGTGTTGTTACGTGGAGGCGGAGACGGCGGACCGTCGTAGGAGGCGAGCTCCTGCTCCCACCACCGAAGGAAGTAGGAGTTCCACGCCGTCAGGTTGTCGGGGTGGTAGCGTGGCTCGGCGCGGTCCTGGTCCGACAATGTTAGTCAGACCTCCTCGATGGCGGCTTCGAGGGCGCGTCCCTGGGGCGGCGGAGGGATTGGCATGCCGCCCGCGCTTAGCCGCCACCCGCCGCCGGGAGGCCTCGTGTCCGGCGGGTAGGGGTACCCCGCCTGGTGGAGGAGGTGCCCCTCCTACGCGTGGAGCGACCGGCGGGGAAAGCCGTTGTTGGCCGCGCCGTCTTCGTCGTTGTAGGCCATGGATCTCGCCGAGGGAAGAGGTCCAGGGAACAAGAAGAGGAAGAGGAAGAGTAGTGCGACGCTTCGCGGCGAGCGGCGAGCGGGGTATTTAGGCAGCCGGCGATTTAATGCTGCGTGGATGCTACGCGTCCGCGGCGAGCTGACCGGCGGCAGCCTTTACTGCGCGCGGAAGACGATGCGTCTGCCGCTGACCGGCCGAGCCCGCCTCTGGGGTGAAGCCGAAGCGAAAGCGCGGGAGATATTTCTTGGTGTTTCGCGCGCTTTCGCTTCGTCCGGAGTCCCCGAGCGCGCCTCGGGGGACCCGGGATGGCGTGGGCTCGCCGGATGAATTTAGGCCAAATCCAGAGAAAAACGAGGAATCAGGAGCGCGACTGAGCGAAAATTCGCCGTTCGGACGAAAAAAACATCGCTCGGGGAGCCTCTTCGGGGAGACGAGTGGGGATGCTCTCACACACCCTGCTAGGAACATCGGGCAGTCGGGTCACATACATACATTCCGTAGATCGACCAACACAACGCATATCGGGTCGCGGAGAAAGCAGTTCGGCTTTGTAGCGCGACCTGCATATCCGGGGAACATCGCGGCGCGCGCATGTCAGCGAACTCGACCACATAATAATGGCGTTGCATACATACATACTCCTGGCGGACGACGTCCATGATCAACACTCCAGGAGCGACAATTATGGCGAGCTGTCCCAAGCCCCCAACTTGCTGCTGCTGCCTCCGGCGCACTGTTGCACATGTCACGGGGGACACAGTTGCGCTACACGGGAAAGGAAAGGTGGGCGCGCACCGTTGTTCATCCTTATCTCGCGCCGCGGCATCTGCAGATCTGCTTGCGACGTACTGGTGCGTGCGTGGACCTGCAGCCAGGCTCTCTCGATCGGTCGGAATTAAGCAAGCCACGATGCGTGTTTATCTACAGTAGAGGTTTTTTGTTTTAATTTTGCGAAACATGATTTGTAGAGCCTTCTGCCCCACCCCGCGTCCGCATCTCCACACCTAAAAATCTAAAATCCCGTCGACCATTCAGCGGCATGACGCGCGAGATAGACGATTTTCGCCGTCTTCACGGGCGAAGGAAGAAGATCGACGCGCGCGGGAGAGCTTGCTTGCCTGCGCGCGCGGCGCCGCGAGTGGGCGCGCGCTGGATCGATGCGAGTCCAGCAAGCCGGCCTACAGACGCGCGCCTACGTGAGCGTGAGGCCCCGCGCGCGTTGCCCAAGACGCTTGACGCCAGGCCGCCAGCCAGCTGCTTGTGCGTGCGCCTACACGCACCGCACATGGAAAACAGGGACATGTCTGTGTCACTGGTGGTATCCCCTCCTGTGTTGTGCCTTCCCGTTGCGGCCATTATTTTATTGGGTTTCCGGCGGCGTTGGATACCCACGAGCAAGTTTAATAGTATAGCTAGCTACTGGCTATAAGCCATGTGCTTACGTGTCGTTTGTAATTAACATGAGTGCAACACGTATAATAATAGTGAGCTATAACTATGTACTACTTTATCAATGGATGGCCCACATTTCACTCTCACAAAGTGCTTCTAGGAGACGCGTCTTGAGTAGCTCTTTGCATTAGAGCCCACTTCTCTTCTCTCTCCTCCTCTCTCTCCTCCAACTAAGCATGAATATATTATTTTAACCCTTATAGCCAGCTGACTAGGACTTATTATACTTGCTCTTAGAGCAATTCCAATAGTATAGCCAACTGTTGGCTATAACAAGATGGCATATCATTTGTAGTTATTAGAGCAAGATTAATAAGAAAGCTTGCTACCGGCTATATCTCCATGCCATGTCATTCTGAAGTCGACAAAAAGCCCACTCATATAATAACCTGGCTATTAGATGGCTGTCAAGTGGGCTCTAACTAAAATTTAATTACTTAATGCATGGATACTATTGGGCCAAGGCTGCATGCCAGAACCTTTTTCTCGATTGATGTGCTAGAGCCGGGCGATTGCTGGAGCGCTCGCTCTCCTCTCTCTCCTCTTTTCTCTCTCTTCCACCTAGGAATTTGATGACATGGCAAAGACTATAGCCTGCTGAGTAGGCATTGTTATACTTGCTCTTATATAGCTAACATGTACAATAGTTGGCTATAAGAATGTAGTACTTTACTAATTTATGGCCCACCTTTCACTCTCACAAGGTGCTTGCAGGAGACGCGTCTAGAGCTGACTATTGCATAGTAGCCCACCTCTCTTCTCTCTCCTCCAACTCATCTAAAATATATTATTTAATGTCTTATAGTCAGCTGACTGAACTCTATTATACTTGCTCTTACTACTCTGTTTATCATTATCTGCAATTAGCTGGCTGCTATGGCCTGAGCCATGTCGTCCAACCCTATCTCACTGACCACATGCATGCCTTGCATATGGTTGTTGGCGGCTGGTCGAGTACGTGCATATGCATGCATTTCGGTGTAGTAGTTGTGAGTTGAGACGGTCACCAGTAGTAATTCATTTCGGCCACTTAATTTGCACAGTTTAAAAGAGTGCATGAATGAAGCAAGGAAACCGAACAAACGGTCAGAACAAAAGAGAAGGACGTCGCTTTTTGTGCTGTACACACAGCTGGTGCCTAGTTGGACACGGAGCGCGCCTTGCTGGCAGCGGCGGGCTGGGTGGAAGACAGCACGCTGCACGCCCAGCGACCGGTCCTAATCGGAGCAAAATCACGGTCAAATATGGACGACGCTGCGGCGGGTGGCTCCGCCGTTCCTTTCACGTCAAATTCTACTGACGGCGCGCGCTACAGGGGTGGCGCGACGGATTTCGGACGCCCAAACATGGTCGTGAGCGTCCGTTTGCGTCGCCCCGCGAACATATTTTATCCGCTCGTTCGTTTGCGTCTGGGTGTGTTTTCATTGGGGTGACCCATTTATTTGAATTGCAACATAGTACAAACATTAAAAGTAGTACATAAAAATACATAAAAACTATACAAAGTAGATCTATAGGCCTAGACTACTTGCTTCCTGATGGGCCGGCACCGTCGTTGCGTCGCTCCGTCGCCTGCTTCTCCGCCGCCTCCCGCGCGGCCGCTATGGCTCGGTGCGCCGCCGCGTCCCCTTGCAGGCACTGCTCCAGCCTCGCGTTCGCGGCCTCGTCCTTGAGCGTCTCGAAAGACTCGACGAGGGCTCGCTGCTCGGCCGCCTTCTCCTCCGGCGTCGGCGCATCAGGGTTATCGGAGGACCAAGATATCTCCGAGTCGGAGTCCTCGACTGCAGCGACGGTCACCAGCCTGCGCTGTTCCAGCTCGGCGTCCAACGCCGCGTGGCCCGCTAGCTCCTCCTGTGCTTCCTTCTCCGCTTCAGCCAGGGCCGCGGCGTCCCTGACCGGGTGGAGGAGATCGGTGCTATCTTCGGAGTCGAACTCCTCGGAGGAGCTCGACGCCGGAGGAGGTGGAGTGGGAGGTGAAGGTGGAGGTGGAGGCGCGGCAACCTGGCCGTGTCCGGCGCCGCTCATGGTGGATCCGCTGAGAGGAAGCGACGCTACGGCGGCGGCGGCTAGGGTTTGTGGGGAGGAGATGAGATGCTCGCGCCCCGTATATATAGGTCGGAGGCGAGGGCGACGGGCTGCGCCACGCGTGGCATCGCCATTACTACGTGCGCAGAGGTAGGCGACGGCCGCGCGCCACGCGAGGCATCGCCATTAACGCGGCCGCAGACTGCCGAAGCGACGCCTCGGTGCCAGTACTGGCGGAGAAGACGCATCGACGCTGCGCACGCTCACGGAAGCCGAGGCACGTCATTAACGCTGCCCTGCAAAGGCTGCAGCGCGCCGCCTAGAAGTAATGTCGCAGAAGACGAAGCAGTTGTGCCGCTGCAGGCGGGCCCATGCGAGGACCGAGCGGACATTTTCCGCGACCGCCGAGCGTCCGCGGAGACGGAAACCTGGCGCATATTTGGGCCAGGTTTGCGTCTCCGCAGACGGCCCGATCACTTTGCGTCGCGCCGCTGGAGGTGGTGCACGACGCATTTCTGATCACGGCGGACACAAACAATCGCTCATCGTCCGTTTACGTCGCGCTGCTGGAGATGCCCTGACGAGCTAATTCCTACCATATCCCAACCCACCCGAGCCCCGTGAGTATTTTGTGAATAAATAAATTGCAAAAAACTGTCTCGTTCGCGTCGAAAGTCTAGCAAATCACCATAAAAAAGAAAACTACCGGCGTTCAGGTAACTTTTTTCACAAAGAAATCGTTCATCCATTTTAACACCGGTTTTGACTGATGGGCCTTTTGTAAGTTCTGACCGTCTGACGCGGCACAAAATCTTCGCCCTGCTAGACGAAATTCTCAAACCTATGGGTAGGGCCCACCAGTGATCACAGACATGGCGGTTGGAACAAGATGTTGGCTCTATATATCTTCTTCCTCGCCCCCATCATGTAACGGCCATGTCGTTCCCCACCTTCCTTCATTCCTCCCTCGCAACGCTGTGCGGCGCCGCCAGGAGCCTATCTCTGCCCTCCAGTTGGTGGAGGCTCGCTTTCCACTCAGGGCCCCTAACACCTCAATGAAGGATGAAAGAACATTTTCAATACTTATCTGGTTTTTTAGTGTGTGTTGATGACAACACAATTGTGGATGTCTTTTAGGCCATTTCAAATAAACCTCAGAATTGTTTGATGCTCCTCAAAAAGATGAAGAGATAAAAGATGGCTTCCTCGTGTGTGTTGTATTTGGTTATGAGAAAATCGTACTATCAAGAAAGGGCACACTTCAGAGTGCGTGGGTGGAATCAATCAAGTACACATACAACACATTCACCTACTTGCGTATCCTAAGCAGAGAGAGGAAATTCAAACTTATAGGCCATGAGCTTTTTTTTAGGTCACGCTACTTCTGCCCCTAGTACCAGAGAGGATTGGCCAAGGCTGGACCTAGTGCGCGAGGTCCTGGTACCATCCGACACGTTGGTGGGCTTTGTGTCTTCACACCTCTCGAACGTAAAAGCACTTCCCCTTTATTAAGAGAAAGGACTTGCGAGAATTCTCGTGTCTCCATAGCGGTTACCTCTATCCTTTACTTGTTAGTATTTTTCTTAGCGCTTGTTTGTAAAATAGGAATATTCATGTTGTTGCGTATCTAGAGAAAATATAACCTAAGGGCGCCTTTGATTCATAGAATATCCATATGATTTGTATAGGATTTACATTCTACAGGAAGTTTTCCTATATTACTTGTTTGATTCGTAGGACATATCCTATAGGAATTAATCCTGTAGAACACTTGTAGTGTAAATCATATAGGAACAAAACATTGGATCATACCTTATGGATTTTTTTTGGTACAATCAAAGAGAACTCATCTTCTCATAGGATTCAACTAGCCCATCTTAATCCTATAATTTCTGTATTCCTATGATTTTACTATCTTATGAATCAAATGATCCCTAAAAGTTTGTTAGCGCATATTCACCCTCTCTAGTCGCATACTGATCCATTGGGAGGAGGCTGCCGCGGGAAAGACATGATAGACCACACTTAGACTACTCATAGTGGAAGTAACTTCACTAGTAACTAAGTGTCCAACTCATCAAATTTGCTTATGTGGCAGTGAGTTAATGAGGAGAGAGGAGGATGGAGTAATAACATAGGTAGTTACTGTAATATCACACTTCTCAAGATACAATGAGTCTATAAGCTAATTAATGAAGACATATATGACACTACATTGATGTTACTAAGGCTGGCCATAGTGCTAGTATCATAGGTAGTATCATGCATACTAGGCCCACAAATATGATGATGTGGCATGTAATTAAGGAGGAGAGATAAGGTTAGAGTAATATAGGTGGATACTGTATCATAGCGCACGTTACGAGAAAAGTACATGCCAAATAGATCATGTACATAGATTTACATTAGGATTCTACAAAACAATAAATTTAGAAGTTTATGATACTACTCTATAATATCACCCACTATAGAGATCGTATCATAGACTAGTATATGATAGTATGCACTATGACCAGCCTAACCACTAGTATGAAGGTAGTAACATAGAGTAGTAACATGTGCATATTACTACTTTATGTTATTTCCCACTATGACTAGTCTTAGCAAACGTGGTGTTATTTTTTATTGAAATTTTCTCTATTTTTGAGCAGTGAGCGCCGATCTCTCATGAGCAGTCCAACACATCACATGAGCATCATCCATTGCCCCCGACTCCAACACGTAGGTGATCCTGCTACTACCATTTCAACAAATCAAATCGTAACTGCTACTCCGGTCCATGGCTTGGGCCTTGAGCACTGTGCGTGCATAATTGCGCGACTGCGCTGCCACGCCCCGATGAGGCGAGGCAGGGCGGATGCGCCAATTAGGGCTCGTTTGGCTGTTGGGCCCGAAATTTCCCGGGAAAAGATTCCCGGCCGGGAATAGACTGAAACAGGAGCAAAACACCGGGATTCTATTCCCGACCTCCGGACTAGGGGAAAAATCTCCCCGGGAAAAGGCCGGGAACCCGCCGGGATTCGAGTAACCAAACAAGCCCTTAGGGCCATGCCTAGCCCCCATCACCACCAGCACAGCTTAGCTGGTGCCTGACTGACTGGTGCAACGTTACCCTTTTCCTGTTGATTGAGCTTAAAAAAACGGACCCCGTTCCCGTGTTTGCTCTCACCTTTTTTGGTCTCATCGGGCCATGGCAGTTGAGCCGTTCCCACAAGACCAGGGCCCCGCACGTCGCCCGACGAACCAGCTCAGCGTGTGCAGTGCCATGTCGCTGCCGAGAGTGGTAGTGGTACCGCGTATATAGCGAGCCGTCGAAAGGGTAGCAGGCACAGCCCGAGAAGCTAGCGCGTGAGGTTTTTGGGTCCTGGTTGAAAGGGAGAGAGACAGAGACGGCGCCCTGTCGAGTCGAGAGCAGCTAGCCAGCAAGAAAGCAAGCGCTCCTGCCTGCCCTGCTAGCTAGCTAGCCCGCCATGGCGACGACGGCGAGGTTATTGGCGGCCGTGCTCGCCGCCGCGGCGTGCGCGTGGCTGCCGGCGGCGGCGGCCTTCGACGTGCCGACCGTCGCCTTCGACGAGGGCTTCTCGCCGCTCTTCGGCGACGGCAACCTCGTCCGCGCGGACGATGGCCGGACCGCCCGCCTCCTGCTCGATCGGCGCTCCGGTAATCCCTCAATCCCTACCAATCCTGAAACACCTTTTCTTTCATTTACTACCTGGTGGAGGCGTTTCTTGCTCCGCCGGACGGACGTTCCTCCTGCTTTCGCGCTCCGTTTCTTCTCCTCCTTACCTGATGTTACTACGGGTCCTTGTTTAATCCCCTTGCTGTGTTCTTCTACCTTCAGGTTCGGGGTTCATCTCGTCGGACTACTACCTCCACGGCTTCTTCAGCGCGTCCATCAAGCTTCCCAGGGACTACACGGCCGGGGTCGTCGTCGCCTTCTACGTGAGTCCTCCTCTTTCCTCCAATCCGGCAGCCAACCCCGACTCATTCGATTGAGAATCGTTTCCTGCCCGTCAATCGACCAAAGCATGAAAGCAGCCGTCTTCCTTCGAGTATCCATCGATCCAACCGTTGGGTCTATGCTTCGTCAATCGTCACATGGCGTGTAGGATTTACCCACCAACCACTACTGCTCATCTTAAAGAGGAAAAACCATGGCAACTTGCGCACCCCATGCCCTGGTTGGCTGGCTGTGGTGGCGCAGGCAGGGCAGGCAACAGGGCGTGCCACATGGGCTTGCTCGTGTTTGGACTCTGGTGGCCACAAAAAGGCTGCGCCGCCTGCTCCCCCGGAATAAATGTTGCCTTGCCATCGTCAATCCCTCTCACGCGCTCTCAACGATCCACATTCATCACCCTCACCTAAACAAACTTAATACTCTTGCAGACTGAGTCAATCGATAGGATTAGTACGTTTCTGTGCACAACAAGATATTGCCATGATTTTTACTACAAACACATGACGCCATGTATTTCTAAAGATAGCAGTACGTGTATTGCCAGTGATATTTCTTTGTGTGTGAAAAACGAGTAATAACATTCGTATTTCTTGTGCTGCAGCTGTCGAACGGTGACGTGTACGAGAAGACGCACGACGAGCTGGACTTCGAGTTCCTGGGCAGCCGGTGGGGCGGGCAGTGGCGGGTGCAGACCAACGTGTACGGCAACGGCAGCACCAGCCGCGGCCGGGAGGAGCGCTACCTGCTGCCTTTCGACCCGACCCTCGAGGCGCACCGCTACTCCATCCTCTGGGCGCCAACCCACATCATCTTCTACGTCGACGACACGCCCATCCGCGAGGTGGTGCGCCACCCGGCCATGGGCGGCGACTTCCCGGCCAAGCCCATGGCGGTCTACGCCACCATCTGGGACGGCTCCGCCTGGGCCACCGAGGGCGGCAAGTACAAGGTCAACTACAAGTACGCGCCGTTCGCCTCCGACTTCTCACGCCTCTCCCTCGCCGGCTGCCCCGTCGCCGACCCGTCGTCGTCCGCGCTGCTACGCCTCCCGCGCGCCGGCGCTGGCGGCGGGTCCGGGTGCGACCTCCTCGGGCTCATGACGGCGGACTACGCGGTGGTCACCCCGCAGAGGCGCGCCGCGATGCGCGCGTTCCGGGCCAGGCAGATGACCTACACCGTCTGCTACGACGCCGCGCGCTACGCGGCGGGGCCCTTCCCCGAGTGCGACAACTCCGACGAGGAGCGGCGGGCCTTCTGGGCGTGGGGCGAGTCCAGGACCGTCGTCATGAAGACGCGCGGCCGCGGACGCCGTAACCGGGCCAGCAGGGCTGCGGCCGCCGTCGCCGCCGGCGCGGCGGCCAGAGGACGCACAGGCATGGCGAGCAGCTGAGCTGAGGCGATCTTGTTAGGACGCTAATGGCATTCCATTGGGAGTATAACACTAGGCTACGGATTGGGTTGGATTGGTTTGGGGTGTTACCATATGGTTAAGGTGTCTGTATAGCTTGGCTCTAGGGATTATTATGGATTCGTCACTAGCAGTAGTATTCCATTATTCTTTGATTCGTTGGGTGGCAGCTAATAATAATAGTATGATCAAATTATCATGGACTTCTCCTTTTCTCTTTTGATTGATGAACACACCATGTGTCGAAGATTTCGTTCCACGCGACAACCCTAGTACCTAGTTCATCGCCCCTACAATCCTAAAAAACCCGTCGTACAAAGCATGTCGAGCGATGTAATCACGGGATGTCGAGTTTTGCCGTAGCTGGTGCTGGGACAAGCACGGACAGCATGGTGACAACCGGGAATGTTTGGTGTTTTGTGCTTGCTTTCTTGCGTCCGTGTTGATCATGCAGAGTGCTACTACAGTGTTAGGATCAACTTGGGCTTGGATTGTCCACCGGCTCTGCACCCAGAGATTCTTCAAACATGAGTAGTGTTTTACATTTTTTTTTGGGTCCTAACATATCAAAATCTTATCTACATGTTAACCCACGGCGCTTGCAGGAGGCTTATGCTATTTATTTTTTTTAGATATTTGCACTGTCTTTTACATCTTGGAGTCTGAATAAGGGCGCTCCCGTCATATCCCTGTTCTGGGTGGTGCGTCTATCGATGAAGGGCATGTGACGTGGTCTTCGTGGTGAATGTCCTTGTATCCGGTCCGTGTTCATATTAGATGGTGCGGCTACATGTCTTGCCCTTTTGATCTATGGTTTTCATCTTCCGTGACGGTTATTGCTCTAGTGCGTTTGTTCTTTGGGCCACAACAACTCTCTGTATATCTACTACAACAAGTTCTAATACAAATAAGCGTTATCCATCTCCGGTGAGGCAGGAGTGAGGACGGCGGCGCCCATTTGACTCGCTCTAGTGCTTGTAGTCTTCGCTAGGTGGTTGAAGATTTGTACTTTTTATTAATTTTAGAACTTTTTGTACTACTGTTGATGTTTATTAATAGATCGCTAGACCTTTAAAAAGTTATGATTGCATTTACCACCTTTTCCCATCTAGTCGTTGTGCTACATACATTTTTATTGGTCATGCTACATCACACATTTGCCAAAACCCTCTTAAATATTTCTATCTTTTAGTACTCTTCGATCTAAATTAATTGACTACATTATGTCTAGATATGAAGTCAATTAATTTAGATTGGAGAGAGTACAACAATATTATTGATGTTTGAGACACCACAACAGGTTGACTAGTAAGTACAACTCTTAGGTTTTGGCACCGCTGCTATCCAATCAGCTTAGCCCTTTTTGGCCCAACGATTATTGGCGACAAAACATTCCTACTTGGCACAAAATGCCTTTAGCAAGGTAAGGCCCAAAACCTGCCTGAGCTAGATTATCCTCCGTAAGAGATCTAAGCAGCCAACCTAACTCCCCAAAATCTCTTTCTATATATCAATATATAATTTCTTTGTTCATAAATAGATGTCTTACATTTGTCTAAATTTGAATGTATTTATAGTGTATGTAAATTAAAATTTTAAAAATTCTAAACATCTCTCTATGAGGTAGTATAAAAGATTGAAAGTGGGGTGATCTGAGAGATCTTAACTGTATAACAACAACATTCCACGGTCAGAAACAAATCCATATTTAGCGCTAAACTATTTAGAGTTTTCTCTTTCTTTACAAGTCTTACCTGTTAATACAATATATGTAGATTCATCTGATGTATTAAATGATGGAATGGTTTGGAAAATGTAAGATGGAAGGATCAAAAGATGCGTATATCAATCCACAAGCCTACTACTACCAATTTTTCCGGGACCGCAATTTTCAAATGATTTTCTGCAAGGCGATATGTATTTATTATTATTATTATTATTTTCTTTGAGATGATATAACGCTTATGGTAATGTGTACATTATGAAACTCTATACTGTTCGAACAACTTGATTTGATTGTAGAAAGTAAAAAAAAAGGAACCTATAAATTATGCAGCATCATTAATTAAACTAATGTAGTCGACAATGTACATGTGATTTTCATGTCTAATACAACATGTGTCTGTCTGGATGTTTCTTGAGAGATGAGATGTAATTTTCATGTGTGATACAACCAGGGCCGGCTCAAGGATTTCCAAGGCCCCTGGGCGAACTCTATCAATGGGCCCAACGGGGAGAAAAAAAATCGATTGCATACATGTACAGATAATTTTTGTACGAACTAATTTGCACTGATATTCTTCAGTAGCATCAAAAACCTGATACGTCTTTTTTTCAAACCATGTATCAGAGATGCTACGGTGAACAAAACAGAGAATAGTGTGCGAACAAACCTCCAAGTCTCAAGTAATCATGAGAAACGAGAGTTCCATTTGACCCAGCAAGTCTGCACACTCCTCAAATGAGCTCAAATGAACGGACAAACTGAAGGGAAGCAGCTGCAGCCTGCCATTGTTTTAGAAAGAAAAAACCGAGCAGTCAGAAGCATCTTGTTGAGTTTTTACCTGTTGATCTTGATCTCTCCCCAATCCTATGCCTATGTATCGGACTATCGTTGACCATGTGTGATTAGCAAAATAGGGACTAGGGATTTTAGGGGTGGCATGAGGGAGATGAGGCGACAGACGAGGAACTCCGTGCGAGATTCGATCGAGGGAAAGGAAAAGTCAATGGCGATCGAGGGAAATCTATGTTTCGTTTCCTGGACACCTGACCTTGTCGTGCGATACATCAAAATGCGGGACTTTTTCCTTCTACTGTGCCCTATACCTTAGTCTGCAGCAGATATGGGCCCCTATATTGGATGGGCCCCGGGCCGTCGCACCTCTTGCCCTGGGCCAGAGCCGGCCCTAGATACAACAAGCCCCCATAAAAAAAGGTGCGATACAACAAGCCCTAGTCCAAATGTCCCTCGTGAAATGACATCAAGTGAACTCTCATGAGATTACATTTTTTTAGAGTAAGCAGGACTCTACTGCGGTCTTTTATTAATGAAAATAGCACTTAGATCAACAATTGACAATGACATAAAACTGGGTGGATCCTCAAACCAAGTATTTGGTTTAGTATTACACGCCTTGGCTAACAAAAGAGCAACATAGTCTGCCTTCTCTAGAACAGTGAGTAAAATCTACTTTTGTGAAGGAAGTGGCTTAAACACAAAAATCTTCAACAATTAGTACCGCAACAATCGCCGTAAATACTCCATCCTTCAATATCTTGATCATCTTCAGACTATCTGATTAGATCATTAGCTTATTTTTCCCCAATTAATTTCCACCTTTTTGTGATCTGGGACGATAAAGGAAATTTTCTTCCAGCTTCTAATGAACATATTGATTTTGCTCTTGATGCAGCTACTATGAAAGCATTGGTAATCAAACAGGGCCTCTATTGGAAAATCCTATTGAAGGATGTAGCAAATAAAGTATTCCACGGAATTGCAAAATATAAATTATAAATAATGTGTATTTTAGGCTACATAAAAATAACAAAAATGTGGATATGAGTACAGTGGTTTCAAATCTCCAAAAAAAACATCTAGACTCATTTTTGTGTAGCTTAGAGTACAAATCATTTTGAATTAAGATTTTGCATGTTTGTGGATACATTATTAGCTACTTTCAGGATTTTTCTTCACGATTCTTTGAAACTTGTAAACATATTTTTCGCTTTTTTTTAATTACAATAGAGAACAGTGGAGCTCGCGAGCATTTTTTTTTCGAGGGAAGCTCGGGAACAAAAGGACTTTCCGCAACGTTGGCACGTTGCCCCCGTTCTGAACTTTTCCTGGCCCAAACAGCCCAACACCATCTTCTCCCTTTCGCTTCTGGACCTGGCCATGGCGGCGCGCCGTACAACAGCGAGCCCGCGCTGCCGGCGCTCGCCCCTCCTTGCCGCTCCTCCCTCTCCCTCTCTCTAGTTCTCCCTCTTGCATCCCCGCGTTCTCCGTCGCCTAATCCCTGATCGGGCTGCCGCGTCCGCCCTCACTCCCTGCTCGCCCCCCGCCACGACAGCGCCACTGCGCCGGATTCCTGCTCGTGGCTCTCCCCGACGCGTCCGTCCTCCCTGGTCGCTCCCCACAGCTGCAGGGCGGACGACCTCCTCGACGTTGGCTGCGCTCTGCCCGGTCGCTGGTCGGCATTCGCGACGGTGTACTCTGCGCTGCTGTCCCGGTCATCGACAGTGCAAAGTGAGTTTCCTCCTTTTTTTCTCTTATTTAGCATGGTCTCTAGTATAGTTTGTGACGAGTCGCAAAATTTAGAAATTTTCCGTGTTTGTGTGTTGCTGAAATGCTGTAAGCGTGGTGCTGAAATGCTGTTAGAGTTCTACTGTAATCATGTTTAGATGAACTGCTGCCGTTAAGAAGTTTCTGAAATGTATTTAAATGATGCTGAAATGAGAGGATGCGAGAGAGTTGTGTGTGAAGAGATAAGAGCACAATTGTCTTTCTATGTAGGAGTTACTCTCAGTTTGTGTCTAGTGCTATTTTGGCATCAAAAACCAGCTTGCAATGGTATTTTGGCAAGCTTGGTTTTTGAGTCGTATTTTGGAACTTTAGGTTTTCACTAGCGGTATAGTGGCTGTTCGCTCTTGCAGTTTCCATTATGCTTGTCCCTTACAAAGCTGTATCATTTATAGGGAGAACCAAAGCATGGCGGAGGGTTTCAACAAGAAGAGAGCCGTGTTGACGTTGTCGCAAGAACCGGAGGTTGGGGCAATGGCGGCCGCGCCTGTGGGGACTGTACACTGGTCCAAATGGTCCTCGCTCCCAGGCGACCTCGTCCGCCGCATCGCCGACTCCTTCCTGGCCTCTAATGACCTCGACCACTACATGTGCTTCCGCGCCATCTGCACCTGCTGGCGCTCCGCCACCGATGAACCCAAGGATAACGTCTCCGACCCACGCTTCCAGCCGCGCCGGTGGATCGTCCTCGACGAGGTCTTCCAGACCGAAGGCAAGCTGCTTCTGTTGAACACCGACACTGGCCGCTTCCTCCACAAAAAGCTTCCACTGCTCCGCGAATACTACGTCGTGGCCACCACTCCCAGCGGCTTCTTCATCTTGGCGGACAGGAGCCCTCCTCATGCCGCTCGTGTTTTCAACCCTCTCACCGGTGACTTGACCCGTTTCGTGGCGCCCATGCCCCCCGAGGTGGGGGTCGCCGAGGTCAGCTGTGACAAAGGCGCGCTCTACCTCCATTTTCTCGGTGACTCAACATGCAAGATTTACATGGCCCTTCTGGGAAATCAAGGTTTCGTCTCTACAGACTGTGGGAAAAAAGTTTACAATATTTTCCGGGATGCTATCCTAGGTGGTGCCTACCCACAACGCATCTCTGGGCCGGCATTGGTTGCTGCGTTTGGTGAGTTGTGCGATTATGTGAGTTCTCCTCATGGTGATCCGCTCAAGGTTTTCTCCGACCTTCCTGAAGAAGCTGCAAACAATATCCGGTTCCGGTTTTTTGTAGTGGGTTTGGATGCACAACTTTTTCTGCACATCGAAATACAAGGAAGAACCCCCTTTGTGTTTAAGATGAACAACGAGATTGGTAAGATCGAGCCTGTGGAGAGCGTCGGCAGATTTGCCATCTTCATTGGTCACCACGGGTGCCTGGCTGTGGATGCTGATAAGTTCCCAGGCATGGAGGCAAACTGCATCTACTACACTCAAGACTTGGGTTCGTCGGCTCACATCTGCAAGTACAATATTAAAGACAAGAAAGTAGAGAGGCTCTCTGAAGTCGCCGAATTCATGAAGCAAGACAAGCAGTTTGTCCTCGTTACTGCCCGTCCATCCACAATCATCCAGCTTCTCTGCAGTTACACAATCAAGTGCAGGTATTCTGAACTAGTCTGGCAACAAACACTATAAGGCACAGGGATTCTCAAATCTCAACTGGCCATGCAACAACTGGTATAAGGCGCCAACCAATCTTGTTCTGAACTGCCCTTTTGCTAAGTAACTCTTCATGTTGCCTGTCTAGTGTGTTGGTTTGTTGGTTTGGTTAGGCCTTGGCATGAAACATTCTGGTTTTAGGCTAGACCACCTAATGCTACATATACTGTGCTTAATGATGTCTTTTGTCGGCGTGTCTACTTCTCTTGTATTACTTAGCATGCAATCGATCTGCTGGTTAATTTCTGGCAGTGACAACTTCTGAATATAGCTCCTGCATTTGGATCGCCTTGCCTCGTTACTCTCATTGGGCTTTGTTAATTTTGGAATCTGCTGTTGGTAAGAAACAGGTTTAATATGTGCTCACTGGTGGTGGTCTGTGGAACTGTTATATGCTGCCTGGGCTCAGAACATGGTGCGCGTGTGAATATTTCTCGTATTTGTGTAATGATCCTGTGCGTCTATGCTTAACTCGTTTGGTACTACTACCACCACTTGCATTTTAATCTGTGCCTTGTTGGATTTGTGCGCATTTCTGTAAAACACAATTTGTCCCATCATTTATGCAGAGTACTAGTACTACTCAGGATGTGCTTTGCATCTCAGCAATGCTGCAACTAATTGTTTTCTACGTGTCCACTTGTCTTGTTTTACTTAGCATTGCAGTGTGGTGCTTAATTCATGGCAGTAGTAAATGGCGTACCATTTTTTTCTCAGGTTCTGAATTTAGCTCCTGCGTTGGACTGTCAACATAGCACTATGCCTTGTTGTGCTACATATTAGCAGTGCAATCTGGTGCCTTGTTAATTTTGTAATGTCATGTAGGGAGAAGAAACAAACAGGTTTTACATTACATTACATTTGCTTATTGGTGGTCAGTGGAACTTCTGTTCAAGGCTCAGAACAGGGTTTGCAAGTTTTTCTTCTTCTTCTAATGCTCCCTGGCATCTACCCTTGTACTAGCTGCACTTGTAACTTGTTCCTTGTATTTCCGCGTGATTCTCTGTTAAGTACTGAATATACGCTTTGCAGCTCATTGTTGCTGAGACGCTCTCTGCATATAAATATGCGAGACAGAGTTGGTCCTGCTGTTTCTGAAGGGAGTATGAATTGATTTGATGATATACTATGAAACAAGAGGTTGAAATTTCCTTGTAGCGCTGCGACGGTAAGCAGAGAACAATAGCTAAAGCTAACATAGATCAGTGGGTGAGCTTGTACATGCATATCTAGAGCCCTGGACAAACCAACTTTTCCCGTGGTGATCCGAAGCTCTTTCTAGAAGTGGCAAAAGCAAGATATCCCTCGCAGGGAGGGCCCCGGCCCGGCCTACTGTAAACTGTTACAGGCCGGGAGTGCAGTAGACTGAAATTATTTGTTGTGCCCCATTGTTCCTTTTGCCCGTCTCATCGTGTTCCTCTCTCTCTGTTTGTTACCCTTCCACTGCACTTCGAATGCGTTTGGATTGAAGAGAAGGCAGTGTGTTAGGTCCATACCCCACGCCACGGCCTTCTGTTGCGTGCGGAAATTCATGTCTTTTCGACTCTATGGTTATCATCACGGCGTGGACACTCTGGAAGCAGAGAAATGCGACAGTGTTCGAGAATGTGCGGAAGCAGAAGGACCCAACCCAGATCTTTGCGGCCATCAGAGAAGAGTTTCATCTGTAGGAGCTAGCTAGAAGAGGAGGGAGCTCACAGATAGAGCGAGAGTAGGCTTTAGTCGGAGGGCAGGTTGGGAGGGTGTGAGCGGGTGTAAGCACCAATGTCTGTATCAGTTGCTTTTTTTTTTTGTATATTATGTTTTCTTCTTTAAAAATAAGGCACACTTTGCGCGTGCTCTCGGAAAAAAAAGTCTGCGAGCTGGAGTTAGTAATCGTGTCTACTACTAGCTTCTATGTTGAATTCTGTTTCCGTGCTCTCTTGTTTTTCATGGGGCCGACGAAAAGTGAGCTAAGGAAAGATGTTTCTCGCGTGACGACATGGCAGAGAGTGCCCGAAAACCTGAATGTGTACCAAACTTGCATATAAAATTTGTAGATAATCCATTGGCATTGCCAATCTAGATCATCATTCATGTGCATGGATCATGTAACATTGACTAGCAGCATCGAGCCAAGCAGGTTTGGACGCACGTCGTTCACGTTATTGCTACCTTCACGCATGCCACTTCGTGTGAAGGCGCTGATTCGCCGGCGTCAGCCGGATCTATCCGCCGACGACGAGATCGGCACTGATATATCCGAAGCGGGAGGACGTGGACGTTTGCAAGAAGTTTCGTCTCGGCTGGTCAAAGGCGATAGGCCTAACTATATACAGTACCCAACCCAAGTGCTAGCTGTTGCACGCTTGCGCTTGCACCGATTGGATTTGATGAGACCGACTTGCATGATTGTTGCCCAGAGCCTGGCCTCGTGGGAGTTGGGGCAAGGAGCTCAGCATGCTGGCGTTACCTAGTTGCGAAATGGAACATCTTGACACAGCCTATATATGGCCTCGTGTCGAGGCCTGGAGAAATCTCTGCTACTGCTAGGCCAGTTAGGTGATGGGAGATCGGCGACGGAGATATCGCATCAGAAGATCGACAGCGATGTCGCCACGACACGGGCGGAAAGAACAGACGAACGATCAGTGCCAAGGACAGCGAAAAGGATGGCACTTCGGGGAGATCAAGCAATCTGGTTTGGAAGAAAAGGGAAAGATCGATCGAGCAACCTCTCAACTAACGAGGAGCGCAAGCTAGCTCGCGTTTGTATCCCGGAGCAGGCAGAGGCGCATATATTCTTGTGTTAGAGCATCTCCACTCGTCCCCCGACGAGGCCCCCGGCGAGCCTTTTTTCCATCCGGACGGCGTAATTCGGCCCAGTCGCGCCTCCGGTTCCTCGTTTTCGTCCGGATTTGGGCCTGAATTCATCCGGCGATCGTATGACATCCCCGGCCCCCCGGGGAGCGCTCGGGGACTCCGGACGAAACGAAAGCGCGGGAAATACCGAGAAAACTTCCCGCGCGTCTGGTGGCCCCAAATTGTCGGCGAGAGAAACCGATCGTCGTCCTCATCGCATCGTCTTCCGCGCGCTGTAAAAGACTGCCGCCGGTCTGCATTTGCCGGCCACGCGGCGAGTTAATGTCGTCGTCTTCCGCGCACGCATCGTCTTCCGCGCGCAATAAAGGCTACCGCCGGTCAGCTCGCCGCGGACGCGTCACACTGCACGCGGAATTAATCCCCCGCGCCATCCGCACCTATATACGCCGCTCCGCTCGCCGCGAGGCGTACCCCATGCTCCACTCTCCCTCCACTCTCCCTCCACCCTCCCTCTCCTCTGCGACGATGACGTTCTCCGATGACGACGGCGCAGCCTCCAATGGCTTCCCCCGCCGGTCGCTCCACCAGTGGGAGGGGCACCTCCTCCACCAGGCGTGGTACCCCTGCCCGCCGGACACGAGGCCTCCCGGCGGCGGGTGGCGGCTAAGCCGTGGCGGCGTACCAATCCCGCCGCCGCCTCGGGGCGCCGCCCTCGACGCCGCCATCGAGGAGGCGCGGATGACCATGACGGATGAGGAGCGCGCCGAGCCACGCCACCACCCCGACAACTACACGGCGTGGAACTCGTATTTCCTGCGGCGGTGGGAGCGGGAGCTCGCCTCGTACGACGGCCCGCCGCCTCCACCTCCGCGCAACAACTCTGCGGGCCGCAAACGTTGGTGGAGCGCGCCGGGCCGGAATCTCGAGGCCGTCCTCGAGCACATCGAGGGCGGCAACTTCCCGGTGCTCACGATGCCCCCTCCATCGAGGGCATCGGCGAGCCGCCGCCGGGGAAACGTCTGGCAGCCACGACGCATGGCTGCCAGCTCGTCGTCTTCCGGATCGGCGCCGAGGTCATCCTTGGCGCCGGTGAAGAGGGAGGAGACGACGTCGCCTTCGACGCCGGTGCGTGTCAAGAAGGAGCCGGTGTCTCCGCCGCCGACCAGAGGGCGCAGCAGCGGCGCCCTCGTCATCCGCGACCAGCCTTCCGCGCCGCAGAGCGGCTGGAAGAGGACGAAGAAAGAGGCCGCCGCAATCCAGCTCGCCGAGGAGGAGGCGAAGCGCGCGGAGGACGCCGCGATGGCGGAGGCGATCGCCAGGTCGCTGAAGGACATGGAGGAGGAGAAGCGCGCGGACGACGCCGCACTGGACTGGGCCAGGCGCGACTGGGAGCGGCAGGAGGCGGAGTAGCAGCGGCGGCTGCTGGACCTGGCCGCCGCACGCCAACGCGCCGCCCGCGCCGCTACAACCGGCAACGACGATGCCGCGCGCTTCCGCCGTCCTGCGACACCTCCATCCGGCGTCGCTGTCCCCGTCGTCGACCTCGAGTCCTCTGACGACGATTGGTACAAGCCTTCCCCGGGGTGGGGAGACGCCGGCCAGGGCAGCAGCAGCCAGGCCGCGCAGCCGAAGGTCGACGACGACGGCTCCGACGACGACGGCGGCGACTACACGGTGTTCTACCGCCATTTCGGCATGTAGAGCGCCGTGTTTTAAAATTAGCATTTGAATTCCCCTAGCCGAATTCGAAATATAGTCGAATTCGGCCTCTATGTATGAACTCCGCCCGTTATATAATAAATATCATTAAATTTAGTCTATATTCACCCGTTTTTAGCCGTAGTTTGTCAAGTTTCCGTTTTTTAAATTCGCCTCGTCGACTTCGCCTGGGCACGCGGCTGAGAAACTACTACTCCCCACGCCAAATCTTCCTCCAATCCGGACGAAAATTTCGCCGGATTTGGGCGTGGGGAGCGCCAACGAGTGGGGATGCTCTTATGGCTGCAAGAAAAGCTCGAGAATCGCGAGTGACTCAAGGTTGACTTGTCTTTCAGTTCTATTTGAGATTGACCCGAAAATAAGTTGAACCAAGTTGAGCGTTTTATGTAGCTCGACCTAAAAAAAGCTAATCTTGAGGGACCATGCCAGCTCACTAAGATTTCAGCTCGTTAGCTTGAAATAATATAATTTTTTCTAATAATTTTGCAATATCTTAAAAGTAAATAGGATAATTTTTAGGTCGATGTGAGTTTATATTTTCCTTTTTCTATGTGCAACAAAATATGGAAGGTTAATTATGCGAGTATTTTAGAAAACAATGGTATGTGGATTGCCCCTCTAAATAGGTATTATATGTCTTCAGACATTTTTATTATTTTATTTTCTGTTAAAATAATATTTAGTAATGTTTTGTTTTGTTGATGAGGAGTGGTGTTTTGGCTCATGGGAGCATATGCTTCCTTTATTTCGAAATATATCTTAAACATATTTTAAATGTTACAAAATTTGAAACGAAAAGTTTGCACACACATCTTCACGCGCTACACGTCCACAAAGTCGTTTCATGAAAAAATAACTTGTCATGTAGCGTGTGGAAAAAAGATAAAATTCGGCTAAAAATAAGACGTTTTACAAGATAAATTTTTGTTTTTTAACATAAACCAAAAAAAGTATCGGTTTTTGATGAAACTTGACGAACACACATATATTATGGAGATGTGTATGTAGAACTTTTTATCAAAAAATTTCAACACTTCAAAATAAGTTTTTTCGGTAGAGGAAGCATATGCACCTGGGAACCAAATTGAATTTCTGTAGATGTCACCATGTATCTTAGCATGTAAAAATTGCATTCATATATGAGAAATTTTCTTGTCAATTTTAGCTCGAATCTAGTGATGTGGGCATTACCCTTTGGGTACCCGACATTAGTCTACCTCCTTTGGTCCAACAAGAGGCCATGAAGATTGCCCTAATCCAAGGTGAACTCATCATCGGTTACTACAGAGAAGACTTACGAGGAGACGGATTCTTGACGAACAAGGCAAGAAGATGTCGATAAAGGAAAGTATAGATTAGATCTCAATGTAATCTAGCCGAGTTCGGACAGGACTCTCGAAACCTGGCCTACTATATAAATGCTAGGAGAGGGCTTGCCGAACAACAACACACGAAACCCTCGCAACTTAGCATACACAAACCCTAAAACCTTGCACCTCAGCGAGTTCACCATAGCAGTCTATCGGCTGCCCCATTGTAACCAATTTGACTCAATAAATCAAGATTAGACAAGCAAGAAGTAAGGATTTTACCTCATCGAGAGCTTCAAACCTGGGTAAATCTCGCTCCCTGTTCGTTTGGTATTCGATGTCTCGTGTTAACCTGCAAGATTCCGTCAACCCCAAGCCTCTCATGCTGGGCATTGCCGAGGAGGTCCCTCGTCATCTAGCTCAAGATTTACTCAAGATCGGTACAAGCTGAGAGCAAACTTTACCGCTCAATCTTTCGTTCGACTCAATCAGAGCTTGCCCAAATTTTAAGACGACCCGAGCTAAGCCTAACACAAGTCGTTCGAACTCAACTCGTTTGTAGCCCAAATTCTGGTACTTCTTGCCGGTCGAAGCAAAGCAACGTATGTATATCATCCAACTGGCTATATTACTTTTGGGTACTGCGCGATTTTCGAAAGGAAATGATATATGCGCAAGATCAAATTAATCCCCGTGTACCAACATGGTGAAATAAACTAAGGGATCTGCTAGTTGAGAACTAATTTAATTTTTAATTAAATGTATGTGTTGTAAATTGGGTTGCAACATCGTTAGATTTGTTTTAGATTCATACTAGTCATAAGTTGCAAGAGAGAATTGATAACTTCATCTAACTGATAACTCTTGGCGGGGTAAGATCTAGACACCCCCATAAACTAAACAGTCATCACTGGTAGAAAAAAGGCCTTCCGTCCAGCCCCATTAGTCACGAAAATGTAAGAACCGCGACCAATGGGGCCTTTAGTCGCGGCTCGGGTGACGAACCGCGACCAAAGGCCTGGGCCCAGCGCGCTCGGTGGCCAGCTGGTGGACGGGAGGGGCTTTAGTCGCGGTTGGCCAGGCCAACCGCGACTAAATGTCCTCAGGCCTGGCCCAAAGGCCAACCGCGACTAAAGCCCCTCCCCTATATATACCATCCAGCCCACAGCACTTAGCCATTTGGTGCCACTTCTCTTCACAAACTTCACAAGGGGGTGTAGGGTTTGCTTTTGCCTCCGCTTTGATGCAGCAACCGAGAATGGGCAAAAGGTCACATATTATGGTTACATAGAGGAGATATGGGAACTTGACTATGGACCCTCCTTCAAGGTCCCTTTGTTCCGGTGCAAATGGTTCAAGCTAACAGGAGGTGGGGTAAAGGTGGACCAGCAATACGGAATGATAATGGTGGATTTCAACAATCTTGGTTACCTTGATGAACCATTCGTCCTAGCGAAAGATGTCGCTCAGGTTTTCTATGTCAAGGACATGAGTAGCAAACCGAGGAAACGGAAAGATAAGAAAACGATCAGTACATCATGCGATGATCCAAAGTGCCACATTGTTCTTTCAGGGAAAAGAAACATCGTGGGAGTGGAGGACAAGACAGACATGTAAGAAGATTATAATATGTTTGGTGAAATTCCGCCTTCAAAGTGAACACCGACCCAAGCATTAAGTTAAATGATGAGGATGCTCCATGGATACGGCCCAATCGTAAGCATGCAGGGACACAAGGGAAGAAATGATGCGTAATAATTTATTGTACCAAACTTTGTTGAATGGATCACGTGAATTATATTATCCGTGATGTGTTTTCGTGTCCATTTTCGAATGATTCGATAGATTCGAGATAGCACTGATGATACATGAAATTTGGAGTGATTTAGTCATACTCCTGCCTAGGCGTATAATATGCATACTCGTAGTCTTCATAGCCGCCGCCGTTGTACTGGTAGTCGTCGCCTTCTAAGTTGCCGCCGTCGTCGTCGCGCTGTCGTCGTCGCTGTCGTCGGGCGGCGCTCGTGGCTCGAACCGAGGGTAGCGCAGGCGGGTGATATCGCCGGCCGTGATGTAGTCCATGACGCTCCGCAGAGTCCGGCCGTACCACCATAGCCGACGGCCGGCCTCGTGGAAGTTCCCGGGAGGCGGACCGTCCTCCTCATACCCGGCGAGCGCCCTCTCACGCCGATTGATGATGAAGGCGTCCCAAGTATGCTGGTTATCGGGATGCCGGCGGGATTCATCCGCTGCTCCGACATGAGGTCGAGGTAGTAGTGGTTCGTGATGGCTGCCCGGCGCGCGGCACTCGAGGGAGGGGAGGGACCGGCACGCCGCCGACGCTTAGGCTCCAGCCGGCGGGGACGCGGTAGCCCGGTGGGCAAGGGTAGTTCGAGGCGCAAAGCTCGTCCACCTGCTGATAGGTTAGAGTGGGTGCGGTGGAAGCCATGAGAGAGTGATGAGAGATTGTAGAGATGTGATAATGCTGGCCAAGCCGGGCAACATATATGTAGTGAGAAATGGCGGGAAAAATGGGAGCGGGAGGACAGGAGGCGGGAAGAAAGTGGCGGGAAGAAAGAGGCGGGAAGAAAGAGCTGGCGGGAAGAAATTGGCGGGAAGAAAAAGGCGGGAAGACAGGGAAGAAATGGCGGGAAGAAGAGGAATCCAGAGCTGGGTCATCTAATCTTTAGTCCCGGCTGGTGGGTGCAACCGGGACTAAAGGCGGAAAGACAGAGGCGGGAAGAGGGGGTCGGCGGAAAGACAGAGGCGGGAAGAGGGGACCGGCGGAAAGAAAGAGGCGGGAAGAGGGGGCCGGCGCCGGAAAGACAGAGGCGGCGGAAAGAACTGGTGGGAAGAACTGGTCGGAAGAACTTTAAATGAATTAGTTTTATTTTTCGGAATTGTTTGATATATTATTTGTATTTTAAAAACTTTAAATGAATTAGTTTTATTTTTCTGAATTGTTTGATATATTATTTGTATTTTTAAATTTTTTAAATGAACTAGTTTTATTTTTCTGAATTTTTCGATATATTACTTGTATTTTTAAGATTTTTAAATGAATTAGTTTTATTTTTCTGAATTTTTTGGTATATTATTTGTATTTTTAACATTTTGAATTGAATTAGTTTTATTTTGTGAATTGTTTGATATATTATTTGTATTTTTAAAAACTTTAAATGAATTAGTTTTATTTTTCTGAATTTTTTGGTATATTATTTGTATTTCTAACATTTTGAATTGAATTAGTTTTATTTTTATGAATTTTTTGATATATTATTTGTATTTCCAACATTTTGAAAATGAAAAGAAATTTTGAAAAGGCCCTTTAGTCGCGGTTGGTGTCCCCAACCGCGACTAAAGGTGTTTTCCGCGGGAACCGCAAAACTGGCGAAAAAAAGGCTTCGGTCGCGGTTGGGGACACCAACCGCGACTAAAGGGTACCCTTTAGTCGCGGTTGGAGACACCAACCGCGACTAAAGGTCAATCCTTATAAATACAGAGGAGCCCGCGCGGTTTCACTTCATCTTCTTCCTTGAACACGCCGACAGGCTGCGCGCGCGCCGATCGACCTCCGCTGCCGCCGCCGTCGACTCGACGCCCCGCGCCGTCGACTCCTCCGTTGCCGCCCTCCTGCCGCCGCCGCCCTCATCGTCGCCCGCGTCGACGTCTGCGCCGTACGTGTCTCTGCCGCGCCCGCGCGCGCGCCGCCCTAGCTCCTCCGCCGCCGTGCTACACCGCGTGCCACACACAACGCCGCGCGCTGGCGGCGGCCGCCGAGGCGCGCACCACACGCGCCGCCGCCGCCGTGCACCTACCCTTCCGGCCGGCGCCGCTCGCGCGCATCACAGATCGAGGCACGGGAGAGGGGCGCGCGCGTGTACTGGCGCCCCTCTCCACATTTTTTTTTGTTTAACTTAATAAAATTTTAATTGTAAATTTGATTTAACTAAAATTTAAATTAAATCTCTATCTTATAACAATATTAACTCTATAAATTTAACAAAAATTGAATTAAATCTCTATTTTAGCAAAAATTTAATTATAAATTTGACTTAACTAAAAAATTAACTTAACAAAATTTTAATTTTGTGTTTAAAATGGTACTCGGCCGATGGCCGCAAAAATTTAATTATAAATTCCTAGCTCATTTCTTTTTTACTTAACAAAAAAGTAACTTAACTAAAATTTTGACTTAATAAAATTAAAACTTAGACTTCAAAATTTTGACTTAATAAATTTGACTTAAAATTTTTGACTTCACAATTTTTACTTAATAATTTTGACATAACTGTAACATCCCAAATTTCCATAAAAGAAAATTAGAAGAATTCCAGAGAGCAAAATTTCAACCCAACAAAAACTTTTTCTTACATATAGTATCATGCTTAGGGCTTGTGCATTTGAGTGATATGCCATGATGCTTGTACCTTGTGTGTGTGCTAAACCCTAAAAACCCTAAGGTGATCAAGTGAAGATCACAAAGAAAATAAAATAAAATAAAATAAAAGCAAATGCTAAAACCCTAAAACCCTCACATAGACTCTATGCCATCTTCATAAATTTTGAACCTAGACCAAATTGATCTTCACCATTAGTTGGAATATATTACTAAACTCATATTACAACTTTGTGAATCATAGAAACACCAATTAAATCGAATTCAAATAAAAATTGAGGTCACATAGAATAATGGTCAAATCTGCCCATTATAATCTGGTCCCCACTTTGAGCTCCTACATTTCAAAATTTTCAAACTAAACTCTTACCACTCTTTGCATGTCATCCAAGAGGACATCAAGGTGAACACTTTATGTGAAGAAATATATGCCAAATTCTTTTTGGATCAAAATCTACACACATGCAAAGTTGGAATTTTTTATTAGAGGGAACAATCTCACACTTAGCATTTTTGAGGATTCTTGAATTCAAAAATTCCACCACCACCTCAAAACCTCTCTGGTCATTTACAACATATATCAACAATCACATTTCAAAAACTTTCACCTTTTGAATAATTCCAAATTGGGATATTTTTTGAATTTTTCAAACCCGGGCACTATTTGCAACTATTGTAAATAGTGATCTACACTACCCCTAATCCACCAAACCTAACCTACATGTCCCCTGCCCCCTCTCTGCCTCACACCACCACAGCAAACCTAAGGAGGGCAAGCTAGCATGCATGGACATGGCCATGCCGGCCATGTCGCCACCATGCCGTGCTCCCCCTCTCTCCCTTCGTCCCCAGCCGTGGCCCTGGTGTCCACGAGCTCCACCTCACTCCCCTACGACGCCCTAGCACCGCCACGGCCACGCTCGAGGGCGACACACGCCGGAACGCACGCGTCCAGAACGGCATCGCCATGCCGCTCGCGTCGCGCGTGGACACCCACGGACATGCCCTGGACACGCGCCGCGCGGCCACCACACGCACTCCCTGGCCCCTCTCTCGACGGGTTGAGCGTCGCAACGCCACCTGGACGCCGCCAGACACGCGCACCGCCCAGGCCCGTGCTCGCCGCCGCCGGGAACGACGACGTGATCCCGTGGACGCCGCGGCAGACATGGAAGCAACCCGACCAAGTTAGGCACCGCCTGGACCCGCTGTCACCGCCAGTAGCTTCGCCTGGACACGCTGAACAGCGCCGCGTCGCCGCCTAGCCCACTAGCTCGCCGGAGACGCCGCGCGCTTGTCGACTTGCCGCAGCACCCACGGCACCCTTCCGCGCCTATAAAAGGAGACCTCCCCTCGACGCTCTGAGCACACCAGCACCATCCCCTCTTCTCCCTCGACCTCCTCGACCACTTCCCCTTCTCGATTCACCACTGGAGCTCGCCAATTTAGTCGCCGGAGCCCGCCAGTACCTCCCCTCGCCGCCGACGATTGGAGCCGCCCCTGGAGTTGCCGCCGGTGCCAGAAGCTTCGCCGTCGTCTACACCTTCCCCGAGCACACTGCCAGCCACCGCGGGAGCCCTGGTTAGCCCTCCGACCCCCTACCTGAGCCGCCGGCGAGCCTCGCTCTCGTCGTCGACGACGACGAGCGTGAGCCGTTGGATCGTGTTCTGATCCAACGCGCCACAGCCCCCGTACCGTTTCGCCGTTTAAAGGCCGCTGACAGGCGGACCCCACCCTGTCAGGCAGCCCGCGCGTCCGTGGACCGTGGTGGGCTGGCTTGGGCCGTTTTCAATTCCTTGGCCCGTTAAGATTTTCCCGCCGGCCCTTTTATTCAAACTTCATTTAAATAAATTAGTTGAATTAACCCACGGGACCCAACTTTGAAATTGCATAGAAATTGTTTGGCTTGGCCAAATTTAGCAGATTTTATATATTTGGAAAGCTATTGAAATTATCTACAATATGCCACTGGTCTCATGACCAGATTCGTTGTAGAATTAATTCGACAAAAATAACAAGGCAGGGACTTTTCCCTACTCAATTAATTATTAAAAATCAAATAAAATAGATATTAAGTTAGTTCCAACTCTGGTAGTTCACATATTACTTACACTAATTGATTATGCAATAAAATGGTATGGTCACCTTGCATGATCATGCCCTAGTTTAAGTAGTGGACAATATGGCTATTTTCCCTAAGTGATATTGTCCTAAAATATTATGCCAATCATATGAGGTGTCATACTTCATTTAAATCTTGTCTCAAATGAGTTCATGAGATGTTTGGACCCCTGGACCAAACACTCTTATATGAATTACTTGGAGATTTAAAGCATGTGTAGTATTATTAAATGGTATGAGGTACTCACCTCATTTAAATCATTTTCTTAAAATGCTAAGTGTGAAGAGGTTGACCTTGTTCAATCTAGGTCACATATTATGCATGAGAGAAATTAAATCTTAATAAGATAATGAGAGGAAGTTATATCTCTGAATAATTAAAAGTAATATGAGAGGAAATTATTTGTCTTAAATAATGAAAAGAAACACATTCCCCAACTAAATAAGAATATGTGGTGTTAGTTAAAGTGTGTAACTCATGAGTGTGCCTAGTTTAGTAAATTGTTTGGTATGATGATTGTGTACCCCGTATTCGTATTTTAGACGCTAGTACCGAGGAGTATCCGGAGGAGGAGGAGGTCTACTGTCAAGGAGAAGAAGACCACTTTGACCAGCTTCCCAACCAAGGCAAGATAATACTCTTGCAAAGTGCTAACTCATCCTGAGCCAAGCACCACCCATTTACTCGTATATTATGAGCCTAATTCCCAGTTTTATTTTTAAGTTTTACTTACTGTTATTTTGTACTGTTGATTCATAATTCAATAGGGTTAATGTTAGATTAGTACAAGAGTATCAAAGTTAGCCTAGAAGCAAAGCAAATTACTTAGCACCCCTCATCCTTAGATGCTAGTGCTAAATTAAATATGACTACTCTAGATGGGAACATGGTGGTGAAATAATGAAATGACTTTTGAAGGTGAATATGACTAAGAGAAGATGGTGATTTTTGATTAAAAACTAATATTGGTTTGGATGCGATACCCTTCCAATTATTGAGTACCCCCACAATACCTGATTATGGGTAAGGGCTTAACTAGAAGTTTATGTATCTTAGTATGAGTTCCCTCTGAACACACATCATAGGGGTTATGCCGAGGCTGCCTCCGTTGTTGAGAAATGATGTGAATTGAAGTGAATTGTACGGCCAAGCCCTCGTGCAGTTCCCGGGTTGACAGATTGGTCTTCACTCGGGAGGCCAAGCTCATGGGGAGAGGTGCTCATACTAGGGTTAGTAAATGAAAGGTTATGGTTGATGATCCGCGTCATCGTGTTACGATGATTCGGGGTTATCCCGACGGATGAAATCAAATGTTGTGGCACAAGTGTGCAACCTCTGCAGAGTGTAAATCTATTCGAATAGCCGTGTCCACGGTTACGGACGGTTGGAAAGGCCATACAGTTTCCAGTATTAGACTTTGATCATGTTGTTGAAATGAATGGTGAATGGTGACTTGATTATATTGAAAACACAACAGAGTTGTGGGAATGACACTAATGTTCCCACTTGAGTTAGTTAGCACATGAATAAGTCTTTAGTAAATACTTGTGAACTAAAACTAGCTTTATGCAAAGAAACTAGAGCTTAGCACCCCCTTACTAGAAATGTTAGCACTTACACTAGTATTAGTTTGCGAGTACATAAAGTACTCACGGCTGTGTCCCCGGCTATTCAAATGGCCGGACTATGAAGAGGAGCAGCAAGTACGAGGAGGACGGTCGGCAGGAAGTCTACAACAACTAGGAGTCCGCTAACGTCAAGCGTTGGCCTCGTGGACTATAGAGTCCTTGTATCTTACGCTTCCGCTATGAACTTGTGTTTGTTCGTTGATCAGTTCGTTGATCATTAGATCAACTATTTGTGTAATATGGATCATGTGATTCCAATTTGTAAGACTTTATGAGTTGTAATGAATGATGACTATGATACTTAACTATTATGCCTCGCAACAACAATATTCCTGGGATTGCGATGTATGACATAATAGGCATCCGGACTTAAAAATCCGGGTGTTGACAAGTTGGTATCAGAGCCATTGTTTGACCTTAGGAGACCCTAGTTTAGAATGGACGTTCTGAAAAATTTAGTTTCTAAAACAAATGGAGTGAATACTTGGGAAAAACCTACTCATTCTCTTTCCTACCGGATCTTTTCAAAAATGATGACCATGCTCTTCCTTTTAAATACATCTAAAATATTGCCACACTTAGTCACATCTCTAACTTACTCATCCATTTCACTTTCAGATGGAGCCCTACGTCCAGACGGAGACCTACGATCTGGAGAACGGAGGAAGTCTGGTGTTCGAGCGCGACTTGTACCTTGTGTCCGAGAGGCTCGAACGCCCACCTCCCCAGTTCCATGGAGTCCGGATCCACGACACCCCCACCGGGGAACAGCAGTGGATGATCACCGCTGACTTGAAGGGAAGTTCGGAGCCTCCCATCTCGGAGAGGATCCTTTTCTCCTTCAAGGCATGCAACTGGCCGGACGGGCTTGCTCACGCTCTTCAGGAGGGACTTGCTCGGGTGTGCGGACAGCACATCGCCGCACTCCGGGGAAGCCGCTTCGCCTACTTCGCCAGGCACGACACCGTGGGAGAACCCATGGCACCCTCTTCGCACCCGGTGCTCATGATTCATGTGGAGCATTTGGACTTGATGCTTCATGAGACCCGGAAGGACCTGGAGCGGACGCGGGTTCACAACCAGCATGCCCAGATGACTGTGGCTCACCATGCCGAAGCTATCCGGATGCTCGCCAAGGACCGCAAGTTACTCCGCCTGCAGCGCGCCAAGAAGGATGCCACTATCCGCCGCCTTCGCGAGAAGATCCGCACTTTGGAGGTGACTGTCCGTACCCAGCAGGACCAGATCCAGGAGATGGAGGAGGATGGAGATGACATTCAGGGAGGCGATGACTTCCTGAGTGACGACAACGACTTTGAGGATGATGAGTTCACTGATGAGGAGGACTACGCATTTCTGGAGTCTGAGGAGGATGGGATCATTCCCATTGATGTGGATGAAGATGAGGAGTAGTGTTGCACTAGATCACATGTGTAGGAATGGCTTGTACCCCGTCCTTTGTATCGTAGCATGAAGGGTTCTTAAAACCCTGGGTATGAGTATGTATCCGGTCCCTTGTATCGTAGAAGGAAGAAGAAGGGTTCTTAAAACCCTTAGTGTGTTAGCTTGTAATCTGTGATGCTTGTTATGAATGAATGAATGTTTGTGTGTTATGTGCATCATCAAAAGTCTTTAAAAGTTTAAAATTTACCCAAAATAAGCCATAGAAAATTCCCTCTTATCTCATGATCTATCTACCTGTTCAGATGGCTCACCGCAACGCGAACTCAGATGCGATGATGCAACTGCTGCAGACCCTAATGGCAGACAGGGAGACCGACCGAGCTGAACGTCAAGCCAGCCTCGCAGCACTGCAGCAACTAGCCAACAACCAGCAGGGCCATGGACACCATGACCATCCAGGATCCAAACTCAAGAATTTCCAAAACACCAACCCACCTGTTTTCAGCAAGACTGAAGAGCCCTTAGATGCAGATGATTGGCTGCAAACCATGGAAAATAACCTAGAAGTAGCTGGGGTAGATGAGAATGAGAAAGTGCTGTTTGCTACGCACTACTTAGCAGGACCAGCAAGAGCTTGGTGGACAAGCGCCCGTGCATTAAATGCCGGACAGATGATGACTTGGGCTGACTTTAAGCTCAAGTTTAGCAAGTACCATGTACCACCAGGTTTGATCAAGAAGATGAGGGATGAATTCCGTAACCGAAGCAAGGCCGGATGTCGGTGGTAGAATACCGCGACAGGTTCCTCACCCCGTCAAGGTACGCCCCCGATGAAACCGACACCAATGAGAAAAGGAAGGAGAGATTCTCGAACGGCCCGCACGACGAGATGCGGACAGATCTGGTCAACATTCCCTTTGCCGACCTTGAAGCCTTAGTGGATTCTTCCATCCAAATGGAAGGCAAGTTGCACCAGGCCAATGAAAACCGCAAGCGCCGCATGATGAATCAGAGTGGGCCCAGCAATGCCCCGAGATACCGCCCTAGCTCAAGCAGTGGTTTCGCTCCCAGAAACAACAAGCCCCAGAACCAAGTGTCGCGCCCCGGATTTCAGAACCGGAGCGGAGGAAACCCAAGGCCAGGAGGCCCCCACCACAACAGCAACAACCCCAACTCCTATGTGCCCCACAGCAGCAACTTCAACCGCGCTCCGCCGCGAGCCCCCAACACCACCAACAACAACACCAACACTGCACCAAGGACCGGGAGCAATGCTATTCCGGTTGGAACCAAGGACAAGTCCACAATCACCTGCTATGAATGTGGAGTAGTGGGACACTTCTCCAATGAGTGCCCCAAAAGGCTGGCCAAGCTCGCCGGCAACACCGCTGCACCTGCTCAGCAAGCAACGCCGTGTCTCCACCGGCAAGAAGTTCGCCCCCAACAACCCGCACAACCGCGGAGGTCGCCTCTACCACATGAACGCCGAGGAAGCTCAGGAAGCCCCGGATGTGGTGCTGGGTATGTTCTCTCGTTAACTCAATACCAGACAAGAGTGTTGTTTGATTCCGGAGCATCACATTCATTTGTTACCGAAGATTTTGTGAGCACTAGTAAGATTCAACCAATCAGCTTGAAACATGTCATGATAGTTCAAATACCTGGATCAACAACTAAAGCTAGAAAATTTTGCAAAGAAGTACCCATCGAATTCAAGAAATAATGTTTTTTGCAAACTTAATTGTTCGGGAACAAAAGGATTGGAAGTAGTACTAGGAATGGATTGGATGGCGAAACATCATGGATTGATAGACTGCGCCAAGAAGGCCATCACCATGACTAGTAGCACCGGAATAACAATAGAACATGTGTCCGAAAAACTCCCGTAAATTTCACTTGCCACCAAGGAGTAGCCAAACCAACTCTGGATCAGATCAGGGTCGTTTGCCGATACGCTGATGTGTTTCCGGATGATCTACCCGGTATGCCCCCGGATCGGGATATCGAGTTTATCATCGAGTTAATTCCTGGAACAGGACCGATAGCCCAGAGAGCCTATAGCATGAACCCGGCAGAACTAATAGAGCTGAAGAAGCAACTGGATGATATGTTGCACAAAGGTCTGATTCGACCAAGTTCGTCACCTTGGAGATCACCAGTTTTATTTGTGGATAAGAAAGATGGTGCCAATCGGTTATGTACGGATTATCGTAAACTTAACGATGTCACTATCAAAAACAAATACCCCTTGCCAAAGATAGAAGATCTGTTTGACCAGCTAGCCGGTGCCACAGTATTCTCCAAGATTGACCTTAGGACTGGCTACCATCAATCGAAGATCCGTGCAACGGATATCCCAAAGACTCGCCTTCACCACCGGATATGGACTCGTATGAGTACAATGTCATGTCATTTGGATTAACCAATGCCCCCGCCTATTTCATGAACCTCATGAACAAGGTCTTCATGAACTTTTTGGATAAGTTTGTCGTTGTTTTCATCGATGACATTCTTATCTACTCCAAAACCGAAGAGGAACATGAACAACACTTGGAGATAATCCTAGAAACCCTGAGGCAGCACAAGTTATATGCCAAGTTCGAGTAAGTGTGAGTTTTGGTTGAAGGAGGTAGGATTCCCGGGACATATCTTGTCCGCAGGAGGAATTGCCGTAGATCCCGCCAAGATCAAGACTGTCACAGAATGGAAAGCCCCAACCACTCAGACCGAGGTCCGCGCATTTCTCGGATTAGCGGGATATTACCGCCGATTCGTTGAAGGATTTTCCAGCATAGCCCGACCCATGACTCAACTGCTGAAGAAGGACAAGAAATTTGAATGGACTGCCAAGTGTGAAGAAAGTTTCCAACAGCTCAAGAACAGATTGACCACAGCCCCAATACTACTCATGCCGGATATCACCAAGCCATTTGATGTCTACTGTGATGCGTCCAAGATTGGTCTTGGATGTGTGTTGATGCAAGAGGGCAAAGTGATATCATACCTGTCCCGGCAACTGAAGCAGCATGAACAGAACTACCCAACCCATGACCTCGAACTCGCAGCCGTAGTGTTAGCCCTGAAAGTTTGGCGTCATTACCTCATGGGTAATCGATGCGAGATCTATTCGGATCACAAGAGCCTGAAGTATATCTTCACCCAGAAGGAGCTGAACATGAGGCAACGCCGATGGTTAGAGCTAATCAAGGATTATGATATGGAAATCCACTATCACCCCGGCAAGGCCAATGTAGTAGCAGATGCCCTGAGTAGACTGCCTTGTCAGTTAAACTCCATGATAGCAACGGAACAGCCTAGCCTACACCAAGAGTTTGAGCACTTCAGAATGGAGCTCGTTAGTGAAGGATACCTAGCCAGCATAGAACTGCAGCCCACTTTGATTGGACAGATCAAAGAAGCCCAGAAGGGGAATGCCAGCATTGACGGAATCAAGAGTCAGATAGCTGCAGGAAAGGCACCAGGATTCACCATCGATGAAGAAGGAGTTCTTTGGTACAAAGAACGCCTGTGTGTACCATCGGACTCAGAGTTGAAGCAAGTCATTCTGCAGGAAGCCCATGACACCCTTTATTCGATCCACCCCGGCGGTACCAAGATGTACCAGGATTTGAAGGAACAATTCTGGTGGCACGGAATGAAGCGAGAGATAGGAAGTTACATCACCAAGTGTGACATCTGTCAGCGAGTCAAGGCAGAACATCAGCGACCCGCAGGACTGTTGCAACCCTTACAGATTCCTGAGTGGAAATGGGATTCTGTCGGTATGGACTTTATCACAGGATTGCCCAAATCTAGCAGAGGAAATGACTCCATCTGGGTTGTCATTGATAGGTTGACCAAGGTTGCACACTTCATCCCTGTCAAGACCACCTACCAAGGCCCAAAGTTAGCTGAGTTATACATCTCTAGAATTGTCGCCCTGCACGGAACCCCGAAGTCAATTGTGTCAGATAGAGGATCACAGTTCACCTCAAGATTCTGGCAGAAAGTGCATGAAGGACTCGGAACCCGGCTAAATTTCAGCACCGCCTACCACCCGCAGACGGATGGACAGACGGAAAGAGTCAACCGAGATACTCGGAAGATATGTTGAGAGCTTGTGTACTGGAGTATGGATCCAAGTGGGAAGATTGCCTGCCTTATGCAGAATTCTCTTACAACAACAGTTACCAAGCCAGCTTACAGATGGCCCCCTTTGAAGCCCTGTACGGAAGGAAATGCCGTACCCCCCTGAACTGGTCGGAAGTAGGAGAAAGCCAAGTCTTCGGCCCAGATGTTCTTCGAGAAGCGGAAGAGAAGGTGCACAAGATCCGCGAGTACCTCAAGACAGCGCAGTCAAGACAGAAGAGCTACGCCGACAAGAGACGCCGAGAGATGACCTTTGAGATCGGAGACTTCGTCTATCTCAAGGTGTCACCCCTCAAAGGAATGCAGAGATTCCAGCTGAAAGGAAAGCTTGCGCCCAGATATGTCGGACCATTCAAAGTTCTCAGCCGCAGAGGTGAAGTGTCTTATCAACTGGAACTACCTGAAGAAATGGCAGCCGTGCACAATGTGTTTCACATCTCACTGCTCCGGAAGTGCCTCGAAGTCCCCGAGAAGACGGAAGTATTCAAGAACATCGATCATCGATCGGTGGATATCAACACTGACTTGACATACCGCGAAGTGCCTATCCGCATCCTGGAGGAAGCCTACAGAACCACCCGCACCCGAAGTATCAAGTTTCTGAAGATACAGTGGAGCAACCATACCGAAGATGAAGCCACTTGGGAGCGGGAGGAAGATATGAAGAAAGAATACCCAGATCTCTTTAGTACCTAAGTTTCTTTTAGATCTCGGGACGAGATCTTTTGTAAGGGGGAAGGGTTTGTAACATCCCAAATTTCCATAAAAGAAAATTAGAAGAATTCCAGAGAGCAAAATTTCAACCCAACAAAAACTTTTTCTTACATATAGTATCATGCTTAGGGCTTGTGCATTTGAGTGATATGCCATGATGCTTGTACCTTGTGTGTGTGCTAAACCCTAAAAACCCTAAGGTGATCAAGTGAAGATCACAAAGAAAATAAAATAAAATAAAATAAAAGCAAATGCTAAAACCCTAAAACCCTCACATAGACTCTATGCCATCTTCATAAATTTTGAACCTAGACCAAATTGATCTTCACCATTAGTTGGAATATATTACTAAACTCATATTACAACTTTGTGAATCATAGAAACACCAATTAAATCGAATTCAAATAAAAATTGAGGTCACATAGAATAATGGTCAAATCTGCCCATTATAATCTGGTCCCCACTTTGAGCTCCTACATTTCAAAATTTTCAAACTAAACTCTTACCACTCTTTGCATGTCATCCAAGAGGACATCAAGGTGAACACTTTATGTGAAGAAATATATGCCAAATTCTTTTTGGATCAAAATATACACACATGCAAAGTTGGAACTTTTTATTAGAGGGAACAATCTCACACTTAGCATTTTTGAGGATTCTTGAATTCAAAAATTCCACCACCACCTCAAAACCTCTCTGGTCATTTACAACATATATCAACAATCACATTTCAAAAACTTTCACCTTTTGAATAATTCCAAATTGGGATATTTTTTGAATTTTTCAAACTCGGGCACTATTTGCAACTATTGTAAATAGTGATCTACACTACCCCTAATCCACCAAACCTAACCTACATGTCCCCTGCCCCCTCTCTGCCTCACACCACCACAGCAAACCTAAGGAGGGCAAGCTAGCATGCATGGACATGGCCATGCCGGCCATGTCGCCACCATGCCGTGCTCCCCCTCTCTCCCTTCGTCCCCAGCCGTGGCCCTGGTGTCCACGAGCTCCACCTCACTCCCCTACGACGCCCTAGCACCGCCACGGCCACGCTCGAGGGCGACACACGCCGGAACGCACGCGTCCAGAACGGCATCGCCATGCCGCTCGCGTCGCGCGTGGACACCCACGGACATGCCCCGGACACGCGCCGCGCGGCCACCACACGCACTCCCGGCCCCTCTCTCGACGGGTTGAGCGTCGCAACGCCACCTGGACGCCGCCAGACACGCGCACCGCCCAGGCCCGTGCTCGCCGCCGCCGGGAATGACGACGTGATCCCGTGGACGCCGCGGCAGACATGGAAGCAACCCGACCAAGTTAGGCACCGCCTGGACCCGCTGTCACCGCCAGTAGCTTCGCCTGGACACGCTGAACAGCGCCGCGTCGCCGCCTAGCCCACTAGCTCGCCGGAGACGCCGCGCGCTTGTCGACTTGCCGCAGCACCCACGGCACCCTTCCGCGCCTATAAAAGGAGACCTCCCCTCGACGCTCTGAGCACACCAGCACCATCCCCTCTTCTCCCTCGACCTCCTCGACCACTTCCCCTTCTCGATTCACCACTGGAGCTCGCCAATTTAGTCGCCGGAGCCCGCCGGCACCTCCCTCGCCGCCGACGATTGGAGCCGCCCCGGAGTTGCCGCCGGTGCCGAGGCTTCGCCGTCGTCTACACCTTCCCCGAGCACACCGCCAGCCACCGCGGAGCCCCGGTTAGCCCTCCGACCCCCTACCCGAGCCGCCGGCGAGCCTCGCTCTCGTCGTCGACGACGACGAGCGTGAGCCGTTGGATCGTGTTCGATCCAACGCGCCACGGCCCCCGTACCGTTTCGCCGTTTAAAGGCCGCCGACGGGCGGACCCCACCCTGTCAGGCAGCCCGCGCGTCCGTGGACCGTGGTGGGCTGGCTTGGGCCGTTTTCAATTCCTTGGCCCGTTAAGATTTTCCCGCCGGCCCTTTTATTCAAACTTCATTTAAATAAATTAGTTGAATTACCCCACGGGACCCAACTTTGAAATTGCATAGAAATTGTTTGGCTTGGCCAAATTTAGCAGATTTTATATATTTGGAAAGCTATTGAAATTATCTACAATATGCCACTGGTCTCATGACCAGATTCGTTGTAGAATTAATTCGACAAAAATAACAAGGCAGGGACTTTTCCCTACTCAATTAATTATTAAAAATCAAATAAAATAGATATTAAGTTAGTTCCAACTCTGGTAGTTCACATATTACTTACACTAATTGATTATGCAATAAAATGGTATGGTCACCTTGCATGATCATGCCCTAGTTTAAGTAGTGGACAATATGGCTATTTTCCCTAAGTGATATTGTCCTAAAATATTATGCCAATCATATGAGGTGTCATACTTCATTTAAATCTTGTCTCAAATGAGTTCATGAGATGTTTGGACCCCTGGACCAAACACTCTTATATGAATTACTTGGAGATTTAAAGCATGTGTAGTATTATTAAATGGTATGAGGTACTCACCTCATTTAAATCATTTTCTTAAAATGCTAAGTGTGAAGAGGTTGACCTTGTTCAATCTAGGTCACATATTATGCATGAGAGAAATTAAATCTTAATAAGATAATGAGAGGAAGTTATATCTCTGAATAATTAAAAGTAATATGAGAGGAAATTATTTGTCTTAAATAATGAAAAGAAACACATTCCCCAACTAAATAAGAATATGTGGTGTTAGTTAAAGTGTGTAACTCATGAGTGTGCCTAGTTTAGTAAATTGTTTGGTATGATGATTGTGTACCCCGTATTCGTATTTTAGACGCTAGTACCGAGGAGTATCCGGAGGAGGAGGAGGTCTACTGTCAAGGAGAAGAAGACCACTTTGACCAGTTTCCCAACCAAGGCAAGATAATACTCTTGCAAAGTGCTAACTCATCCTGAGCCAAGCACCACCCATTTACTGTATATTATGAGCCTAATTCCCAGTTTTATTTTTAAGTTTTACTTACTGTTATTTTGTACTGTTGATTCATAATTCAATAGGGTTAATGTTAGATTAGTACAAGAGTATCAAAGTTAGCCTAGAAGCAAAGCAAATTACTTAGCACCCCTCATCCTTAGATGCTAGTGCTAAATTAAATATGACTACTCTAGATGGGAACATGGTGGTGAAATAATGAAATGACTTTTGAAGGTGAATATGACTAAGAGAAGATGGTGATTTTTGATTAAAAACTAATATTGGTTTGGATGCGATACCCTTCCAATTATTGAGTACCCCCACAATACCTGATTATGGGTAAGGGCTTAACTAGAAGTTTATGTATCTTAGTATGAGTTCCCTCTGAACACACATCATAGGGGTTATGCCGAGGCTGCCTCCGTTGTTGAGAAATGATGTGAATTGAAGTGAATTGTACGGCCAAGCCCTGTGCAGTTCCCAGGTTGACAGTTGGTCTTCACTGGGAGGCCAAGCTCATGGGGAGAGGTGCTCATACTAGGGTTAGTAAATGAAAGGTTATGGTTGATGATCCGCGTACTGTGTTACGATGATTCGGGGTTATCCCGACGGATAAAATCAAATGTTGTGGCACAAGTGTGCAACCTCTCGCAGAGTGTAAATCTATTCGAATAGCCGTGTCCACGGTTACGGACGGTTGGAAAGGCCATACAGTTTCCAGTATTAGACTTTGATCATGTTGTTGAAATGAATGGTGAATGGTGACTTGATTATATTGAAAACACAACAGAGTTGTGGGAATGACACTAATGTTCCCAGGAGTTAGTTAGCACATGAATAAGTCTTTAGTAAATACTTGTGAACTAAAACTAGCTTTATGCAAAGAAACTAGAGCTTAGCACCCCCTTACTAGAAATGTTAGCACTTACACTAGTATTAGTTTGCGAGTACATAAAGTACTCACGGCCGTGTCCCTGGCTATTCAAATGGCCGGACTATGAAGAGGAGCAACGAAGTACGAGGAGGACGGTCGGCAGGAAGTCTACAACAACTAGGAGTCCGCTAACGTCAAGCGTTGGCCTCGTGGACTATAGAGTCCTTGTATCTTACGCTTCCGCTATGAACTTGTGTTTGTTCGTTGATCAGTTCGTTGATCATTAGATCAACTATTTGTGTAATATGGATCATGTGATTCCAATTTGTAAGACTTTATGAGTTGTAATGAATGATGACTGTGATACTTAACTATTATGCCTCGCAACAACAATATTCCTGGGATTGCGATGTATGACATAATAGGCATCCGGACTTAAAAATCCGGGTGTTGACAATAACAGAGCTCCGCAGCGACGCCGTTAGGCTTCCCCCTCGGCACCGCCACCTCCCTCCGTTAGCGAGCCCCTCGTATACGCGCGTTGTTTTTTTGGGATCGAGAGTGGGCGGCGAGGGTTATGTGTGTTGTCCTCTCGGCACCGCCACCGCCCTTTCGCCACCGCCGCCCTTAGTTTTTAATGCTGGCATATACACAATTACTTAGTTTTTACTACATGTTTTCAGGACTGACATATGGCGGACGATAGAGCTGACCCGATTATGGACAACTATGATCAAGAAGTTGAAGAACAGATATTTGACATCATAAAAGGCGATATTCCTTATGTGCCGACCGAACAAGATGAAGAGGATATTTCTTCTTATCTGAATCTTGGCGGTCAAGATGAAGGCCGTCAGCAAGATGATGGGGAAGAAACATCGATAAACGATGATCTTCAATTGCAAGTAGCAACCAGCTCCGACGCCGAGGTATATATATACATTTTGCCTCTGGTGATACAAACTTACTGATTTGAATAAATATGTGTGTACTAACACGCGCGACTCTCTTTCTTATTTTAGTCCTCGGCCGGATCGTCGAAAAAATCGAGTACGTCGTCGTCAAAGCGTGGCGCAACCAAGACGCTCAAACCAGGAGAAACATATACCATCGAGGTTGTCGACAGTGCAACCGGCAGGCCGCTGGAGCCCCCGAAGCACGCCACCAAGTTTATCAACCAATGCGGAGCCATTGTTAGAGACAACATCTCGATCACCCTCCAGGAGTGGAATGAGCCAAAGAAGGCACGTCTTGGTTTCACTTTTGTCGACAAGAGAACTAAAAAGGATTGCTTTAAAAAGCTTATGGAGCATTTCATCCTACCTCTGGAATACCACAAATTCGATGAGGAGGGTAACAAGATTCAGGAAAACAAGGAGAGGAGGAGGCTAGTCAAACACTTCGCTCTTGGTAAGATGGCCGATACATTCCGAAAATTCAAGCAAAATCTAGCCCGTGACTATGTCAACCAGAACAAGACTCCGGAATTCAAAGGACAGTATGAGAGACTTGAACATGATTGGCCATAATTTGTGAAGCAGAAGAAATCGGAGCATTTCATTAAAATATCGAAAAAAATAAGGAAAATGCGGCTAAGAAGGAGTACAATCATGTTATGGGGCCAGGAGGGTATCGCTTTTGGGAGCCTAAGTGGGAGAAGATGGAGAACGAGCTGAGGAGGCAAGGAATCCGTCCAGGTACAGAGGGATGGGACCGAAGGGCCAAAAGCTAGTGGTATGGGCATGGGGGAACGCTAGACCCGAAGACAGGGGCGTGTGTTTACGGGAACAAAATGTTTAAACCCACCCAAGCCCTTATTGACGCAATGAGGGATGCTCAAGAGGGGAAGATCAAGTTCAACAGAGAGAACGACGCGCCGACAAGAGCCCTCGGGAATCCCGAACACGGAGGACGTGTACGAGGCATGCCCGGGAACATTACATGGAAAGAAGGGTTCTCCCGAGACGATGACCCATACGGTTACGTAAGCCGTAAGAGAAAGTCGGATCGGGATGCGGATGTTGTGGCGCGGTTGGCATCGGAAGTCGATGAGATGAAGAAAACCCTGTCTATACTAGTACAGGAGAGATCGGCAGCCGGGACGCATGAAGATCATCCGGCGGATCTCGGAAGCCGCCAGCGGAGAAGCAGCGTGGCTTCCACGGAGGTCCGGCCGGCTACTGATGCACTGGAGATCCAAATTACTGCACCGGAGCCTCCTCGCTACCCCGTGGACGATGTAAAGGAGATGAAAGAATGTCATCTGCATTATCCTACTGGGAGCATGTCCACGAAGGTAGCCATCGGCAGTGCTTTACCATGTGAGCCTGGAGCACTCCACCACAACAACCCCATTGCAGATGGCTATGCTCGTGTCACGGTGGAGGAAATAGTCCCAGGGTTTGAGGACTCGGAGATTGACATTGCTACACCCGAAGGGGAGAGAAGACTTGGAGGTGTCAAGCGCCAGTTTATTCTCTGGAAAAAGAAGTTTATCAAGTTTCCAGACGAGGCGCCAAGGCGAACAAGTCCACCCCCCTCCGGTGGTGGTGGCGGCGGCGGTGGCGGCGGCGGTGGTGGTGGTGGTTCACCTACACCTCCTTCACGTCAGCTGACGCCGCCCCCCAGTCCACAACGTCCGGCGGGTGATCAGCCGCCGCCCCCCAGTCCTCGTCCGGCGGGTGAGCAGACGCCGCCCCCCGCCCGCCTCCGGCGGGTAAGCAGCCGCCCCCCAATCGACCTCCGGCAAAGAAGCAGAAGCAGTCCTGGACTATTAACCCGGAGCCTTATGTACCTAAGATCACAAAGGTACCGGAGCCATCACTGAAGCCTCTCATCCGGAGACCTTGGGAACTTAGTGTCGAGGAAAATGCAGCGGTCGTGGCTGCTCAGCATGAGAAATGGAAGGCGGACTGCAAGAAGAAAAGAGAGCCCGAGCCCAAGCCAGTATATTCTGACAAGCAAAAGAAGTGGGCTAAGTCATTTTTGACCGAACCGTCCCAAGCCGCGAAGAATCTGCCGGACGACTATTCACGTGAACTTCGTAGGCAAGCACTCATGTTGAAGGAGAAGCAAGAGTTGGCGGAGAAGCAGGAGAAGAAAGCCTTGGAGGAGGCCGAGAAAGAATTAGAAAGTAAAAAAGAGGGGAAACAAGTTGCCTAGCTCGGGGAACAGAGTAAACAATCAATCGCCCCTCTCATAGTGAAAGCCGCCGGTCCGGATGCCCCCGATATCATAGCAGCTGCGGCAGCACATGGATTGACTGTAACGAGTGCCAGAGAACAAGCGGCCAACTTTGGTCTGACTCTTCGTGCAGTGTTAGGCCTTGATGAGGCGCCAATAATGAAGGACGTAGTAATTACATATGTGTCGAATGGGCCTCTCGTCGAGCCTGCGCAGGAAAAGGATCTACCTCCACAAATGACAGGTCTGCTAAATTGGTACAAGGCTTACATAAAATTAAAAAACGCCAAAGACTATATTTATGCGGAAGTTAGACCTGAGCATCACTTCAAACATTACTATGTAACAATTCATCGGAGTGAATTGTTCCAGCTTTTCAATCTGCGCGAGCTCGACAAATCTATCATCAGTTGCTACGTTCTGTAAGTGATTTATTTCTGCCCCATCTCGTTCATTGCCTGCACTATATATATATATATATATATATATATATATATATTGTCCTAACTATCTTGTTGTGTATGCAGAATGAAGAAGCGGGAATGTATAATAAGGAGCATCCATGATGTTGGGTTCATTGACCCACAAATCGTTAATTCATATGTGTTAGAACATTTTCCCGCCGACGTGGAGGAAGACCTGTGGCAGTTTTTTTCAAGGCAGGAACTCAAAAGTGATATTCTATTTCCTTACCATTTTGGGTGAGTGTTTCTGTCTTGAGCACATTCTCTTTTGTTTACTCCATGCAAGGTATGTGGCTAATCGATCGATGAGTTAATTATGCATGACTGTGCATGTATCGTGTCCGTAGGTTCCACTGGATTCTGCTAGTAATTCAATTTCACGACTCCACAGTTCTCGTCCACGACTCTCTGAATCTGAATGCAAAGCTTTGGGCCGACATGAGAAAAATGATGCAGAAGTAATTATTTTCATTCACTTGCGCTCTATATCGATCGGCCTATTTCGTTCATTTCCTAATATCAAGTAACTAATAACTCTCTTGTTCATTTAATTTTCTTTGCCTCGTAGGGTTTGGACACGGTTCGTAAACACAAAGGTCGGTGAATTCAAAAAAGAGCTACAATTTAAAAGGGTAGTGTCCGGGACTCGGGGATATTCAGCCAAAGGGGACCAATCTATGTGGATACTATGTTTGTGAGATGATCCGGAGATACACCTCTGAGCGGGTTTCGTGTGAGAACAACATCAAGAGGAATAACCTCCGGAAGACGCTTAGTCTAGAAGCTCGCTTCCGACCACTTCAAGAGGAACTAGCTGGATGGATCGCGAAGGAAGTCCCCGATCCTAGAGGAGAACACTATGTAGAGGACGTAGAACTTCATATGCAGTAAATTATATGTATGGAAACTTGTTCAAAATTGTATATGGTCATCCGATATTGAATATATATTGTATATTCCTCTTGAATTCTTTTTGGTTCTAATTTCAAATTTGTTTGAAATTGTACGTTCATATGCATGTATATGTAGTACCGTAGAATATGTGAAACTCCTTCAAAATTAAAATAAAATAGAAAAGAAAATAAAACAATACAAACTAAAAAGAAACCAGGTTTAGGGGGGGGGGGGGCTAAAACCCTAAACTTGCGGCGGCCTTTAGTCGCGGTTGGCCAGGAGAACCGCGACTAAAGGTCCTCCGCCCCGAAGGACTGCTGGCGGCCACGTGGAGGCGCCTTTAGTCGCGGTTCGTAAGGAACCGCGACTAAAAGGGGGGGGGGCTTTAGTCGCGCTTGCTTGGTCGCGGTTGCGCAACCGTGACCAATGACAGTTGCGAACCGCGACCGAAGCCGTTTTTTCCACCAGTGCATCTTATCTTGTCTGAACAAGCCCCGGTTGTTGCAGCTGTTCTCGTCACCAGCCTCCATTATTTCTCTCTTCATACTAATGGAGCTTTCCGTAACCCATTCGCTGAACCACTACCTCCAGCTGACGCAGCTCTCTTGTACTTGGGCGCCATATGAAACACATGATAGGAATAAAACGGAGTAGAGTTACGGGGTCAAAGTCAAAGGAAAGGACACAATTAAAACCAAAAGGCTCCTTTTGGATTTTATTTTCTGCTGATGAGCTCGCCAGCATGACTGCGTGATCAATCACTAAAGTTAAAAGGCGGCGAAAGGAACACATCAAATGGGCGGAGATGCCGGGAGCTTTCAGTTCAATGATTTTCCTGTCGAATCTTTCCTTGTTTTCTAGGGACAAAACCTACTCAAAGCAACAAAAAGGGCCAACTAACTGCTCACTGATAGCGCTAGTGCTAATTCCCTAACCACCGCGAAGAATGCAAGTACATGTCCTTCAGGATTTGACATGTATACTCTAGAGAATGAGAGAATTTGACAGAGCCGTTCGATTAAAAGTCAGCAGGCTTAATCATAAGAAATTAGACCCTACCATCACCTATGTTGCGTGAAGTGAACGAACGAAAGTTACATGTGTTTTCTGGATAATTAAAGGTGGATGAGCTGGTACAGTTAATCTCCCGTTCCTAATCCTGTAATCCAATTGGGAGACGAGACTATCTTATCTTACGAGTGAGAATGATTAACCTATTTGACAGATTAATTTCTCTGAACGAAGAATGCATGCCGTATTAGAAACTCACAGGGCAGATGTGCCGAAGAACGGCTGATAATGGCAACGGATAGGAGGATTGGCGCTGCCGACAGGCCGATTTTCGGCCGAGATACGGGCCATACGGCGCCGCATTGTTCTTAGCCGATTCGGGTGTAGAAAGCATCGGCAGCACACAACGCTAAAGGAAAGAATCAGAATGTGTGGTCGTCAGATACCAACACGTGGGGAAGAAGAACAACGTGTGATCCGGTGGTAACATGAAGATGCTTCCGCCTCCTCTCAATTCACGAAGTTCTGGACAGGCCAAATAATGGAAAGGATAATGTTTTAAGGACAAAATATTTTTGCTCACCCAACTGAATTATTGGCATAAATTCTTGATTCATCAGGTGTATTTCCTTCTTCTACCCCATCGAAAGAAGTTCTGTACAACCACGAGGTGGTGGTTCTAAGAAGAGTAAATATCACAAAACCACGACTAATGAGTCATAGTTATAGAAACCACAATTTCCGGTGCATTCTCAGAGTAATTATATTTGTAGTTCATAGCTATTGTAATGTCTAAGCTCTGTCGCTCGCCTGTAACACAAATAAAAATAAAATTGGTTGCTAAGTGTTCAACCATCTACTTCTTCCGATTCACATTACGTGTCACCAGTAAGGATGGATCAATAAAACATGTCTAGATACATCTACATTGGAAACAATTATTATGTATCGAAGGGAGTAGTAGATTTTGTTCCTTTGCTCCATGGGATGTGGTTTAGACGATCAATGAGGTGGTGACATTCATTTGCTTACTCGCAACACCTGCTTACTCGCAAATCAAAGTGTTGTCATGTGGAAAAGGTGGTCCAAGTGTGGTGGGTTTGAGATATTCACTCATATAAAATCATTGAAAATGAAGATATCTCTTCGAAAACAAAACTAGTATGAATAAAAGTCAAGGAAACAAATGAAAATTTCAAAAGGTTTATGGGGAAAATATTTGTTTCAACAGATTCTAAAAATTGACAGGAAAGTAAGAAATCAAAAATGAAGAAATATTAGGTGAGAACACATTTAATTTTCAAACATCTAGAAATGCATGAAATCTTATACAAATTTCTGATCTAGCAAATGATATATTTTCAAAAATTACCCTCTAAAATTGATCAAATTGCTACATGCATGGTTTCTCTAGAATCACCTGTACCTTTTTTGAAACTTTCTATTTTTCTCCACTTCTTATATTTGTATATGTTTTTGTGGAAAAAGGATATATATATCCATTTTCTGAGTTACTCCCTCCGATTCATATTACTTGCCACTAGTATGGATGTACCTAGAACTAAAATATGTCTAAATACGTCTATATTAGTGGCAACTAATATGAATCGAAGGAAGTGCCAAAATTCTGAGTTACCAAATATCCATGTAGTGAAAACTGAAACCATATCATCATGAAACCAATTTCTAGAGAAACTAAGTAATTTGATAAAATTTAGAAGTTTTTTCCAATTTTTTATTCTTATCATTTGTTTTTCATAAAAGTCCCGAGCATGTTCTGGATATTTAAAATAGTGTAATACTCGAGGGACCCAATATTATGGGTCTAAGAGTTATGTTACTTAACTAATTTCATTGTAGTTTCCCGATGAATAGTATGAATGTTCTGTGTTCTAAATAAGGGCAGTTGCACAAAGTTTCACTAAGGTTTCATCTTCATATTCGATATACACACTAACTAGAGAAAAGTGCAATCATCAATATAAGTTTTGTCATAAATATATTTTTGGCTACTATTCATAGCTATATTTTTGGTCTACGAATTGACTTTTCAACAAAAAAATTGTACCCTTATAGATTTGTTTTGTAAACTTTACACATCTTGTAGTTCTCAAAGGCACAATAGCACTAGTATGTTCTCCCCTCTCCTTACATTAGTATATATATGGCGGAAAGAAACAAGCATCCATGAGTGCCTCAGGAGGTGGCAATTTGGCTCATAGGAGCAGATGCTCTCATTATATAAAATAATTAAAAAACAATTTTAAAAATGTTAAAAAATTCTGATATAAATTTGTTGGTGTACATCTTGACATTCTATGTTAGTGCACAAATTTTTGTGGAGAAACAACATTTTGTGTGACCTGTACAAAAAAGGCAAAAAAATATCCTGTATGTAGTCGTGTTATAGCATCAAAACATGTCTTTTTTACAGGAGCCACAATTATTTTTAGTTTTTTTTGAAAACTTGTGTACCAACATAAAATGTCTAGATGTACATGTAAAAATTTAGTTTAGAATTTTTTGACACTTTGAAATGTGGATTCACATAATGGGAGCATATGCTCCTATGAGCCAAAGTGCATTTCCCGAGTGCCTCACGACTACTCACACAGAATAACTCAAATCTCTTAAGGTACCCTCCTGTAGTTTTATCCTTGAAAATGTTGAATTACATGTTCCAAATTATAAGATATTTTGGAAGGCTATTTTAGCCTTCCTCAGAACGTCTTATAATTTGAAATAGATGCGGTAGTTTTAATATCGCGTAGAGATACTGTTGTAGCTTAGTAATGGTTAACACTTTGCCAATACGGATGAAATTTACAATTCAAGGCTCTTTCTCATTTTTTTTGGTGGATTCCTCAATATTTCCAGCTAGCAGATACATGCAGAATTGCAGATCATTACCCTCGCATCTATTGATCTTGAAGCTCAGGAATAGACTTGCTTTAAAGAAACTTATCAATTTTCATTTTCAACTATTTTGTTGCCAGTGAACAAGAGTTGCCAAGCAATGGAGCTAACATTCTTTAGAGAAATGCAATGGCTAATATGGTGGCGGCTACTCCTGATCCTCACCCTCACGAGGCATTGTTGAATTCGCTTGCTACTGCATCACCCCATGATGAAAGTCAAGAAGAGGATGTGCGATGACGTGGGCTTAGCCTAGTGGTTGGGGTCGCAGTGGCGCACCCTAACGACCGGAGTTCGATTCCTGTTAGGGATGAATTTCGGAATTGTCACGCCAAGTCCCGCTTCTACTATATCAAAAAGTGTCTAGTTCCTCTTAGACACGGTTTTTTTTTTCAAGAAGAGGATGTGCATAGAGAACTTCCTTGAAGAAGAAAAGGAAAAGAAGCAAACAGAGAGTGGAGGAAACTTAGAGGTTCTCACTTCCTATCCAATGAAAGAAAAGTATGATTTTGTAGGTGAATCTGGTTGGGTTTGCACCGGAGACTTGCCTAGTTTCATCGGCTTCAATATGCTTTTATCGGATGTCCTCGAAGGTCCGGCTCCAATTTGCTTTTGATAGTTCATGGATGTTATGTGGTTGTGCTTTTTATATATGTTTTTCGATTTGTATATAACTTCTCCTCGCAAACACTAGCAGTAGCAATGCACAAGGCTTCTTTCTTTTGCTTTTCAAACTCGAACCTAGCTCTAAATTTGTATAGTGTTGTTTCATTATTCAATAATAGTGGAACCCGGGTTTGTTTTCAAGGGTCATATGGAAAGAAGTTACTATTTAGTTGGAGACAATGTAGTACCTTAATGGTTAACACTTTGCCAATCTGAATGTAATTTAAAATTTAGTTAGTTAATTGTTTGTTGCTTTTGAGTATGTATGCAACTTACACTTCAATTACCGTGATTGTCCCTACATCACTGGACACCTGAAACAACAAGACAAAATTAAAGTTTTAAGTGTTTGTAGCTAGAAGTGAAATTTAGGCGGTATGCCACATCTCTAGGCTGCGCAATGCTGATTGCGGTGCACATAGCTTCTTTCTTTTGTTTTTCGAACATGAACCTCTAAATATTTGTAGCTTTTTTCGGTTATCTCAATGATAGCGGAATCCGGCCGTATTTTCGGGGTTGTATGAAGAAAACTTAATTAGTTTGCGTGGAGACAATGTTTAACACTTTGCCAATCCAGATGTATTTTACGGTTCAATTACTCAATTTGTTCGTTGATTCGTGTCCATAATGCAATTTTACACTTCAATTACTATGATTGTAGTACATTACGACACATCTGATAACAAGACACATCTGATAACAAGGAGACAAAACTAAGGTGTCAAGTAAGATCCTAGTTGAATCACACTTCTAATACATTCTAACAAATTTACTTATACTATACATACAAAATAAACTAGGATTGGGATTTTGGTGGGATTCCACATATCGAGGCTGCACGACACTCATTGGCACCGCTATGATGGAGAGACAGACCCGTGACTACGGCCTCCGATTACAAGTTGGTTGGCAACTACCCCATCTACCAGAAAATTACATTTACATATACTTGAACCCATTCAACTATATTTGATATATTTTATGTTTTGCCACACTTTTCTTAAAAGTATCTATTATTCGCCACATTACCACTACATGTCAGTGATATAAAAAATGGCAAATAATTGAAGTACAACGAAAAATGTGTCAAATTGTAAAATCCCACCTCTAATCCACGAAATTGTACTGTACAATAATCTTTCTGGATTAGAGAGGCTCAGGGGGCAGTTGTCGCGGTATTAATATCACCCGCACTTTTCCCTTCCTTCGTTTCCGTTTCCGCACCTCGCTCCACCTCCGCCTCCTCCCACCCCTCGCCGCAGCTCGGAGGAGCGCCGCTGCGGTGCTTGAGATTTTCTCTCCGCCTCAGCCTCGGCTCCGGCGCCCACTCCTCGCGTGGAACCAGCGTCACCCTTTGCAGCCTCGGTGGTTCAGGCCAGTGGCGGGTTCGGATCCGAGCGCGGGGGATCCGGTAGAAGGCCTCGGAGGGGAATGTGGGTTCCGATTTGCGGTGGTTTCGCGGCGGGAGGCTACGGTGAGTGTTTTCCGGGCTGCGAATTGTGATTCGGGGCGGGTGCGCCCCTGTGGCTAGGGGTGGTTGGGTTTGTTTCAGGGGCAGGTGTTTGGATTTTTTCGCTAGTTCCTCTCCAGGTTGATTCGTGGAAATCCTTCGATTAATATCAGCTGCAAGCGCCTTGTGGCGCTTGCTCTGGCCCTTTGGGCGATTCCGCTTCGACATGTGGATTCCGCCGTTCCATCGTTCGGACTCCATCTCATAATTGGTGTTGTTTGATTAACCGTGGTCGAGAGCTGGAGATTTTAGGCGATAATTTCACGCTTTGATGTGCGAGCGCGCGATTTCAGGTGCTTTTTGAGTGACCCAATTCGTGGATTCCTGCTTGTCGCGTAACTCTCATCAGACATCAGTCGGCGAATGAACCCACTGGGTTAATTCCGTACCCGATCGTTCTATTTTAGGGAATTCTCTAGGTATGTCGTGGCAGAACTGTAGAACTGGGCTTAATATGGTACACAATTTATATCTGCGCTCATGATTGAGGCCTTTCCAGATTCTAACTGTTGCATACACTTTGACCAGTCTTTCGGGTGGGAAATAGATTTGACCACCACCTAAGCTTGCTATTTTTGCGCGTGTTTCTGCTCTACTACGTGGAAGGATGGTATGAATTCGCGGGCTACATATCTAGCTGCTTAATTCGGCATCTTTAAATGAACAGATTCATAAGTGTCGTGGCTAGGAATTTGACCCGTGTGTGAACGGTCTTGTCTATAACTTTTTCCTGCGGTGTTTTGTGAATTGCGATTGAGATAGCACTGAGCTGTTGGGGATTCCTGGATCAAATAGGAGAGTTTGACTTGTTAGCACCCTAGTACATGCATTTCTGGTCTTGGGCATCGATCGCCTGGCTACAGTGGCTGCTGTGGTGTGAACAATTCAGTGAGATTGTGCCTTTAGGCATATAGGATGATATGGATAAGGAGCACACGAATGAGTAATTGACCACGCGCATGTTTACATTTCTGCATGCAGCATGTACTTTTGGATGTAATATTCGTTTTACATGAGTTCACTGGACATAAATCTTTTGATCCTGTCCACTTCACTTTAGTTAGGCATCTTCATTTCAGTAGCCACTTTTAGCTATAATTTAGTAATGGAAAGTGTAAAAAAAATGTTCTAGCAGGATGAGTACTGATTTCTTTTTGGGTGTATACAGGTCGAGTGGAGTCACGTTTTGTTGAGCTGGGGATATAAAGCATGGGTGCCTTCACCCAGTAAGCTCAGGATTTGTGTGTCAAGGGGTTGATGTCTTCAGGACTATGGCAGGGAATGAGGAAGTTGCTCCGAAACCTGCGTCATGCGGGGCAAGGTTACGTAGGAGACTTGATTCATCACTAAAAGAGGAAGTGCCCACGAGGGACCCATTCTTGAAGCACAGAGGGAAGAAGTTTGATCTATCTAGCCTAGATTGGATTGATCAGATTCCAGAATGTCCAGTTTTTTCTCCTTCTGTTGAGGAGTTTGAGGATCCATTTGTTTATCTCAGCAAAATTGCCCCTGTTGCTGCAGAATATGGTATAGGTTCTTCTCTATGTTTGTCTGTGTTTATTTTCTTCGAGTAAGGTCAAGGACATGATAACAATTGATTGTAAGCAGGCAGAGAGCTAATGTTTGCCAAATCTGATCTCGTGAAATAAAATAAAGATAAATTTGCTCACAATTCTCAACCATCCCTGCTACTTCCAAGTTGTATTAAGTGCCAAATGTTCAATATTAGGAGCCACCAATATGGTTTTAAAGTTTATAGACCTAAGTGATGCCAATGCACCCCAATGCACAAGTTTAGGAACCTCTTGTGCAATTTACTCTAAATATAAAGGACAATTGGAGTGGCTCTCCTGTGGTATTCTCTTCACATTTTTTACTCTCAGAGTATCACATCCAAATCATGCTGCACCTCCAGTTGAGCTTGTCTATTATCATAATGACTGCAGAATTGAAACATATCATAATATTTATGGGTTTTGTGCACATGCGTGAAATAGATGAGCCACACACAAAAACAAGCATTGTCTTAGCAAACCGTTTGGCAGCAGCGAATATCTCGAACCAAATCGTTTGGCGAGTGTGCTTTTTTCATGGCTGAGACAATCTGCGATTTTGCCAGGTATATGCAAGATTGTTTCACCTATATGTGCTTCTGTACATGTTGGAACTGTACTTATGAAGGAAAAAGGTGGGCTGAAGTTTACTACCAGAGTGCAGCCTCTCCGTCTTGCTGAATGGTCCGCGGATGACAAGTTTGCTTTCTTCATGAGTGGAAGGTCTGTTAGCCTACTGATGATGCGTTACTGCTTCATAGTTATGTTTGCCATGTATAATGCATAACTTATGAGTTTGTATCAACAGAAAATACACATTTCGAGATTTTGAGAAGATGGCAAATAAAGGATTTGTTCGGAGATACTCTAGTGCTGCATGTCTTCCACCAAGGTATATGGAAGAGGAATTTTGGAATGAAATAGCATTTGGCAAGATGGACTCTGTTGAGTATGCATGCGATATTGATGGTAGTGCTTTCTCGTCTTCTCCGAATGACCAACTCGGAAGTAGCAAGTGGAACCTAAAGGTACTTCATTTATGTACCATATTTAGAGCTATTTATGTACCAACCTCACTAGGTAAAATTTCCTTGGCATTTCTGTATTTGAATTTCGTTCAGTTATGCAGTGGCTAGAATGTATGCCTGCTCTACATTCCCTTTTTTGCAGTATGTGTTGAGTGTAGTGTGGGGTTACACAGCCACGCTCTTGCAATTATGCGTTTATCAAGCTTACTTGTCCTTATTTTAATCATTAGTTCATTATATGATCTTATCTATTGCAAGTGTTACATTGCTTTATGATATGTTAAAATATTTCATTGTGCTCTGATCCAGAAACTTTCTCGGTTGTCCAAATCAATTCTGCGTCTTCTGAGAACAGCAATTCCAGTGAGTACATTGTATCAATGGAATTCCCTGCTTTATTGTTTAGTACTCACCGCTGTTTATTTCCTGGAATCTCCAGGGAGTAACTGACCCAATGTTGTATATTGGAATGCTCTTTAGTATGTTTGCCTGGCATGTGGAAGACCATTACTTGTACAGGTGCATGATTAATAGTTTTGTTATGTCCCTCTTTCTACACTTTTGCAACATGCTGTAGACTGAACCTTCTGTATATTCTAATCGGATTTTATGATTTTGTAGCATTAACTACCATCACTGTGGGGCTCCAAAAACATGGTATGCGGTTCCAGGAAAAGCTGCTCCAGAATTTGAGAAAGTGGTACGTGAGCATGTATATGATCATGAAATTTTATCAGGTGAAAGAGAAACTGCAGCATTTGATATCCTTTTGGGGAAGACTACAATGTTCCCTCCCAATATTCTACTGCATCATCATGTTCCAGTTTACCGAGCTATACAGAGACCTGGAGAGTTTGTGATCACATTTCCTCGAGCGTACCATTCAGGTTTCAGCCATGGTGAGCCTTTCTTGGAAGTTTTGTGATGCCAGTTATCTTCCAAATTATCTGGATATCTGTAATGTCTATTTTATAGGATAATATGAACAGTGGGAAATGCTTATAACAAATTTCAGGTTTTAATTGTGGCGAGGCAGTGAATTTTGCTGTTGGTGAATGGTTCCCGCTTGGAGCAATTGCTAGTCAACGTTATGCACTTCTAAATAGGATACCGCTACTGCCTTATGAGGAACTTCTTTGTAAAGAGACGGCACTTCTTGCTCACGAATTTTCTATGTCTGGTCATAAAGATATTACAACATCAACTGGCGATAGTCACATTGAACAGTGTATGAAAGTTCCTTTTGTGCAGTTGATGCGGCTCCAGCATTGTGTCCGTTGGTCACTTATGAAAATGGGAGCTCGCACATACTATAAAGCAGATATTGATTTGACAGTTCTCTGTGGCATATGCAGACGTGACTGCTACGTAGCTCATGTTATGTGTAACTGCAGAGTTGATGCAATTTGCCTTTGTCATGGTAAGGAATTTTAACATTAAGTGCAGATGTCAACCTCTTGAAGCAACCTTCTCACTTGTTTGCCTTGTTTTGAAGAGGAAGAGATTTGGAAGTGCCCTTGCAGCTGCGATCGTACTGTATTTGTGAGGAAAGACATCTTTGAGTTGGAGACATTGTCAAAGAAATTTGAGGAGGAAAATGGAACAATCGATTCAGTTAGAAAGCAAATCTGTCATGGCTCTAGCACACATTCTTACTTCAACTGCATTAATGATGATGCTGAATACTTCCCGTACTGCAAGATTCACATAGATGTATCTGCTGAAGTTCATAGTATTTCAGAGACACGTGTTCTTCCATACGATCTGAACAAGCCATATCCTGCTGCATCAACAATAACATTTTCCTTTGGACCCCATGATTATTCTACACAAAGTGATGTAAGGTTCACTCCAGAGTTTCTTATGTCGCTGAACTGTATTGGGGCAAATAAATGTGTTGATATTAGTTTTTATTTGCAGGAGTGCACTAGTTCTAACAGAAGAATCTTCTCTAGCTCTTGTCCTGAGAATTCATTTACTCCTGAAACTGCAACCATTAATGCATGCCCTTCGTCTGCACCTGATCAAACATGCTCTTCTGAAAAATTGGCTGCAGAAGATACTTCTGATTCTGACTGTGAGGTATTTAGGGTGAAGAGAAGGTCAGGCATAACTCCTGATAGAAGGCGTACAGAAGATGTAACATTAACAAGTTTCACTGAGAATCAGGTACAGATATTTATGTGTCAGTGCTCATTTATTTGCATCCCTTTGCATTTATAATTTGATGTCACTATCCATGTTTGCACTGTAACTAAAGTAACACTACAGAAACTAATGGTGAGAGGAATATCCGTGGGCTCTGTCAGTGTCTAAGATGTGTAGAATGATGTTATTTCTTCACTGTTCCGCATATCTGTTAACCATTCCTTAAAAAATCAGCACATTTCATTCTGATCTAGCACAGGATCCACTAAGGTCACTCCCTGTGTGGATTGGGCAACCAAAATTACTCCCTCTATTTTTATTTAGTTCACGCTTTGGGTTTAGTCAAAGTTAAACTTTATAAAGTTTGACTAAATATTTAGGAAAAAAATCAACATCTATAATATAAAGTCTATGGTATTACAATCGGTGTAAGTACAAAAGTATTTCCCTTACAATCGTCAGTAAAGTCTATTTTCATTTTATATGCTTTTATGATTGTGGATGTTGATATTTGTTCCTATATTCCTGGTCAAACTTTACAACATTTGACTTTGACTAAACCCATAACACGAAGTAAATAGAAACGGAGGGAGAATAACCCTGTTTGCGTAATCGATCTTAGTGCTTAGCCTCAGTCCAGCATATAGTAAAATGGTTATTAAACCTGAAAGAGTAATTAAAGTATTTCCATTTCACAACTTATAACCACTTCATAAGTCTGAAGGGACATGATACATCTGTTCATAAGTTGTGACTAGAACGATTTAGTGAACAGCAAGTTTATTTCATGGATTGATTGCACTGATGAACAACCTTTTTCCCAGAACACCCAATATTCAGTTTCACATATGCTACTTTGTTTACTAATGTCATCTCCTTGATCCCAACTTCAGGTATTAAAACGGTTGAAGAAAATCCATACAGATGACAGACAGCAGCAAAAGTTAGTGGAAGGATCCAGCGGCAAAAATGATCCTGTCCATACCTATTATTCTAGACATTGTGACTTTATTTCTGGCAATGGAGATGACCCAATAGCTACAACCAAATTGAAGACGAGACATCAACTAGATGGAAATATTTTGGAGGATGAAGTTGGTTCCAGCCAAAATCCTAATGGCTGCAACTACCTGCCTCCATCTGTAGAGCTTGGGCCAAAGCGCTTGAAAATTCTTGGCCCATCCTTTCCCAGCGGGAATAGTGCATTGGAAAATTCTTATAGATTCCAGGACAGTGACTTGGCTAGTCAGTATGACCAATGAAGTATAACTAGGCAATCGGTGCTAACAGCCTAACATCACGTATGTTAACAATATCATTTCTCAACTTCTGGAAGCTTACAACTCTTTTCCGCAGTATGGATGGTTCGGAAGCAATTCTTTCCGCAGGCCTCCAATAGAGGCACTGTCATGGCTGGATCCTTGATTTATTGCCAGGTCACCTTTGGGGACCTGAAAAGAGTAGGCAGATATTATCTGATGTTCCTAAGTTGTACATCTTCACTTTCCTTTCTTCTAGGCTTTCCACTGTGAAGAGGTTAGTCCATAACTTTTACAGTTTCTTTCATTCTTTTTCGACAGACACACATGTACCTAGAAGGCTTTAACAGATGCAAATATGAAACTGATACTGTACATCTCCAGAGGAACTACCTGTCTTCACTCTATGTAATCTCGGGTCATTAAGGTCACCAACTTTTTTGTCATTATTGTTTCCAGTGTATTTGTCTCCAGATGTGTTAAACTGTTAATAGCTTGAAAAGAAATGAACCGAAATTGCTAGCCCAAATGTGCATTTGTTTCCAGATGTGTTAATAACTTATGCTAACAAGAAATCACTAACATAACTAAATGTTATGTTTCATATGCAACAGAGTTGATTCCTTGTGATAATGCATATCGAAGCCCATGTAAATGTTCGAATCAATCATGTTTTATTGAGAGTGGGTGTAACAGAAGGAATAAAGGCGAGCAATTCAGTCACACATCATAGTTCTTAGACTGATCTACTAAAATCTGGCATATAAGATTTACTTTCTCCTATATCTGTATGATACAATATTTTCTTAGCCAATTATATATATATATTTTTTTGAGCTAAAAACTGTAGGGGAGGCCCCGACAGTAAAATTTTATTAAAAGAGATAAAATATGTACAAGAGGAGAAGAAAGGAGGGAATGTACAAAAGGGCCTAGCCCTGGGCATAACCCAAAGAGAACTACAAAGCTTCTAGCCAAGCTAAGAGAGGGGTTTTTTGGTCATCCTTCATTCTGTAAGAGAGAAGGAAGATGTCCCTCTTAAAAGAAAAGGACCAAGCTCTAATAGAAGGTGTTACATTGTCAAAAATAAAAGCGTTCCGTTGCTTCCATAGATTCCAGGTGGCAGTGGCAAACACTTCAAAGAAGAAAGGCTTCCTAAAAATTCCTCGTTTAGCCAATTATATTTAGTTTCAAAGTAATGGCTTGGTTAGCTAAGTATAATTTGACTAATTGTCTGGTGAATGTCTTCTGTTTGTGGAAATAAAGTTATTTTGCAAATTCTTAGCAAGACTCCAAGTTGCCCAGGACTCCAGGGAGAACGACGTGTTGTTTCTTGTCTGAATGCTTTGCCCAAATATGCAAATTAGGCATGATGCTTCTTATCGTATCATTGGGCTTGCATATAGTATAGTTATTATGCTGTGATGGTGGGACAAGCAAAATAGCCCGGTGCACGATTACATACTTTCACTCACCCATACCACCATCATTTTGCTCCACCTGTTGCTGGAAATGCCATGAGGGCCTAGAAGAACCATTAGCACAATAGTTTGGTATGATTTTGCAAGGCTATTATGGCTTTACATTCGCAAATAGACTATTCCTCCATGGAAAGGTGATGATGGGTTCATGACCAAAGATTTGAGATCTTTTTTTTTAACTTTGTCAATTCTCTTTTCACTCTTTCGCGTATGTTCTCAAATAAAATTACATGCCATCAAATCATAGGATGTCTTTAAAGACAAGTAAAAAAAGAAGGATTCTCTTTGCTGCCACTCGTTGGTGTCCATGATGATGAACTGCCGAGTGCTGACTGAAGCTTTGTCAAGACTCGGTACTGCACTTGTACCCACCTGCTCTGTTTTCATTCGGTTACCATGTCAGTGTCATCCCAATGATAAAGATCCAGTTTCCTAATTTGCAAGGGCTCAACCTTAAGGCAAAGGTATGCATCATATAAAATGTAAGTGCACATAATAAATTACGAGTATAATGTTCCTTTAGATTCATGCCATCTCTTATCAGCGAGTCTTGTTGAAAGATAAATATTCTGTGTCCTAATGAGGAAAAGACCGTGGATTCCAGCTTGTCATGTCGTCTAATTCAAGAAAACAAACTTCTGGTAGGAATCCATCAATTGCCTTGTTGTCTGTCAATCAGACACCCTGAAAGACATTCCCCTGTATCCGACCAACTTGGTTGGAAATGTGATCATCCGACCCTCTCCATACAATTGATGGTCGATACTAGGTCATGGTCTGAAGGTCCTATATGACAGAGTACTACCTATTATGTCGTCACGCATGTGTTTAATTTTTCAAAATGCCAATAACTCATGCTAGTCATGCTTAGCTTACATGTGGTGTCCGAAAGCCGTAAGTGGCCCTTGTAGACTGGGCCTGTCGAGTCAAAGCCTGGCCTCCTACAGTTTCCTCTTGCATGTACATCAGCTCAGTTGATGTTCATGGCAGAAATTGCTGGAGTGCCTCCATGGTTCACCTGTCCTCACCAGATGCTTGGTTCCAATATATCTAGCCCTGTGTAGTCTCGCCATAGGGCCATGACCATACCATGCAGGCAATGGACACTGGTTTGGTTTTGTACCATGGCGAGTAAATTGTTGTTGCGTGGCCTCTGCGGCTGCCTGGCCATGAATGGCTCTCAAAATCCTCAACAGGATGTGACCACACTCTGAGCGGGGACAAGCCATTTAAGGCCCCAGAGTTCAAGGCCTCCATGTCTAATGTCTTGACCTACATGCCCACTGCTCTTGGCATTTCAAGCAGTAGTGGTATAGTAGTAGAATCAGGCCATCAGCTGATAGTGTGTTAGATATAAAATCTAGGGTACGGGGCACATTGTTTATGAGGCTGTGACTTGTGAGAAGGGTCTCTCTTGGTCATGTAAGCTTAGTTTTAGACTGAAAGTTTTGTGGTGGATCGAAGTAGTTCAAATTTAAGCCTGCCAATGTAGATATTGTCAAGCTAGAGGAGGATCCCTTTGAATAGTACACTTTCACATGGCTCGCTCTAGGCCTTGCAAAGTCAAGCAAGACCAAACAAAACCTTCTGGCTGAACCGATCTAGTTAGCAGTCTTTGCTGTGACATTCCTATTGGCCTGCCATATAAAGAAACCAATGATCAAATTCTTCTCCTGTGTAGCTCCTCCTTAAACAAAACAGCTACTATTGGACTAAATAAACCAGGATTGCTAGCATAATCATTATACAATCATATTCCTTGTCGGCATCCATCATGCTATTCTATTCCACCTGCTAGATCAAATCAGATTTGTTCTGTAGTGGCTTCCATTGTCAGTTTTATCAATTGATGAATTCAGTCAGTGACATGTACCCTCCCGGCATTAGTTTTTCCTGTGCCCTTTGACTCACCCGTCATTTCCCCACGTCCACGTCATTAATTTAGAAATCATCTTGTCTGTACACGGAATCTTGTGTTGCGATTATCAAATCCTCAATACTGGTGTAGATGCCCTTGGTATGCGTGTGCACACAAGATAACAACATGTAGTCTACTGATGTATCTCATCCATCCTTCGTAGCTTCAGCAAGGTCACCGGCATTTGCACCAATTTTTTAAAAAGCCCCCTCATTTTTATTAGATGTGGCCAAATTGATCTCGGTGATATCCTTGAGCGGTCTCCTGCTGGAACCTGCTTCCTTCCCTCTCAAGTACCCTGGGTTGCCTCTCTCGGTTTGGTGGTTGAGGAGAGGAGATTTCCAACACCTTGAAGACAAAGTGGTCGGTAAAACCCTAACTTGGAATGGGAAACATATCACAACAGCAGGGCACACCTTCGTTGTCAAGTTGGTTCTTGCTTCACAATCAATCTATCACTTGACCCCGCTCATTACGCCACCCGGGACCATGCACAACATCGAGGGCCTTTTTACGGGCGGCCACCAAAAATGTCCCCAATGGAAAATGCAAATGAATTGGGAAGCAGTTTGCATACCAAAAATACCTTGTGGGTCTCTTGGTGTGCTCAACACTATACTCTTTGCAAGGGTCCTAAGATTGAGATGGACATACCTTGAATGGAAGGACTCTCTTAAGATTTGGGGTGGCTTGGGAAATGCTTCCACAAAATTTGACATGGAGATTCTCTATGCTGCCACCACAATCGCAGTGGGAAATGGAGAAAAGACCCATTTTGGGAGGCCCCTTGGCTCAATGGCCGGAAGCTGAAAGACATAGCTCCGCTCATCTACATGATTTCCTTGAGAAAGAAGTTCAATGCTTGGTTTTTCAAAATCAACATGAACGCCAACTTTTCCATGGACCACATGCGCCAATTAGTTATTGTTTGGACTCTTCTTCGGCAATTAACCTTCGGTGACGATTTTATGGATGACATCAAGTGGACCCTGACCGAAAATGGACAATACATGAGCATATCCGCCTACAAGGCGCAATTCCTTGGAGCAACATATTCGCCCACTACTCCTCGGTTTGGAAGATTTCCGCACCCCAAGATCAAGCTCTTTGCATGGCTTGCTATTGAAAATATGGAGAGCATGCCGCCTTGAGAAGAGAGGATGACTAAACTGTGATGTTTGCCTGCCTATTCAAACGAGTTTCGTAATCGGTTGATCATCTGTTCGTCTATTGTAGATTCACTATAAGGCTCTGAGACATTATCAAAAGTTTCCTCGGGCTTCACTTCATCGACCTCTCCTCTTGGCAGGTGCAACCAATCCTCTCTTGGTGGACCTCCATGACGAAGTGCAAAGATTTGGCATCCGTCACCCTTCTGATAGAATAGCGTGTTAGGTCTAACCTTCTAGCAAGCCTAATATGACATGGTATCAATTGTATGATTGTATTATGAGCTCTTTGTACCTACCGCTAATATATAACCGAGGCCAGCCGAGCCCTATGTGTATTGAGCGTTGTTCCCCTCAACCGATCTAGTGTTTTACATGGTATTAGACTTGGCGATATAGAGCCATGACTTCCGCTTCTGCCGAGCCCGCCATCGCCATCATAAACTCCATAGCGGCTGCATTCGTCGGACCCTTCACCTCCTTCGTCATTGTTGACTGCTCTTGGCATGGTCTCTTGGTGCCTGATCAACATCGGCCATCTGACCACGCCTCCGGAGGTCACAGGTCGCTTCCCTTATTATCGTTGAACTCTTATCTTAATTAATAGATTGGGGCAAATCTTTTGCCCCTATTAAAGAAAGGTCTTCTGCTGCAGCCTAGCACAGTGGTAGAAGAAGAGAAAAGGATCGGGTGCTAAAATGATGGTCAATTTGTGGGCAAGATGCAACTTTGACTGTCGGTAGCCGGACAAGGGCACGGAAACGGCGGGGGCCATGCAGTGCAGGAGGGCGCCGTATGATAAGCGGGGCCAGCCGGCCACGATCCATGCACAGTGACTGTAGTAGCTGCAGTAGTGGTGCGGTGGTCGTTGGCGATCTATGTATGCAGGTCACCCGCTCCTTGGGCATTATGTGTGTGTGTGCCTCCACTTAGCTGAGGTTGGTCTCCGTCCTGTCTCCATCCATGCACATGGAGATTGTTCCTGTGCATTTCTTTTTGAGAGCAGCTACTCATGCTTCAGCGAGACATTGTACTGCAAATAATGCGTGCAGATCAATCCATGTATGTCTCCACCATACAGTCCTTTGTTTGAACGTTTCACGCGCAAGCAGCTAAGCTAGTAGCTGCTGAGCTGCTCTCGCTATCCGAGCAGTTTAGCGTCCAGAAACAGATGGGCATATTGGTTCCTCAGATTACTTGTGGCAGATGGATCGGCGAAAGCAACAATTCGTTCTCCTGTAACGCTCGAAATCAGAGGACCCATGCGCGCATGTTTGTTCCGCTCTGGCTGTATATATACAACACGCACATAGGATAGGAACAAGATCACTACGGAAACAGTTGAATAAACAGTACTTTCTCTCCGTTCACTGTCTTTTAGATATTTGATAGTGGACTAATTAGGAGCAAAATAAGTAAACCTAGATACAAAAGCGCGTTTAGATACACACCAAAAATGAGTTATCCTACAATAAGGGTCTTACAATAGTGAACAAGGTGAGTACAGAGTAGTATCTCCAATTCTCCATTGTTGCAGATTTGTCTAGATACGGACGTGCACAGAGCGAGTAAGACACATTGCCAGCCCTACTTCCGATGTATGTAATGTTGGTGATCTTATTATTAGGCCTGTGTCCATCACCGATTTGGCAAGTAAATGATGGGGCCTGGGTTAGCTGTACGGGAGCTAACTATCACTGCTCGCTACAGTAGTGTAAGTGCGATCGCATTCGTTCAACCAATTTGGCTCCGATTCGGGCTTACTAAGTACGTGCATCACTGTATCGTGTCGCAGAAAGGACCTGTCACGCCACTGTGCACCCGAGATCTATCAAACCACGATGGAATGTTCACATCGCACTTTAATTTAATCGGCGGTACGTACTTGAATGATAGATCCCGGAGTTGCTAAGAGCATCTCCAGTGGCGTCCCCCAAACCGCGTCGGATCGAGCGTTTGGGAGACGTGTTTTGTTCGTGCCGCGTTTGGGGGACGTCGCTCCCCAGCCGCGTCCCCCAAACGCCGCCCCCAATCAGAAATTCAAATAGATGCATTCAAAAGAGATCGTTCCCGCCGGTTCGTCGCGATCGAGTAGCGGCGATCGATCAAAGCATCGGGCGCGCGATCATATTACGGACCGGTGGTGCATGCAAATTAGAAGAAGGGGTTGGTCGACGGCGTCGTGTCCCGAGTCGACGCAGGCCCGTCGAGCACGACGACCTCGTCGCGATCCGCCTGTTCCCGTGCATGGTGCGTCTCGCTCCGTCGCCGACGCGGAGGCCGACGCAGTGTAGCAAGAGAAGACGCGTCGGCCTCGCTCTTGCCGCGCTGCCGCTGCCGCCGATGCCGATGCCGGCCGCCGTGGCCGCCGCGTCCGCCGCCGCCATTTTGGCTTCGATGTCGTCGAGGATCCGGCCTTTGAAGAAGTTGTGCGCCGCTCGCGTCCGGGGAGACATTCCCTCTCGTCGACGTTCTCGGCAGGGACATGTCGTCCCTGCGTTTCTTGAGCTCCAGCTTCTCCTCTTGCCTCTTGAGCAGCTCCGCCCACCTTTCGTCGGCCTTCTTGTCGCGGGAGATAAAGGTCGAGGAGACGTCGGCGAGGCATTTCGTGATCGACGCTCGCGTCTTCTCGGACGACGCAGCGTCGGCCAAGGCGGCCTTGGCAGCCTTGTTGCCGATAGGACGCCCTGCCGACGTTGCCGCCGGCGCGTCCGGATCAATGGCGTCCTTCCCCTTGGACAGCGACAAGCGCGTCAGCCGCCATTTCTCGTTCCCTTTGAGCTTGCCATAGCAATGCATCAGCGCGAAAGACTTGTGACCTTCCGAGTACTTGGCGTACAATTCCATGGCCCGATCAAACTAACCAAAGGAAGCAGACTCATTTCATCGAACACAATGTGGGCGCTACGGATTATGGAAGAAACAGTCGTACCAGTTTGCCGACGTCGGTGCCGCTGTCGCCTCTGGTCTCTAAGTCGTGATGGTACCCATGGAAGGAGTTCACCGACGCCTGGATGATGGCCCATCGCGTCGACATTGCCTTCTGGCTCCTCTTCATTGTCACTTTCCGGTAGTCGCTGTTGATGAGCTTGCGCTCATCGAACTCGGCCTTGATCCTCGCCCAATACTTCCCGCCTTTTTGGTTGGCGCCGATGATGGAGTCATGGCTCACCGTCGCCCACGACTCGCACAGACATTGATCTTCCGAGGCGTCCACTTCGGGCCTCGTGTGCCCGACGCCTTCTTCTTCTTCTTCTTCGTCCTCACGCCGTCCGCGTCTACCTCCACGAGATCATCGTCACCGGCACCCTCGTCGTCCTCTTCCTCGCCGCCCTCTTCGTCCTCATCGTCGTCCTCCTCGTCGTCCTCCACCCCGTCCTCTTCCTCGTCGTCCTCCTCCTCAACCCCGTCGTCCTCCTCAGCACCGGCGCCGTCGTATTCGAGCGGACCCCTCGCGGCCGGTGAAAGGGCCGCCGTCCGGACCGGGTCCCGGCTCGCGTTGCTCGTACGCCGGGGAGTAGAGGTTGTTGGGGTTGAAGCCGCCGTGCGGCAGCGCATCCCGGTAGTGCGGCGACAAGTTAGGCGTCACGCACCCGGGAGTGGCGGAGGGGCCGTCGTTGTAGAAGGCGGCTTGCGACGGAGAGAAGACTCCCGAACGTACACCGGCACGTTCGTACTATATGGGCTCGCGTTGGTGGTGGCGATACACCCGGCGATTATGTGCGTCGGTGGCCGGCGCGCCGCCGAGCCTTCTTCTCCAGCTCCGCCGCCCTCCGTCCTTTCCGCTCCGCCGTCGATAGCTTCCGGCGCGGGCAATCTTGCTGCCATTCATCTTCGGTCATTCCTTCGGGCTTCTTCTTCGCAGCCGGCGCCTTCCGCGGCTTCGCGAACGGCGCTTTCGCCCCTATCGTCGCATTGCCCGGCGGCTTCTTGGCCGCTTTCTTCGCCATCTTTTTGGGGGCTGTCGGCGGCGCCATGGAATGGGGAGAGGGTAGCGGCGGCGGGTGCACGGCGGGAGGGAGAAAGAAATCGGCGGGATAGGAGAAATGGATCGGCGGCGAGGATATGTTTTGGGAGGCCTGTGCGCGGCGGTATAGGCGCGATTTGGCGGGAGCGGCGGGATTTGGCGGGAGTGTGAGACGAATTTTCCCTGTGCCGCCGACGGGTCGGGCCCGCGTCGGTTGGCCTCGCTCGTTGTGTCCGGCGTCCCCGGAGCGTCCCCGTGGGACGGGGACGGGCTCGGGCGCCGGACACCGTATCGGGGCGCGCCGGACAAAAATGGGCTTTGGGGGACGCGGCTGGAACGCTTTTTTTGTCCGGCGCGCCCCAAATCGCTTTGGGGGACGGTTTGGGGGATGCGACTGGAGATGCTCTAAGACCTGGCGGAAGCTGCAGAGCAAGCTAGCTGCAGCTTGGTAAACGATCCAAGCGTACGGCGGATCAGATTTACGCACCGTCCTAGCTGCAGATTAATCCGTCGACCGATCTCGTCGCGTGCGCGCGGCATGCGCGCACGCTCGTGCCCCAGAGACCGACAGTGAGGTGATTTCATCAGTTATTAAGAGCTAACAAATGAAGGACGGATCGATGTGCAGCAGGCGTCCATGTCGCTCCGCTCCTGTAGAGATTCGGGACGGGCTTGTTCGATCGATCCGTTACATCGCGTACCCTGACGCGAGCATTTGCTTCGCCTGGCTATCCAGGATGATTCATAAATTTGGTTGGAACAGGACACAGGAGTAGCTTCTAGCTAATCTCCTGCCGCTTGCTCGCTACTATGGGAGATATATTAACTCCGGGAGCCGATCGAAAACCCTCTCAGAATGGTTTAGTGTGTATGGGCCCGTCTTCAGTTTTCTGCACTTGTTTGCCATATATTGATTATTGAACCGGTTTGGTGCTTCGGTGCTTGTTTAGCTAGGCTTCAGGGGAGGGAACTGGAGAAGATGCTCCCCGCCTTGCAAACCACTTCAAGCTCGATTGTGTAAAAAAAAAACCACTTGAAGCTCGAACCAATTCCGTGCTCCGGATGCGTGTCTTTGTACGGAAGAGAAGACAGAGTTTAATGGCCTCTTTTGATAGTAGGAATTAAATTTATGGGCACAGCTAGTGATCAGCCGACTGAGATTTACTAAATCTCAGTCACCTAACGTCAGGCTGACTCATTTTGGCTTGTTTTGACTTCGGATTGAATTGCCTAGGCGTTAGCATGCATATACAGGTCTAGAGACAAAGCGGCTATAAAAGCAGTCATAATTTTTTTTAATGCTTGAAAATAACAAAACTCAGTACTGGAATTTTTTACAGGATTGTTTTGGTTGAAAAAAAGGCTCAGCTACAACCCATACATAACTTGGAAAAACTTAGTTGTAATATAGACGTAACAAGAAAAATTTCAGTTGCAATCCACGTGAAACTGAAAAATCTCAGTTACAACCTACATGGAACTGGAAAAAAAATATCATAGTTGCAATGTACGTGCAACTTGGAAAATAAATCTATTACACCATTGCGCAGGAAAAAAATTTAATCACAACCCACTTGTAACTGGGAAAATCTCAGTTGCAATCTATGTCCAACAAAGAAAATCTAAGTTGCAACCTACATGCAACAGAAAAAAATCTCAGTTGTGTTCCACATGCAACTGGAAAAATCTTTGTTGCAACCCACATAAAACTAGGAAAATCCTAGTTGCAAGCCACATTCAACTAGGAAAAAATCTCAGTTGCAACCCACATGCAAGTGGAGAAATCTAAGTTACGACCCAAGTGCAACTAGAAAATCTCAATTGCAATTGTACAAAAAATATCAGTAAAGACCAACATGTAACTGGAATTTTTTTATTTGCGATCCACATGCAACTAGGAAAATCTTAGTTGCGACCCACATTCAACTGGAAAAAAATCTCAGCGATCCACATGCAACTAGTAAATATCTCACTTGCGACCCACATGCAAGTGGTAAAATCTTAGTTACGACCCACATGCAATAGGGAAAATCTCAGTTGCGACCCACATGCAACTGCGAAATCTCACTTGCGACCCACGTGAAACCCCGGAAAGAATCACAACTGCAAACCAATGTATAATTTCCTAAACTAGCACGAGTCAGGATGTAACCCAATGACCTGGACCAATTTTCTCAACTGCAACAGATGTATCGCTATTTCTTTTTGCAAAAAAATAGCAAAACACAGGGGAAAAATCAACAAATATTTTTTTTTTGCTAAACACCACATGCTATAGAAGGCGCGACAGATACAAAGCAGCGCATGACAAAACAACATCCACGTCAAAGTGTGCAGCGCCGTGGAGAAAAAATTTGGCTGGCACAAAACATCAAAATTGCACAAATCTTGATGCACTAAACTAAATGGTGGATTAGGTGACTGAAATTTAATAAATCTCAAGCGCCTGATTTCTAGCAATTCCGTAAATTTATAGGGTTAAAGTGTCAAGAACCGTAGATTCCTAAACAGATCTTGAAACACAGGAACTTTTGCAAGTAAGTTTTGGATGGTGCATAGGAAATGAAGAGAGGCAATGGGCGCGTTTGGTAGCCTGCATGTGCACCACTGCGCCAGCGAGATGAGTCTTCCTGCGCGTTGCGAATGAGCTATGAGCCATGAAACACATGTCATTTGGTATCCTGGGCGGCCTTTTCTGCGCTGGAGAAGGAAGCCAGGCCCCATCGTTTTGTTCCCCGTTTTCAGCCCAAGTTGCACGCAGGAAAACAGGAATCAACTATTTGGTTGCTCAAATCACAGTTCTGCATCCTTACCACAATTCAAATAGAGTGAGATTACCATGCCATAGCATGTTACATACGATCAGACAACATTCAGAAGAACAAGATCCTCACGATCACCACAATAAGGAAGACGATGATGTAATCTTTGACCCGACTAGGACGTACCATCGGTGGTGCTCCTTGTAGAGCATGTACTTCCTTCGGCGGTAGCTGTGCTAATGACACTGTCTCATCGATGACCTGATCTTCCAGGAACTCCTCTTCCAGGAAGGTGAGGTACTCTTGATGTGCCTCCTCCAATGTTTCATACACTCGGTAGTTGTTGTTGGAGTAGCCATTGACCTGGTCTTGACAGACCCTCAATGAGCTGTAGATTCCTCGAACCCTTCCGCGGAACACCACATACCACTAGAACGACATAAGAAGAACATGTAACGATCACAACCATGAACCAATTCATAACACAGCAATAGAACCACACAAGTGTTGACATCAAATGATAAACTAACAAGGCATGCATGATCATTCCAAAAGTGGATCACAAGTTCATCCTACACTACCATGGTGTCATCCTACCACCATAACAAAAGCGGGTGACATCCTAACACCGCAAGTTCACCATCACCTAAGGGGTTAGTATATACCACCTCATCATAGTTACAAAAAGGGGCCAGGTTTTTCAACCCTAGCTACTGCCAAAATGTACCATCATCATCATCAAGAAGTTCATCACCTCCATGCATGCATCCCCTAAACCACCCCCTCAAGGGCACCACTACACGTTGCAGTGGTACTTTGCAAGGTAGTTCCTTAGCCAGAGGATGCGGTGTGGCTTGATCATGCCCACAAAGCTGCAACCCTGGGCCTTGTGGTCGACGAGGTGGTTGAGGGCGGCCATGAGATCATCCTCGGCGAAGCCAAGCATGTCCAGCTCGTCGTTGGCGAAGGCGCCTCTCTTCCTCTTGCCGACGGTCACCTTCTCAGGCACGTCGCCAGCCTTCTCAGGTGGCCCATCGAGATTGATCGTGTTAGACTCCTGGGTTTCAGCATCCTCAGGTGAAGGATTTGCTGCAGCCGAGCCCAGGGGCTCACTGGATCCCATGGTGTACTTGCCGGTGGCGAGGCCGAAAGAGAAGATGGTATGCATCTTGTCGTAGTTGGCAATGTGCACATTCAGGAACTCCGCGTCCTTTGGGTGATCCTACGGTACGGAGGAACAATGATGTTAGTTCTGCTAGTGGCTGATCAAAGAGTTAGTGAGGTGGACTAAGCATGCTCACCGCAACGTGCCCGCAGTAGTGCACACCCTCGAGGATGATGCATTTGGTATCCTCGCACCATTGAGCCCCGCTTAGATCGCGGAGCCTGCTAATGGTGAGCCACCTCTGCCTCCACTTCCTCAGGTGGTTGTACACCTGAGTGGAGCACACAGACACACCACAGTGTTCAAACAGGCCCTTCGTCGCACCAGTCAGATGGACTTCCTTGAATCCTTTATCAGTCCTCACTCCAGTCTTGATCAATGTGCACATCTTCTCCAAGACGAAGCTGGACATGAATGGAAACCATTTCATGGTGCCAGTCCCTTTCTGCGAGGCCTTCAAGGCCCTGTCCGCTTCCATGTGGTTCTCTTTCTTCTTTGTGGTGGCCAACCTAGTCGCGACCTCTGCCGCTACCTGAGCCACCAGGTCAGCCACAGGCCCATTGACAGACGACAGAGGGGTGACCGCCACCTTGGAGTCATAGGCGGGTCGTGAATCGGGAACCTGCGAAGGGATCTGAGAGTCCCCAACGCAGACAAGTGCTTGGCTGAAGTCATCACAGAAGGAGTCCTACACACATCATAGTACATATAACGTGAATCTACTTGCAAGCAAAGACATGCCTAAAGTGGACAACACAAACCATACCAACAATCATCCTAAATCAGACAAGCAGTTCATTGCAACCGTGAATAGCATAAACCCTAGCAAGATCATGGTAGGTGAGCACATTTGGGACAAACAAGCAATCGGAAATGTCGAATCCTAGAAAGGTCATGATAGCTCAGCACAATCCGGACTAACCCCTGCTACAAGACCAAACCCTAGACAAGATCCGACAACTCCTAACCTAGATCTAAACATTACCGCGGTACCGGGATAAGGGGTTCCTTACAGTCATCGCCGGAGGTGAAGATGTGCTGCACCAGGAAGTAGATGAAGCAGCCCAGATGTAGTCGCCGCCGCCGCCACCGTCGCCGACAGGAGATGTGTGCGCCTCTTCCTTTCTTGCCGACGGGAGGATGACCTCGAAATTTGGGGGGGGGAGAGAGTGGAGGAGGAGGGTAGAAATAGGCCATGGGGCGCGATGGGAGGTGACGGAATCCTTTCCGCCCCCCTTTTCGCTTTTCGCCAATGCGCGCCGCAGCTCCCGCCATCTCCATCCTCATCTCCGCGCGTGCGCCGCCGAAGATTCGGTTTTGCATCAGCTGCGTTGGAGATTTGCCTGCACCGCTAGGAACTGCCGAACCGGGTGTTCCTCCAAGGCCTGGTCCGAGGGTGCTTTGAGAACCGGTCGTGCAACAATGCCACTCAGCCCAGGCAACCAAACATGCCGATTTTTGCTGGGCTGATGCGAGCCAAGGGCCGCACAGCCTACCAAACGCGCCCAATAGGAAGAGAGTGCATCTGGGATTCTCAAAAATAGAATAGAAGGTGGCCTTACTTAATTGGGTTTGCTTATGTCGACTCAGATTTTCTTAAGTCTAAAATTTCAATTTTTTTATGGGTGAGTGAGACTTAAAAAATTCTCAGTCGATTGTGGCATAGCAAATCCATACTTAATTTTTGTCGTAAGATTGCATTAAAAATTACAGCGAGCATTCTGACAAACTCAAAAACACCCAAAAAAGACTTTCGCCAACCGGATAATTCCAGCATACGGATCGCTCCAACAACGAAGTTCTTCAAAATTCTCTAAGCCAGATGTCCGCAAAGGCAAATACGGATACCTCAACACAAGGTGTTGGACTCCAGTAAAAAACGCGGCGATGACGCTCCTTCAGAACATTCCACATCAGGTAGATCAAGTGTCCCACTGCGGTCTCGATTGCCGGCCTTAGGGTGCAAGGTGACAGTCCTTCCACGCACTAGCGGAGCTTAGTGGAGGCCAACATATGGGCCATGCCCCTCCAATTCAATTGAAATTTACATGCCAATACAATGTATTTATCATCTTTTGACCATACAAAACACAAATATTACAGGTTAAATCCTCGCGTGTAATCTCCTTTGGCCTGTCCCGTGGTAATGGTCTTCTTCTAGCAACAGCTAATCTTAGACTCGTTGTAAAAAACTAGGCCAGACGGAAAGAGCCCCTCAATTTTCTTAGAGCATCTCCAACAGGCGCGCTATATAGGCCGCGCGGCATAAAAACGTCCGATATAGCGCGCGCGGGAGGGAATGTGGCGCTCCAGCAGGCGCGGTAAACGGCGCGGCACTGTAAAAATTTTAGAGCGCGCGGCGTTTTGCACAAACCGGAGCGGCATATCTGGCGCGTCGGCTACAGCGCGCGGCAACGCTCGTCCAAGCGCGAAAAATCCCCCGCGCTGAAACTTCCTCTTCCGCGTCGCTGCCCCGAGCGCCCAATCCGTCGTCTCCCCGCGCCGCCGGCGATCCCGACGATGGACGACCCCTCCGGCAACCCGCCGACCCCTCCCTACTCTGTCCCACCCTCCGCCGCCGCCACTTCCGCCGCGCCACCGCCAAACCCTAGCGGCGGCGCCGACGGCGGCAACCCAACGGCTGCTGCGCGCGCGCTCTTCGTCCCGCCGCGCGGGGCACTGCACGCAGGCGCTGCCACGGCGCAGATGGCCGCGCAGGGCGCCGGCAACGCGCGGCCCGCGCCGAGGAGGGGGAAGGCGCCGTCGACCAAACGGCCGCACCTCGGCCCCGCCGCCGTCGCGCCGCCGAAGAAAGCGAAGGCGCCCGTCCCCCGCCGACAGCCTCCTCCTCCGGCGCCGAACCAGGCGCCTCCTCCTCCTCCTCCTCCGCCGACCCAGCCGACGCCTCCGTCCGGCAACCGCGCGGGCGCACATATGGTGGATGGTGAAATGCCCGAGAGGTAAAAAACACTACTTTTTTGTCGAATTGTGGTTTATTAGATGCATACCTAGCCGTATAGTAATGAATTTCATTGCAATGTAGAGTGGATGATGCGGCATTCATGGAGACAATGAATGTTGGATCCTCGTTCTTGCATGATGAAGCCGCCGATGGGGAGGAGGAATATGAGGATGTTGATGAGGAAGGAGAAGGGTTGATTGAACCTCGCCCTCCCGGCCGGGCCGCCAACTACACCATAGCGGAGGACAAGTTGCTTTGCAAGACGTGGTTGATAATTGGAATGGATCCAACAACCGGTACCGATCAAACAAGAGAAACATATTGGATGAGGATGACGGAGTACTTCAACACACACACAAGTGGGATCGAGCGAACCATGCGCTCACTTCGGTCCCGTTGGTCCGGTATCAACACCGATTGCCAAAAATGGGCGGGCGTGCAAGCCAACATCGATGTTCTCAATCCAAGTGGCACTAATGATAATGATAGGGTAAGTCATTCTACTATGTTCACCATATGGCTCATATGAGAAGAATACGGTTGTACTTCATATGGCTCATCTATTTTCTTTTCCGCATATGTGTAGAACTCCATGGCTCAAGGATTGTTTAGGGATGTGGGAAAGAAGAACAAGAAAGGCAACAAGATTCTTGGCAAGCCATTCACCTTGCATCATTGCTATGACGTGTTAGGGAATGAAGAGAAGTGGAAGACGCGCGGCAAGTTGGATGCGGCAACTATGGAGGCCAATGCTACCGGTGATGCAACAATCATCGATGATGATGATTCAAGTGATGAAGGGAAGAAGAGAAGCTCCACTCCTCACTCCGTCAACAATGGGCGGAGGAATGTGCATGGTAGGAAGACCGCCAAGGAAATGAAGGGAAAGAAGGCCGGAGATGATGACATTGCCATGGCTATGAAGAGGATTGCAAATGCAAGGTTGCAAGCAAATGAAGATAGAAAGATGCAACGAAACTTGGAGAAAGAGGCTATGGATGCTATTGAAGCTAGGAGAGCCGCTTTGGAGGAGAGGATTGCCGCCAACGAGGAGAGGAAGTTGGCTTTGGAGGAGAAGAGGCAAGCCACCGAGGAGCATGCACGCCTAGCGGAGGAGGAGAGGAAGCTTTTCTTGATGGATACTTCCCATATGGATGAGAGGCAAACGGAGTACATCAACCTTCTTCGCGATGAAGTGTTGGCCAAAAAGAGATTGTTGGTAGCCAACATGAACACTTCCACTACCGGCATGTTTGGAGGAGGCATGTTTGGAGGAGGCATGCCGACGTTTGGAGGAGGCATGGGAGGCATGGCCGGCATGGGAAGCATGCCCATGCCCACCATGGGAGGCATGGCCGGCATGGGAAGCATACCCATGGCCGGCATGGGAGGCATGGCCGACATGGGAGGCTATGGAGGCATGGCCGGCATGGGAGGACCAAGCTATGGAGGAGTGTTTGGAGGGACCATGGGAGGCTCCGTGAGTGGTGTGTATGGGAGTATGGGAGCACCACCGGGAGGCTTCGTGTCTTCCATGAATGCTACTATTCCTCCTTCAACCCAAGATGACGAGGAGGAAGAAGAAGGTGTTGACTTGGAAAATGCGGAAGTGTGATATGCATTATCTGTTCCACTTTGTCCATTTGAACCATATGTCGTGTGTCATTGTTGAACTACGTCATTTTGTGTGTCGTTGTTGAACTATGTGATGTTGTTGCACTTTGTGTCATTTGTTTCATGAATTGTGAATGCAATTATGTGTGTTTATTAGATCTTTGTGAATGCAAAATAGTCTAGAAATCTGTTTTCCGCGCCCGCGCGCGCTGTATTTTGCCGCGCCTGACGGAGGACCATTTTTTCAGCCCGCGCACGCGCTGCATATTAGCGCGTCCGGCGGAGGAAAAATCGGCACAGCGCGCGCTATCTGTTTACCGCGCGCGAATTCTTAGTTTTAGCGCGCCGCGATATAGCGCGCCTGTTGGAGATGCTCTTAATAAAAGATTGGTGTGCATGACACCGTGTTGCGAGTGCAGACTCGGACCCAGACAGGCTAGGACGCATCATCCTGTTCAAGCCACTAGGCTAAGAATCTTCAGTCGCGTCCCCCAAATCGTGCCGGATTAAGCATTTGGGGGACGTGTTTTGTTCGTGCCACGTTTGGGGACGTCGCTCCCTAGCTCCCCTAAACGCCGCCCCCAAACATTTTTTTAACACACAATCATTTATCAAATGTAACATAGGAATAAATATATTTGCAGAGATAGTTGCGGTCATCCTCGATGATCATGTTGTGCATGATCACACAAGCCTGCATCACCTCCCACATTTGGTCGTGAGATCAGCTTAGAGCAGGCAAATTATGCTTGAAGCCTTTGGCAGTAATTTGCAATTGTTTTTATTTGTAAAAACACTTTGTTCTCATAAAGAAAAATGGTTCATAGTAATATCACTTTACTTTTGTGATTCATGGTTTATTTCAAAATAATTTGAAATAATAGAGTTACCTTTATATTTTTGGAATAAGAAGAATAGAGTATTTTCCTTTGGAAAATATCTTTATTTTATAGAAATGACTTGGAATAATAGAATTTCATTTTGAAATCTTTGAAAACAAATATTTGAACTCATTTAAGATTTTTCCTTGATTTTAAAATACAAGGAAATAATTGTTTAAAATTCCAAGTTTTAATTTAAATTCAGAAAATTCCAAAATTTGAATTTGTTTCCTAAATTCCATTTCTTATTTTATTCTTGTTAAGAATGATTTATCATTTACAAATCCAATTTTTCATAGATTTTTAGAGGTATATTTTATTTACTAAAATTTGATGAAATTCTAGGCTATTTTCCAACATGGAAAAGACTAAAATACCCCTCTGGCCCCAATTGGGCCAGCCCATTTAACTTGGACCATTTGGACAGCCCACCACGGCTTGTCCAAAATGGTTCGGTGGAACCGCTGCGGCCCACCTCACTCACTCGCACGCTCTCCTCTCTCTCTGGTGACCTAACCCTAGCCTCTGGCGACGAGCGTGGCGATGGAGTCGCCGCCATGGCCGCCTCCGTGCTCCGGCCACCTCCGTGCTCCCCTAACCTCGCCGCCGATACGATCTGAACCGCAGCGCGACGATCTATCGATATGTCTGCGTGGTTCCGTCGTTCTCTTCCTCCTCTGGCAGATCGCCACCTCTCTGGATCTCGTGGAGAATCGCCTCCGGCGATTGGCGATCTCCGACGAGCTGGCGTCCTCACCGTCGTCGTGAGCGCGTGTCTAGGACTGACCTGGCGCGGGTGCTGTGCTCGCAGCGCCTGTGCCATCGTCTCTGGGTGCTGTGATGCTCGTGGTGTTCGTCGGCGTAACGCCGGCGTCTTCCCTGGCTTTGCAGCTGTTATGGCCGCGCGGGCACTACCTCGCCATGCCATAGCTTCTGCCTCCAGGCGTGGGTAAGGTGCTTCTGCTCCTCCTCCTTCTCAACGCCATGTTTGTGCGCCTCCCATGCCTCTGTGCTTCTTCTACCTCTTGGTCTCTGGCCTCCTGATGATCCTATGATCATACATGCCTTGCTATTGGTGCCTAATCATCCTATACTTCTTCTCTGCAAGCCCTGACCAATTCACCAAGCTCTGGTTACTGGCCAGTGTGTGATGCTTGTTGTTTATGTCTTGTGTTGCTTGCTTACTGCTTCTATCATGCCATGAATTACTATGCCATGATGTACATGATTATGAGCTTACTTGTGCTTACTGGCATCCTATGCTTGCTTGTCTAGGTGTACTGATATGCCTTACTGTGACACTTGTGATGCCTGTGATGCTTGTGAGGTGCTTCTGTGCCTTCTGTACGATCCAATGATCCATTGGATCAATAGTTTCTGTTGGCTAGACTCTCTGTGTTGCTTGACTTGATTCAGTTGATCTATTTGATCAATTAAATGTCAGTGACTTGGTTGCTGATGGGTTCTTTGGCTAAGTGGATGGTTTGCTTACTGATACTGCTACTCAAGCATGCTTATGCTTCTGTGTGTATGTGCTGCTGCTACTGTAAAAGTATTGCATGGATTTGTTATGTATTCATGCCTGGATGAATTAATTATGGATGAACTGCTTATATATGCAGTCTTGATTACATGACTTGCTATGCATGATCTGATTTTCCATGATTAATTTGGAAACAAATAGAGTCTAAATCCATTACTGGATAGTGATGCTTAATTGTTTGGCTTTGCTTTGGATGGTTCTATGTTTGTTGTGACCTCAGTAGCCTTGCTACTGACTGGTTGCTCACATAGTTGGCTAGATCTGGTGGTTCCTCATCTTGGTTTGCATATTTGGGAATCATAATCAATATGAATGCCAATATGCTTGCTTATGAAGATATCTAGGGTTTTACTGATGGTTATATGTTTAGGATCTTACTGTGTAGTTTCTGGTAGCTGCTAATCCTAGTAATTCATCTACTGGTGCTGTATGTGCATGTGTTCTTGCTGATGTGTGCATCCGTGTATGTACTCTAGCTTCTGTGCATAAGACTTGTATCTAGATGGTTTCTGTTTTAGTGGCTTTCTATACTGCCAGTGATCCTTGGTGAAAACCAAGTGATGATCTACCCATTGAGCATCTGCTCAAGCCCATGACATATGTCATGCATAATTTTATGGATTGGATCCACTGGATCCCTTCCAGGAACCAGGTATACCTTGTTCCAGCTCCTAGAATGAAATCTTTTGTTGATGCAGACTTCTGGTTTGTTTGTCACAGCCTCGCACCTCCAGTTCTTGGTTGATCTTCTCAGGTCAGCATGATTTCTGGTGGTTGGTTGGGTTATGTGTTGGGTTGTGATGTTCTTGAGCAAGAACAGGATGAACTCTACCTATTCTTTCTTCTGCTTACCTTGTGAATCTTTATCTGGTCGACTATGCACTGTTTCTAGGGTTTGTGCCCTTTTATACCATCTCTACTTCTCTCCTTGCCATGCCACACAAGCCTGGCTTGGTTTGGTGACTAGGCCAGTGCATGGCCTTGCTGTTGCTTGCACAACACACATGAGCAGTGTGCTCATATGCTGAAACTTGAGCCCCTGGTGTGTGCTCAGGTTTGGTCTGCTGTTGCTCTTATCCTGTATTGTCCAAGTCTTTGGACAAGCACAAGTGTGCATGACACTTGTTTCTGTCCAAACTGAATATTTGCTAATTCTTAACCCCTGGCTAGTGTTTTGGTTTGTTTTGCAGGTTTTTGAAGGTGAATATGACCATAGAAGAATTCCTCCAAGTCATTAGTCTAGATATTTAGTGTAGGATCAAATCATGTAATCTTCTATTTATTTCGGTTTATTTTTCCTTTAATTCTTGTATCAAGAATATTGTAAAGACAATGTATATTGTGTTGTGATATCAATAAAGCTCAAGTTTTGCTTATGAGCTTTTTGGTTTATGTAATGTTTATATTTCTGAATAATTGTTGTATGTATAATTCAATTTGAAATTCAAAGTCATTTGAATTTATAAGTTGTATTTAAATTGTGAATTCACTTTCTATAATCATTATTGCTTATTGTTTAATATTATCAATGTATTATTACTTGTCTACTGGAATCAACTCCCAAATCAATAAGATACAAAAGAGATCATGTCGAAATTCACACCTCGACATGCCTAACCCTAATTTGCAATTCGAGAGAGAACCTCGATCCCTCTTAGGTTTAGATGCAATAAGGCGCGAAAATTTCCCCCGTTTTGCGATGAAATGCACATCCCATTTCTAAATCTACCCTTCGTTGTTCCTATGTCCTGGGTTATTACAACCTCTCCCCCTTAACAGAAACTTCGTCCCGAAGTTAAGATGGGTACCTGAATAGCTCGGGGTAAGACTTCATGAGCTCCGCTTCCGTCTCCCATGTTGCTTCTCTTTCAGGGTGATGTTGCCATTGAATCTTGCAGTATTTGATTGCTCTAGTCCTTAACTTCTTCCACTGTACTTCCATGATCTTTTCAGGCTTCTCCACATACGTTAGGTCTGATTGCAATTCTATTTCTTCATGTGTGATGGGGTCATCTGGTGCCTTGAAACACTTTCTTAGTTGTGATACATGAAATACATTATGAATCAGACTTAGTTGCTTGGGTAGTTCTAACTCAAAAGATGTTCCTCGATTCTGACTGAGTATCTTGAATGGTCCTATATATCGAGGACTTAACTTTCCTTTTACTCTGAACCTCTTGAGTCCTTTCATTGGGCTAACCTTCAAATTTACCATATCTCCTACCTTTGGTTCTCAAACTCTTCTCCTTTGGTCGGCATAACTCTTTTGACGACTTTGAGCTATTTTAAGTCTATCCCGGATCACCTCGATGACTCCTTGTCTCTCCTTGATGTAATCCGGTGTAAATTCCTTGTTCTCTCCGGTTTCAAACCAACAAATTGGGGATCTACACTTCCTCCCGTACAATGCTTCATATGGTGCCATCTGGATGCTACTCTGATAACTATTGTTATATAAGAATTCCGCCAATGGTAGATGGTCCTCCCATGAGCCTCCAAAGTTTAGAGCACAAGCTCTAAGCATGTCTTCAAGTATCTGATTGGTTCTTTCGGTTTGTCCTTCGGTTTGTGGATGATATGCTGTACTGAAATCCAACTTGGATCCCAAAGCTTCTTGGAGTTGTTTCCAAAATGCTGATGTGAAAATCGAACCTCTATCTGAGACTATATTCTTTGGGACTCCATGCTTGCTAACTATTTCCTTAACATATATATCCACAAGCTTTTCCGAAGTATCCTTTTTATTTACAGCTATGAAATGAGCACTTTTGGTAAGTCTATCCACTATTACCCATATCATATCCTTCCTTTTACTAGTCATTGGTAGACCAGTAACAAAATCCATTCCGATTTCATCCCATTTCCACTCTAGTATCTCTAGTGGTTTGAGTAATCCAGCAGGACTTTGATGTTCCGCCTTCACTCGCTGACATGTATGGCATTCTGAGACATATTGAGCTATCTCTCTTTTCATGTTGTTCCACCAGAACATCTCTTTCAAATCCATATACATTTTAGTACTTCCCGGATGTATGGAATAAGGAGTTTCATGTGCTTCCTTTAATATGATTGACTTAACTTCTGGATCATCCAGTACACATATTCTTTTCTGAAAGTATAGTGAATCAAACTCCCCGAGATTGAATTTCGATGGTCTACCTTCTCCAATCCTTTTGATTTCTTCTTGAATGAATGAATCATCCGCGTACTTTCGAATGATCTCATACTTTAAGTCTGAATACATCTCATCCATGATCCTCATGGTTGCTATACTTCCCATGGTATCACCTTGAATAAATAAAATCTGGGCTTCCTCTAGCTCTTTCCGAAGTTCTTTTGGAATTTCCCATTTCGTAGGTTGATTTTCGGTACTCTTTCTGCTTAAGGCATCTGCTACTACATTAGCCTTGCCTGGTGTGTAATTGATTGTAAGGTCATAATCCTTAATAAACTCTAACCATCTCTTTTGTCTCATGTTTAATTCCTTCTGAGTGAAGAAATATTTCAAACTCTTATGATCTGTGTATAACTCACATTTGGATCCATACAGAAACTGTCTCCAACTCTTCAGAGCATAAACAACTGCCGCTAACTCTAGATCATGTACTGGGTAGTTATGTTCATGTGGTTTTAACTGTCTTGATCCATAAGCTATTACTTTCCGATCTTGCATAAGAACACATCCAAGTCCATTCTTGGAAGCATCACAATACACCGTGTAATCCTTTCCGGGTTCAGGAACTGCTAACACCGGTGCTGTGGTTAACTTCTCCTTAAGTGTTTGGAAACTGGCTTCACACTCATCAGTCCACACAAATGGGGTGTTTTTCTTGAGTAACTTGGTCATTGGTCATGCAATCTTCGAAAATCCTTCAATGAACCTCCGATAATAACCTGCCATACCAAGGAATCCTCGTATCTCCTTAGCATTTTTGGGTGACTTCCATTCCAATACTGACTGAACCTTGCTTGGATTCACCGCTATTCCTTCTTTGGTTATGACATGTCCAAGAAATTCAACACTATCTAACCAAAATTTGCACTTACTGAACTTTGCATATAGCTGATGTTCTCTCAAAATTTGCAGAACTATCTTCAAATGCTTGTCATGTTCTTCTTTATTTTTGGAATAGATTAGAATATCATCTATGAACACTATCACGAACTTGTCCAAATACTTCATGAATATCTTGTTCATCAAATTCATGAAAATAGTTGGTGCATTTGTTAGTCCAAATGGTACAACCAAGTATTCATGGTGTCCATACCTTGATACAAACGCTGTTTTGGCACATCCTCCTTCTTGATCTTGATTTGATGGTATTCTGACCTTAAATCTATCTTCGAGAAGACTCCAGCTCCTTGAACTTGATCAAAAAGATCTTGTATTCTTGGCAAAGGGTACTTGTTCTTGATTGTTACTTTGTTAAGATTCCTGTAATCTCCACACATTCTCTTTCCGCCATCTCTTTTATCCACAAAAATGACTGGTGTACCCCATGGTGACACACTTTCTTGGATAAATCCCTTCTGTTCCAGTTCATCTATTTGAGCTTTCAGTTCCACTAACTCCTTTGGTCCCATCTTATATGGTGGTTGAGCTATTGGTGCTGTGCCTGGAATCAGATCGATTGTGAACTCTATCTCTCTATCGGGTGGCATTCCCGGTAGTTCCTTAGGAAATACATCTGGAAATTCATTTACTACAGGGATATCTTTAATCCTCACCTCCTTTCAAACTATTGAGCTCCAATCCTATCTCCAACTGAGTGTATTTGTCTCCTTGGAAGACTATTTGACCTCCAATAGAGTTGCGAAGTGATACTGTTTTGTTTCCACAGTTGATCACTGCTCCATTCTCCATCAACCAGTCCATCCCTAGGATGACTGATATGTCTTTCATGGGAATGATGAATAGGTCCGCAAAATACACACAGTCACATATGGTTTATGACCTGTGCTTCTTTCACGTGGGTTACTAAGATCGTTCCCCCCGCAGATAGGACAGTTATAGGGGTTTCTAACTTAGAACATCTAAGCCCGAATTTTTCCACAAATTCCAGTGCAAGAAATGATGTGGTTGCTCCAGTATCAAATAAGACTTTGCCAGGATTAGTAAGAATGCTGAGCGTACCTAAGACTATTTGATCCGACTCTTCTGCTTGCTCCAAAGTTGTGCAATTCAGCTTTCCATACGGCTTGCCCCTCTTGTTGTTGTTGTAGTTGCGGTTGTTGTTGTTGTTGTTGTTGTTGTTGTTGTTATTTTTGTTGCCACTTCCACCTCGTCCTCCTGAGCTTTGTCCACTCCACGACGCCTTGTTTGGACACTCTGGCTTGATGTGTCCCTCCTTCCCACAACCATAACATATGATCCTGGGTTTCTGACAATCCTTCTGCACATGACCTTTCTGTCCACAACTGTGACAGATGATCTGGTTATTTGGGTTCTGACTCTGACCTCCCCGGTTGTATTGATTACCAGTAGGTCGGAATCGGGGTTTAAAACTCCGGTCAGGTATTGGTTTGCTGACTGGGTACTTCCTTGGCTCGATACGAGCCTTCTTCCTCCTATCCTCTTGGACCTGTCTATAGTCATCCTCGAAAGTGATTGCCGAGTCAACCAGTTCCTGGAATTCAGCAGTCCGTGCCAACCTCAGTTGCATCTTCATGTATGGATTCATGCCTTTCATGAATCGCTTCTTCCTTTTCTCATCCGAGTCAACTTCCTCAGGTGCATACCTTGACAACCTGTTGAAATCTCGAACATACTGTATAACAGGTGCAGTGTTCTGACGTAATTCGTCAAATTCTCTCTTCTTCAACTCTACCACACTTTCCGGAACATGAGCATCCCGGAACTTCTTCTTGAATTCCTCCCAGGTGAACACCTTCTCTGGAGGGTGTACTTCCACCAGATTCTCCCACCATGATGCTGCTGGTCCTGACAGCAAGTAAGTAGCATACCGAATCTTCTCCTCATCGTTGCATCCAACGGTCTTTAACTTTCGTTCCGTATCCATGAGCCAGTCTTCTGCATCCATTGGTTCTGGAGCTGATGCAAAAGGTAGTGGTCTTGCATTTTGGAAGTCTGATAAGGTTACTCCTTTGCCTTCATTAACCCTATCGGTGATGACTTGGGTAAAGAAATCTTGCATGTTCTTGCTTTGACTTTCCTGGTACCTCCTCCTATCTTCTTCCATTTCTCTCATGTATTGTTGGAAGTCCGGATGCATCATTGGATGTGGTGGTGGTGGTGCATTCTCCGCTCTCGCTGTTGCATCTGCCTCCTCTTTTTCTCTCGCCTCCCGCTCTCTCCGAGCATCTTCGGTTTCAACTAACGCCATTTCCCCCTAGTCCTGTAACAAAGAGCGATTACTCATAATTACACCATGCAAATGTTTTCTGAGCTCAACTCATTGCCCAGAACTAGTCACACAACGAAATCAAGAAGCAAATACAAACAAACATTTATTATGTATATACATCGTATATCACATAACATACACACTTATATTACATGTGGTACATATATAACCACTTATTTGGCTTCAAGCCCAAGCCAACGAAAATTTAAAATACGTTCTATTACAATACCACCTATACTACTTTATTCTTCCTTGGAGCTCTACTCCTCGTCATCATAACTCGCCTCCGCGTACATCCCTGGGGTCCATCCGGTACAACGATCCGTCTTCCGAACAGGTATGTAATCTGAATCGGACGAAGTGCCGAGACAGAGATCTGTCATGCCAAAGTAACTGGATAATGACTCGTATGTATCCCCAGTAGGATACAACTCCCCTTCTTCTGCCATCCATTGAGGATTTCTATTCACCTGCCCTCTCATCTTCTTTTTCTTCTTCTTCTTCACTCCCGAACTCCCACCTACTTCGTACTGGGATGTTTTGGGTAGTCCCATCTCCAGATCTAAAGAAATGGAGTTGGTATCTTTCTCTTCCTGCCCATAGCTTTGGTTAACGTCTTGGTTAACCTCGCCTCCTTCATCCTCTGTATCACAAGTGATGGGTTCTCCTTCATCACCAAATGGTTCCCCGAAACGCCAACCAGTCGAATTCTCGATTGGTGACTCCAAGCAGTTTAGGTTTCCGGAATCATCTCCCCCATATCCAGATTCATACGACGCTGACACATGCGGATAGTGTGGGACAAAGTTGGGTGTGAGTGGGTCTCTCTTGGGCAACTGGTCACTCAAATCTACATAGCTGTTTAGGCTAAAGAAAGGTGTAGTGTGTTGTGGTTGTGCCCTTAGATCATGCATCCGAGCTTGGATTTTATCAGGGTCCGTGAACTCAGCTAGCATGTGGTCAAGCTCACCCACCATCTTCATGTGTAAAAGGTACATCGTGGTCAATAAAGACTTACATCTGTCCATGTGTTGTGCTGCAGCTTCAGGACTTCTGTGTGCCAACACCAGATGATTCAGTGTGGGATCCTCATCTTCCTCGGCATGAGCTATATGAGAATATTCTGAACATAGCAGTTCAACTGACTTGTGCTGCCTTATCTCAAGGATTTCCTTGAATAGGGCCATGTGATATGCTGTGGTGATGGTTTTGGCTTCTCCGTATGGCATTATACGACTCATCATCAGTTGCATCGGTAGTTGGACTGAAACCCTACACTTGGCTAGGATCTCTCCGTCATAATAGGTATACTTGAGAACAGGTATCCGAGTTTCACAATGGAGTTCCTTCAGCATCCCACGCAGGAGATCTGTAATTGGTCCGTCATAATCACCGAGCCAACCCTCAACCTTCCTCAAAGTCCTCTTAGGAAACGTGTACGCCATTATGGCTGTATACAAAAGCAGAATATTATTAGTGATGATGTATCATAATAGCTATAATAAAGAATTATCGCACTAAAAGATATGGTTTTGCTATTCTCATGTGAATAATCACCATATTTCTAGAGAATCCTTTACTATTTCTACTTAACTCCTACAGGTTTCTTCCCTATACTAGGTTTTTTTCCAACCTAAGGTCGCAACATTTGCTCTGATACCAGCCGCGGTGACCCAGCATACCACTGCATGTTGTAGTATACAAGTCGTTGATATGATCTTTGTGAAGGGACTTCTTCACAATTGCCATATCCCTCAGAGTGGTACAACAGAAACATTGCAGGTCATAACACTCCACATATTATTACAAACATTGTCTTAACAAGTTGATATTCTCACAGGTCCGATGAGAACACCCTAAGATACTACTTAAGTACGATTACAACTCACATCTAAATATGAAAGAGAGCTCGGCAACTTATTTAGGTAAGTTCTACGCTGCTCGGCTCTATGATACTAGGTTATATCATTACTCCTCCGCCTCAATCTCGTCGGGTCCGTAGACTATCCCATAGTCTACTCCTTCAACTCCTCCGGTAAGATCAGGTTCCTCGTAGACCAGCTCGTAGCTTCCTTCTGGTGCTCCATCGGCGATGGCCTCCACTTCCGTATCACAGTGTAGCAAGGGTGTCGAAAGAAAGTGAGTACAGGGGTACTCAGCAAGTTCAAAAGAGTAAAAGGTGTTTGATGCACTAGCTATGACCATCGATCAGGAAATCGCAGGTCCATGCATGTTTTGTAAACATTTCTTCAAAATGTTGCTTTTATTATGAAAACTATGCCCGTCAGTCTTCACAGGTTGACCAGAACTTCGTGGAGTTCCTTTCCTGCCGCGTTCGCAGTTCCCTTCCTGGAACAAGGAGTGACAGCCACAATTTGATACACTCTGCAGAGGTGCGTTACTTTTCCCACAAGAGATTCCATCCTTTTTGCCATCCGCAGGGACTTGCCCCCATTCACACTTCCTTTGGTGTGAGGCCAGGTATGAAAATCCAAGCCCACACCGCCTTCTCCGCGACCCTGCAAACCCACCCTTTTGTCCACCCGTACACCCCCGGTAGATGTCTCCCGATCATACGGCTTTACCCACGGTGTACTTTGGACAATCCATCATAGACGGTAGAGCCAGTCATCCACACGGATGGGGATTTAAAAGGCCATCCCAACCTACGGCGAGTGCCTCCGAGCACCCCGCAGCTCTAACCAGTCCGTTGGCGTGCGAAGGAAAAGATACAGCTGGCTTCCCTAGAGCCATTATAGATCTTATGGTTAACGCGGTATGTACGGTGCTAGAATCACTGGACGGCATTGGTAATTATTCCTAGGTTAATATAACCCATGCAATGGAACCTCCACCATATCAACACATACCATGGTTCCATTGCCAGCCACATAGTCATATTCATAATTCGAAAAGTAACATTTTATTTGCCATGCAGGAGTGGTAAGTATATAGCTTTGCAGTAAAGTGATAGAAAATACTCAAGTTGATATGAGCAAGGGTGAACTTGCATGTGGACTGCGAGATAGTGCAGTTCAATGAAGTGGATGGAACCTGGACCTTGGGTTCTGTAAGAAGCATCTTTGTCCGGTAAGGACAATGTTATAAAATCCAAATAATGCATGCTTGGATGTATTATTCTATGTTGAATCCCTTACCCCAAGTATTTATTAAAATTTAGGGTTGAATTAAGATTTATGCCTTTGGCAGTAATTTGCAATTGTTTTTATTTGTAAAAACACTTTGTTCTCATAAAGAAAATGGTTCATAGTAATATCACTTTACTTTTGTGATTCATCATTTATTTCAAAATAATTTGAAATAATAGAGTTACCTTTGTATTTTTGGAATAAGAAGAATAGAGTATTTTCCTTTGGAAAATATCTTTCCTTTATAGAAATGACTTGGAATAATAGAATTTCATTTTGAAATCTTTGAAAACAAATATTTGAACTCATTTAAGATTTTTCCTTGATTTTAAAATACAAGGAAATAATAGTTTAAAATTCCAAGTTTTAATTTAAATTCAGAAAATTCCAAAATTTGAATTTGTTTCCTAAATTCCATTTCTTATTTTATTCTTGTTAAGAATGATTTATCATTTACAAATCCAATTTTTCATATATTTTTAGAGTTATATTTTATTTAATAAAATTTGATGAAATTCTAGGCTATTTTCCAACATGGAAAAGACTAAAATACCCCTCTGGCCCCAATTGGGCCAGCCCATTTAACTTGGCCCATTTGGACAGCCCACCACGGCTTGTCCAAAACGGTTCGGTGGAACCGCTGCGGCCCACCTCACTCACTCGCACGCTCTCCTCTCTCTGGTGACCTAACCCTAGCCGCTGGCGACGCGCGTGGCGATGGCGTCGCTGCCATGGCCGCCTCCGTGCTCCGGCCACCTCCGTGCTCCCCTAACCTCGCCGCTAATATGATCTGAACCGCCGCGCGATGATCTATCGATCTGTCTGCGTGGTTCCGTCGTTCTCTTCCTCCTCTGGAAGATCGCCACCTCTCTGGATCTCGTGGAGAATCGCCTCCGGCGATTGGCGATCTTCGACGAGCTGGCGTCCTTGTCGTCGTCGTGAGCGCGTGTCTGGGACTGACCTGGCGCGGGTGCTGTGCTTGCAGCGCCTGTGCTGTCGTCTCTGGGTGCTGTGCTGCCCGTGGTGTTTGTCGGTGTAACGTCGGCGTCTTGCCTGGCTTTGCAGCTGTTATGGCCGCGCGGGCACTGCCTCGCCATGCCATAGCTTCTGCCTCCAGGTGCGGGTAAGGTGCTTCTGCTCCTCCTCCTTCTCAACGCCATGTTTGTGCGCCTCCCACGCCTATGTGCTTCTTCTACCTCTTGCTCTCTGGCCTCCTGATTATCCTATGATGATACAATCCTTGCTACTGGTGCCTAATCATCCTATACTTCTTCTCTGCAAGCCCTGACCAATTCACCAAGCTCTGGTTACTGGCCAGTGTGTGAAGCTTGCTGTTTATGTCTTGTGTTGCTTGCTTACTTCTTCTATCATGCCATGAATTACTATGCCATGTTGTACGTGATTATGAGCTTACTTGTGCTTACTGGCATCCTATGCTTGCTTGTCTAGGTGTACTGCTATGCCTTACTGTGACACTTGTGATGCCTGTGATGCTTGTGAGGTGCTTCTGTGCCTTCTGTATGATCCAATGATCCATTGGATCAACAATTACTGTTGGCTAGACTCTCTGTGTTGCTTGACTTGATTCAATTGATCCATTTGATCAATTAAATGTCAGTGACTTGGTTGCTGATGGGTTCTTTGGCTAAGTGGATGGTTTGCTTACTGATGCTGCTACTCAAGCATGCTTATGCTTCTGTGTGTATGTGATGCTGCTACTGTAAAAGTATTGCATGGATTTGTTATGTATTCATGCCTGGATGAATTAATTATGGATGAACTTCTTATGCAGTCTTGATTACATGACTTGCTATGCATGATTTGATTTTCCATGATTAATTTGGAAACAAATAGAGTCTGAATCCATTACTGGATAGTGATGCTTAATTTTTTGGCTTTGCTTTGGATGGTTCTATGTTTGTTGTGACCTCAGTAGCCTTGCTACTGACTGGTTGCTCACATAGTTGGCTAGATCTGGTGGTTCCTCATCTTGGTTTGCATATTTGGGAATCGTAATCAATATGAATGCCAATATGCTTGCTTATGAAGATATCTAGGGTTTTACTGATGGTTATATGCTTAGGATCTTACTGTGTAGTTTCTGGTAGCTGCTAATCCTAGTAATTCATCTACTGGTGCTGTCTGTGCATGTGTTCTTGCTGATGTGTGCATCTGTGTATGTACTCTAGCTTCTGTGCACAAGACTTGTATCTAGATGGTTTCTGTTTTAGTGGCTTTCTATACTGCCAGTGATCCTTGGTGAAAACCAAGTGATGATCTAACCATTGAGCATCTGCTCAAGCCCATGACATATGTCATGCATAATTTTATGGATTGGATCCACTGGATCCCTTCCAGGAACCAGGTATACCTTGTTCCAGCTCCTAGAATGAAATCTTTTGTTGATGCAGACTTCTGGTTTGTTTGTCACAGCCCTGCACCTCCAGTTCTTGGTTGATCTTCTCAGGTCAGCATGATTTCTGGTGGTTGGTTGGGTTATGTGTTGGGTTGTGATGTTCTTGAGCAAGAACAGGATGAACTCTACCTATTCTTTCTTCTGCTTACCTTGTGAATCTTTATCCGGTCGACTATGCACTCGTTTCTAGGGTTTGTGCCCTTTTATACCATCTCTACTTCTCTCCTTGCCATGCCACACAAGCCTGGCTTGGTTTGGTGACTAGGCCAGTGCATGGCCTTGCTGTTGCTTGCACAGCACACATGAGCAGTGTGCTCATATGCTGAAACTTGAGCCCCTGGTGTGTGCTCAGGTTTGGTCTGCTGTTCCTCTTATCCTGTGTTGTCCAAGTCTTTGGACAAGCACAAGTGTGCATGACACTTCATAGAAGAATTCCTCCAAGTCATTAGTCTAGATATTTAGTGTAGGATCAAATCATGTAATCTTCTATTTATTTCGGTTTATTTTTCCTTTAATTCTTGTATCAAAAATATTGTAAAGACAATGTATATTGTGTTGTGATATCAATAAAGCTCAAGTTTTGCTTATGAGCTTTTTGGTTTATGTAATGTTTATATTTCTGAATAATTGTTGTATGTATAATTCAATTTGCAATTCAAAGTCATTTGAATTTATAAGTTGTATTTAAATTGTGAATTCACTTTCTATAATCATTATTGCTTATTGTTTAATATTATCAATGTATTATTACTTGTCTACTGGAATCAACTCCCAAATCAATAAGATACAAAAGAGATCATGTCGAAATTCACACCTCGACATGCCTAACCCTAATTTGCAATTCGAGAGAGAACCTCGATCCCTCTTAGGTTTAGTTGCAATAAGGCGTGAAAATTTCCCCCGTTTTGCGATGAAATGCACATCCCATTTCTAAATCTACCCTTCGTTGTTCCTATGTCCTGGGTTATTACAATGGAGATGAGCGCTTGTTAGCATTCCCGATGTATGTCAGCGTTGATCACTGAACCGTATTACCAAATATCGTCCCCGTCTACTTTCTGCAATGATCGAATTGCATATAATACTAACAATTTGTAGTAGAGTGAGCTTGCTAATTGGATTCATGATGTGGATGATCTAGGCTAAGGTGAGGTTATGGTTGTTCTGAGGGTGGCGGTCTTCTGCTAGAACGGAGCAAAGCACCATCAACAAGGAATGCCATAGATCGCGGGAGTGACGACCCCACATGCCCATGTGGTTGAAGCATATCGGATCGACAAGCACCACCAACTGGGTTGCTTGTCGCCAAAGTTGGCGGGAGCTCGTACCGCTGAAGCAATGAAATGGGATCGAGAGGCCGGACTGGCCAGTCACTACTAGGGAAAGCCTTATTGCCGGTGCACCAAGAAAGGCTATTACCAGCGCACCAGAGCCCGCCAGTGGAAACAGGCCGGTGGTAATGGGTTACCACCGACACACTAGCTGGTGCACCGGAAGTAACACGAGTCATCCCCGGCGCACCAGGCCTGGTGCACCGGTTGTATGGTTTTTCAATTTTTTTTAAAAAGGTCGATCTAGATCTAGCTCGGGTTCGTCTAGCTCGGGTTCATCCTCGAAAATCGTGGCCATGGGCCACCTTGTTTTCATTGCCGCACCGGTGTAGGAGGAGGTGGAGGAGGCCGGAGGTGGAGGTGGAGGAGGAGGCCCGAGGTGGAGTAGGAGGAGGAGGTCACCGAAGGAGGAGGAGGCCCGAGGTGGAGGAGGTGGAGGAGTAGGAGGAGGCCGTCGGGGAGGACACAAGGAGAAGGAAGGAGAGGAGGATGAGGAGGGAAAGAGGAGAAGGGGAGAATTAGGGAAGGAGAAGAGGCAGAGGCCGGTTTTGCATACATGGCGTAGGTTACTGCCGGCGCACCTAATATGCTGGTGCGCCGGTGGTAAATTTAATTTTTTATCAAAATCTAACAGCTAAAAAAACTCATGTTTCTGTTTTGAATTTGACGAATCCAATTTTTGTCTAAACAACCATAGGTGGTTGAAATCCAATAGGAAATTTCGTGTAGATACATTTTGATATAAAAAAGATTTTCATCGGAGGTCGTATGCAACCAGAAATCCCGTTTTACTGAAACATGACCCCATTTTGCATAATATACCAAAATTCATGTTTCTAAATTTTCATTGAAACTAGATGACATAACACATGGCCATTTCGAAGGATTTTATTTTTTTGAGTTTTCTACCATTTTCTTTTATTTATCAAAAAACTGAAAATGCGATCCAACAGGGGGGTGTAAGGGTATATTACCCCTATGTGTGGTTTTGGTAATTAGTGACAACCCCTATGGACTAATGTTTTCATTAAGTTTATATGAAGGAATATTCCATAAGTACTACTTGTATTCCATGTGTTGGATTCAAGTATGGATGCCATGAAGATAAAGATATACCTTGTGTATTGGCATCAAGATCATCGATTTGAAGATATATATGTGATATGATCAAGAAGAAGAAATGAAGATGGAGTTCTTATGTGGAACTCAATATTAGCCATTCTCTAGCTTATGTGATAAGAAATGAATGATCAAGATCTCGAGTGCTTGATTCCAAGTGAAGAATTCAAGTTATAGCTCTAAGTTAGTGTTATGATAGTCTCATAAGTTGAGCTATGGTTGACTAAGATTTAGAGCATGCAAACAAATGAAGAATTCTATATACACCTAAAGATAGTATGATAGAGCATGAGGAGATACAAGGTTGACCAATACAAAGAGTGAAGAATAGATTCAAGTTTGGTCAACACATGAAGCATGAAGAATGTGCCACGAGAAGTCATGTGGTATGGTAAGCCGTGTCAATTATGCTTTATGAACTAACCCATCGTATATGTTCCCTTGTGTTGTCTATGTGGGTTAGGTATCTTTCCATGGGCATGCATCAAAAGTGAGATCTCATATAGCCCATGAGAGGATGGCGTCAAGTGGTGATCGTCATCAAGATTGAGTTGGGCAAGTTCAAGTTGAGCATCTCAAGAGGATCATATGCTTGAAGCTTGCTGTCCATTTGGTGATAATGGACATGTGAAGATGTGCATCAATGGAGCTTTCCCATCATGGTGTGTGGGGGAGCATTTGTGAGTCTTCACGAAGCAACAATGATCAAGTGAGGCATTCCGGCTTGAGTGGAGCTTGAAGAGTTATCATCAACATCAACCGGGATGCGCAAGGCAAAGGTATGGCCTTGCTAGGTTTCCCTTTTACCGGTCTCAAGGTGGTTGTTGGAAGACCGGGTTATAGGATACATAGCCGCACTATTAAGAGGGGCTTTCGGTTGGGTAACTTGATCACATCGTCTTAGGGAGCTCAACCCTTTGCATGTTTTGCATTCCATAAAATATTGTTGCTTCTTGGTGTTTCTCTATGTGAGGTTCTTAAGCTTGTTGCTAGCTTTACAACAAGCCCAAGTTCATCGAAAACGGAATTCGTATGCATCTTCTATTCCGTTTTCGAGCTTGGAGGTTTTACCAGTGTCTCTTTTATAGGTAGGTCAAAACATTCATCTTGTGGTTTTTACTCCGTGGGTGGACAATGATGTTTCTATGCATACAGTTTTACGGCTTGTTGTTCTGATTCCAACAAGCCCAAGATCATCGAAATCAGAGTCCGGACGCAAAAGTTATCATGGTTTTTGCAAACCATGTTTTCATGTTTGGCCCAGTGGCGCCGGTTGTCTCACCGGCTTGTCCGGCACAGACCGGCTCCCACACCGGTGCCAACCAGATGTTTTCCAGGGGGCTATCAGGGTCGCCCGGTCCCTGGCCCAGTCTGACTAGCTCTCCCACCAGGCGGCCCGGTTTTGGCCCGGTTTGCTAGGCTGCACAGAAAACTCCCAGATCTGTCCCAAACGATCATATTTCGTTTGGATATAAAATGGTCTTCTTCCCCAACAGGTTTTTAGGGTTCTTGAGCACTTTTTTTACCACCATTGTTGAACCTCTTGAGCTTGCTTCCTCTCCCTTCCCTCCTATGATTTTTGCATATTCTTGGGGTATCTGTAAGAGGAGATCTAGATCTACAACCTCCACCAATCCATTCCTCCTCTAAGTGAGGGGAACTCTTGGGATCTAGATCTTGGAGTCGTTTGTTGATTTCCTCCTTTGTTCTTCCTCTCTACTCTCATCCTAGCGTTGGTTGCTTTGGTGAGATTTGAGTGTGAATGATTTGAACACCTTTGGTGTTCCTGCTTTGCATCATTGCATAGTCTTGAGATCTCCACCACGATTAGTTCAAGTGAGAGACCGTGAGCTTGTTACTCTTGGAGGGTGACCTCCTAGTTGGCTTGGTTGGTGTCCCGGTGACCTCTTCGTGGAAGATTGTGAAGGGGCCCGGGCTTCTCCTTCGTGGAGCTTGTGAAGTGGTTGTGGATCTTGCCATCTCCGGAGTGGAGGAAAAGCTTGCCATAAGGAAAGGGCTATTCCTTCATGGGATAGGCTCGGAGAATAGGGTGAGCCTTCGTGACATTGGGGAATCCTTCGTGGGACCTCCACGCCTCCAAACGTGACGTACCTTCTTGCAAAGGAAGGAACACGGGAATGCATCTTCGTCTCCGCGTGCCTCGGTTATTTCTATACACGAGCTTACTTTCCTTGTGATAGCCATCGTGCTTGAAGTAAATATATCTTGCTATCACTTGTGCTACATATATCTTGTGCCTATCTTGCTTAGCTCTAGTTTTTGTTTTTGCACTTAGGTGAACCTAGCATATTTAGGGTTTGTGCTTATAAAATAAACGTTAGTTTAATTCCGCATTCTTACAAGCCAAATCCGTAAGAGTTTTTAAAACGCCTATTCACCCCCTCTAGGCGACATCTCATCCTTTCAGGGGGCGAGCAAAAATGGCAGCTCCTATGGTGCGCCGACGGTAACCAAATTACCCCCGACACACCAATATGGTGGTGCGCCGACCGGAGGAGGAGCTGCCATTTTTCCCTGCCCCGAACATGGCCGACCATTAGCCCCGGCACACCAATATGGTTGTGCGCCAGCGGTAAGAGGAGCATCACCGACACCCCTATATAGTGGTGCGACGGTGGTAAATAGCACTAAAGTACCTAAAATGGAGTGCGTCGGCGGTAACCCTTGCGGCTATAGGCCTTTTCCTAGTAGTGGGTTCAACAGGAGAGGCCAACACAACGAGAAGAGAGATGCGTGTTCAACAAGGACCCGATGAGTCCTAATGTTGTCATGGTTGGGTCCCTGGAGCATGGTATGTGCGTGTGTCGCGTTACAATTCAAATGTATTTGGTGGAGGCATATAGTTCAATTCGACAAAGGTGAGGACCAACTCAGATAAATTGGTGCGTTTAATGGAACAAAGGAAGGCCTAGTTGGATGATGAAAGGCATGCATTGGAGCTAAATATAGTCATGTGCGGTTCGGAATGGAGGAGGAGATAGATCTGAACTATCTCGAACTAGGATCGCTCGGTCACTCTCCCCTTCCCGGGTATATGCAAGTCGAAGACCAACTCGGATAGGACTCTAGTTGGCGGTGGCGTATGCACCACGAGGTCAATATAAGGAGGGGCTAAGGGGCAATGAGCCAAAGAGCTCACGAGTTGCCTAGACCCAAATATCGAGCATGGGAATTTCGAAAGTGAGGTTGTACCTACGAGAAGGCTATACTTAAGCATAGGAGAAGTTTGGGTCAGTTTGATCGCTCTGACCTAAACAATTCAATTGGCGGCTATTGATACAATGAAAATGTATCCATGAACTTTCGTGATTTTGATATAATATTATATGATATATGCATGATATGTGAGTGTCGTCTCTATAGGGACCAGGGGTCCCCAGATCTAGTGGGAGGAACTTGACTCCTGAGACTCAAGGATTCATGGCGGAGCCCTAGCCAGGGGCATCCTCGAAGACCCGACGACCATGTCCTCGGGAAAGGCGGCCATGATGGCCGTTATTGCCTAACCGGGATGTGACCGGTGGACAAGACCTGACCTGCACCTATGCGTCTGGCACTGCAGTGCATCTCATCGGGTGAAAGATCTGCACTGCCACATCGAGCACATGCACACAACATCTTGCCATGTGGATCCATGCAACGCGATGTGGTGTCCCCTTGCCATTATAAAAGGAGGCCCGAGGCTGCCTAGAAGGGGGGAGGAGGAAGGCTTAGAAGGGAAGGAACCAACACCTCCTTCCCCTGGGAAGGGTGCCCACCATGTTTATGTGGAAACCTAGATCTCCATGTGCCAGATAGATTACCTCATGAAAGGAGTTAAAGGCCGCACACAAGGCCGACGGTGAGGGATGAATTCGAGGGAGCCGAAGTAAATCTTCTACCTAGAAACCAGAGAGTCGTAGATCGCCGAGGCTAGAGCTGCCGAAGTCGTGACTCCAACGCACAGATTTCCCATAGACATCGCCAATTGACGTGGGGTCTTCACGTCAATGTCCATGGTTGATGGACTTAGGTTTTAGGGGAAGAGGTGCACTGGCAGATTCATCAGCTGATAAGCAAGCAGGAGGTGAGGTTTACCTAGGTTCGGCCCCTCTTGATGAGGTAAAGACCTATTCCTGCTTGTTTGTTCTTGATTGTCGATGAAGATGATTGCAGTGCTGCAGTTATGGCTACGGGTGTTTAGAGTTTTGTCTACGAGGTCTGCCTTGCCTGGCGACCCATCCTAGCATTTATGTAGGAGGCTAGGTTTCAGGTCTCGTGTCGGGGTCATATACAAGTTGAAGACAAACTCTAGGGTTCCCTATCTTGGCCTATCTTTGTTTCGCACATTAGCAACATAGGCCTTGAATTCTTCATAGTTGCCAAATCATCTTGTGCTTCATGGTCCTTAGCAGGTCAGGTGGGCCTCCGGTTACGTCTCACCAGGTATGTTAATTGTGGGCATTCGAAGGGTCATGCCCACGTCACTATCAGCTTAATTATATGATTTATACCATACGTGTTCAAGTATACCATACATGTACGATGTTTAGTGTATTATATGACTATGCGCTGACAAATACCATACGAGGCACTATGTATTTGCCGTCATAGTACGTAATGTCACGACATATAATTTGCAATGCAAGTCCATGTAACACATCATTAGACGTGTCTTCCACGTACGAGATGCGCACGGCGAGCTCGAAGTGCCGCGTGAAAAAACCGTCACGTGTACACTTTCTCTACGAGGTTATCCTTAGCGTATTTTAATTTGTTGTGGCTTGCGCGAGCGTGGCGATTATGGGCGTGTCTCCATTTAATAAAAATTCAGGGCACACCCATTGTGTTATAGTGCATCGATCTTCAGTTCTAACATCATAAAATTTTCAGAGTTGATGTCACAGTACATGAGCACAAATTCCTTGTTTTGACGACAAGGGAGCTTGGAAAATTCCAGGTGCAGGTGTTCTAGAGTTAAGTCATGATGCTTCTACTATCAATCGATAAAAATGGCACTAACTGTAATTCTACCATCAAGAGGGCTTCTGTTCGACACCCGTGGCGAATCTTCAATTAAAATCCAGATGCAGTAGATATCCTACGGTTACCAACACATATCCACATGATTACTACATAAATTGAATCATTTATTAAAGTAATAAACATATCTGAGAATAAATTCCAATTTTTACCATCCAGGGACGACGGACGACACATTCACATGGCACAAAGCTGATAAGCTCTGCTTTCTGTGACCTTTGTCTCTGTTTCACCCTTCCCACAATTTCCTTTATGTGACCTCTTGATAATTACAAAAACACATATCAGTTGTAACTAGTTTCGAAATAAAAGTATCGAACCACGAGGAACTACTGGTCAGGGTCTTAGTACCCATTGCTACTTTCTACTAAAGATAACTTAATAATTATTTTCTAATCTCAAAATGATTAAAGGGGGTATTGTAAATAGTTACAGCAAAAGTAAATAAAGCAGTAAAAACATTGTAAGGAAAATGTTGAAACTTAATAAGACAAAGTGTTCTCCGGGATTATTTGATCCACCTCTAGCGCTAGGACTCATGTTAATTAAGATAAAATATGCTTTTAAGCATGTTGTGTGTGGGAGAGCTCCGTAATAAGATGCGTCCAGAAAGTCATCGGTCATCGCATCTCTAAATAACCACAATATCTAGCCTTCTGCAGCCACATATGGACTAGTGCTACTAAGGAGTGTACCCCATGGTCATAGATATGAGCTTTGTGAATCCCTCTTATCCCCCTATTTATGTGTCAAAGCGCTGATACGGTAACGTCACTTCCCGTCGTTCAGTTTACCACACTTCAAAGTGTAGTTCCCTCTCGAGACCAATAGGCAATATTACATGGTGCACAACTAACATCAAGAGATAAAATTAACACACATTAATACTTAAAACCATAGATCATTTTAAATTCATCTCATATTCATGCTAGGGTTTCTCCATCTCCCCAAGAACTAATATGACTAATTACACATGGACACAATTAAGAACATCATCATAATCTTGTGGAAAGAATTAAAGGAATAGAATGAATTCGAATACAAATCCACAATAGCAATCAAGATTACAACTATGGTTGGAGGATGATGATGGAGGTGCAGCGGTTGATGATGATGAAGGGTACGATGCCTTGTCCTCCGAGGTTCCACGTACCAGACCAGATCTTGTCTTCTCCAAAGTTCCCTCTTGAGATCTGATCTGGGGCGGTGTTTCTCGGTTTCGCGGAGTTGTGTGTGTCTGATCTATCAGCCGTGTGGTGACCCTGCATACCACTGCATGTTGTAGTATGTCAGTCGTTGATATAACATTCACGAAGTACCAATCCGCAAATATTACATCCCTCAGAGTAGTACAACGGAACATAGCAGGTCCATAACTCATTCATTTATTATTACAAGCAACATGTACATATCATCTCGGAGCTCCTCTTGGGTCCTAAGAGGGATACTCCTGGGTTCGAGGCGAACCCAACTTAACTTACAATATAAGAGTCTTACTAGGTTATACATTTATTCTCCTCGAGCAGTTAAGTACTAAGAGTTCGTACTGCTCGGATACTACTACTACTCGGTAGGTCTAAGCTTGCTCTCCTCCGGAACCCTCCCCGGTTCTGTAGACTATGAGATAGTCTACTCCTTCGATACCTCCAGAGAGGTCTGGTTCTTCATAGCCGATGACTTTGGCTCCTTCAGGGTCGCCGTTGTCCTCCTCCAGTCGATTCAGACAATCTAAGCAGGGGATTTAAGAGTGGTATGAGTACGAGCGTACTCAACAAGTTCATTATAGAAAAGAGGTGTTTAATGCACTAGCTACAATATCAGACCAGAAAGTCTAATACCAATGCAGGTTTTGATAAACATTTCTTCAAGAGGTTGCCTTTATTAAGAAGAACTATGTCCGTCAGCCTTCACCGGTTTACTAGAACTTCATGGAGTTCCTTTCCGGCAGCGTTCGCAGTTCCAAATCCCGGAACAGGGAGTGACAGTTCACGATTCATTACACTCTGCAGAGGTGTGTTGCTTTACCCATAAGAGATCTTAACCTTGGTGCCAACCGGGCAGCTTTCCCGTCCACACTTCCTTCGGTGTGAGGCCCGGTATAAGGTCATAGCCAATCATATTCCTCCGCTACCTCGCACATCCACCCTTTGTTGCATACCCCGACCCTGGGTCCTCGCCGGTCCTCTTATACCAATTAAGGATGGACCCCGACCACGACAACATTTCTGGGCTCTTACCATAAACTCCTTCGCCAGTAGCTGCAACCCATCATAGACCGCAATAACCGTGGGGAACTTTTGGCTTCCCCAGCCTACCGCTTGCTCCTCGGGCGACAAGTGTCTACGGACAATGCCGTGGGGAACTTTTGGCTTCCCCAACCTACCGCTTGCCCCCTTGGATTACAAGTGTCTACGGTAAAGCACGTCCGTTGATGTACAAGAGGTGGAAATACGATTGAGTATTCCGTCCCACTCCAGATCTTATGGTTAACACGGGTATTACGGCACACGAATCACTGGACGACATTTGTTGTTTAATCCTAGATGAATATAAACCCTTTCAATGGAACCTCCACCATATCAACACATACCATGGTTCCATTGCCCACCACTTAGTCATATTCATAGTTATGAAAATATTGGTTTTGCTTTTTATGCAATAGTGATAAACATAGTACTTTGCAAGTAATTTGGTAAAAATACTCAAATGATATGAGCAAGTGATGAACTTGCCTGAACACTGCAAAGTGTTGCAGTTGGATGGTGTGGACTGACCCCTGTCCTCTGTTGCTGAAAAATAGCATCATTGTCCGATAAGGGCAATGGTTAAAAAGCAATTATGCATAATTCAACTTTTAGGGTTGTTCCCTCCTTCCGGTGTTTTTATCATTTCATGTGAGAGGTTAATACTAAGAATGATTTAGGGATATTCTGTTTAGGGTAAAATACAACCTTGAAATGTTGTCAAGGTGTTTTTAAAGTCCAAAAACATTTATGGACTAATTTTCATTATTGAAAAGATAAGGTGTGCCTACCCCAACTTGTTTGGGACCGAAAGGCTTGGTTGTTGAAAAGATAAGGTGTGATTTAAATGATTATTTTAATCATCAAATTTGGACTTAATCTTGTTTGTCTTCAAAAATTCCTTTTCATATTTTATTATGATAGAGAATTTTATCCTGAGTAGTTTTCATATTTTTAATTATTTTTTTAGAGCTATTTATTAATTTTTATGCATTTTCAAAGTTTCAGGGTTAAATGGATTGGTGAAAAGTCTAAAATGCCCCTGGGCCCACTTGTCAGGGTGACCCAGCGGGTTGAGTCTAACCCGAGCCGCTCCAACCGGCTCGGTCGGACTCAGTCGCTCTCTTCCTCTCCCCTCTCGCGAAACCCTAGCTCTCTCCTCTCCCGCGACGCCGTGGTCGCCTGCGCCATCGCCGCTTTATTCCGGCCGGCTCCGGCCATCCCCGCCGGCGAGATCGGTCGCAATCGAACGGCCGCACGACGGCGCACCGATCGGTCCGCGCCGATGTGTGTTTCTTCGCCGCCACCGCTCGCCCCCAACGCCTCTGCGACACGGCCGTGGTGATTCTCGGCGATTCGTCGCCCGCCGACGAACCTGGCGCCGTGGCGTGGCCGTGTGCCTCGCCGTGGTTGCGCTGGAGCCGCTGCGCTCGGCGAACGCCTGGCTTGGCCATGGCTTGGCACTGCCATGGCCAGGTTGTGCCGCCACGGTGACGCCTTGGTGCTCTGCTCCAGGTATGTTCGCCTCCGTCTTCTTCCTTCTCTCCTTCTCCTCTTTGTCTAGCTCTGGCTACTGGTCTTGCTTCCCCCCGTGGAGATGCTGGCCATGCCATGATGCTACTGCTGTGTCGTGCTAGGGCTTGGCATGCTGCTGCGCTATTGCTGCTGTGCTTGCCATGGATGCGCGTATGCTGCTGTGCTGTGTTGCTGCCATGAATCCAAGCTGATGTGCTGGTGCTATGCGTATGCTGCTGTGATGCTGTTCTTCATTATAACTTGCTGTTGTAACTCATGAGCTCTTGCTCATGAGCATACTGTGATGCTATGGCTCTATTTAATTGTTCCTGCTGTTGCTATATGACTCCTGCCTCTCCTGTGTGTGCAATTCCTTGCCCCTGGCTTGATCATCATGCATGATCCTTGCACTTTTGCAAGTGCCAGTGCTCCTGGTGTGCTATCTCTTGTGCTTATATTCATGGACATGCTCAATTGAGCCTAGCTGTTGACTTGACAGCTCCATCCCTTGATGGAGTGCTTCTGGATACAATTGTAATGCTTTTATTCACTTATCTGTGATGTAATTGTTCAGGTTATATGGTTGATTTAATTATCTGGTCCATGCATTAATACTAGAATTGATCCTAGCATGATGTAGCATGCTCTATCAAGCTTGTGATGATCATATGATCATCAGTTGCTTGTAAAAGCTGCTGTGCTTATTACTGTGCCTTACTGCTGCTCAATCTGTGATGTGTGTGTGTCATAGACATGTGCTGGTGTGTGCTGGTGCTTGCTCAAGCAGTTGATGTTGCTTGCAATGCTCCATTGGATCATCTGCAAGGCTCTGGTGCTTTGATTACTTGTATGATTCACTTATCTGTATTGCCTGGATTTACTGAAATGGATAAGTGATGTGAACTGCTTGCAGTTGTGATCATTCTATTAACTGTGGCAGGGCTAGATGGATGCCAACACTTGGTTGTGTACCCTAGCCCTCCTTTTGAACCCATATGGGTGATGATAACTGTGCAAGGCTTAATGGTTTGGGTTGTTTCAGTGATTGAGGTGACCCTAGCAGTAATCATATACTGCTTTTGGGTAGCTCCCCTCTTGTTGGCTTGCTGTGGCTCACTAGATGCTCTCCGGGTGATCCTTTTGTTGGATTGCCAGTAGCTTTTGATGTTGACAAATAAAAATAGACACAATTTGTCTATCTGTCTGATGGTGTAGTGGTCATAGGTGCTAAGTAATTCTGGCTAGCTATATAGGATCATTTCCTTGCTGGATATCTTTGATTATGCCACTGGTTTGGCATAATCAATGTTTCCAGGGTGCCTTCCTATTGGTTTCTCTCTTTTTTACTTGCACCAATTGGATGTTAGCCATATGATGACTCACACAGGGTTTCTACCCTTTTCTGTTGTTGTGATTATGCATATGCTTATTTTATGAGCAAAACTTTGGCTTGCTCATGTTCATCAGTGTATACCTCACTCCAGCTCCTAGAATGAGTTGTTGGTGTAGAGGATTGCTTCTGGTTGGTTTGGTTTGCTTGCCCTGCTCCTCCTTGCAGGCTTGTGAATCTTGGTTGGTTTCTGGTGGTTGCTGGAATAGGTGGAGCAGCTCTTGCTGGTCACCTGTTCTAGCTGTTCTTGATATGTTCTTGCTGTTCTTACCCTGATGCTTGTGTCGATGAAATGACTAGGGTTTGGTGACTGAAAAGTTATTATACCCCCTGTGCTCTTCTCCTGGGTCGACAACAAGGTGCTGTGTGTGTGATGACTCTCCCTGTGTGTGAGTGTGCTGGTGAGCATGCACCTCACCTTGTGAGTTGCTTGCACTGTGCCTGGTTGGGACTTGTGTGTTGTGGATCAGCTCGGCTGATCATGGTCATATCCTCTCAATTTACCATTTTCTTACTAACCTGCCAAGTGGCCACTTGGCATAACCTTTGTTTGATCTTTGTTTGTGTGCAGGGAACTTTAAGAGGATCAAGATGAAGATCAAGATCATCTTGATCAAGGATTTCATGATGATCAACAATGTAGTTTAGGACATTTCATTAACTTGTAATTTTCCTTTTTCTTTTGCTATTTCTACAATTCTTGTAATGTGTTGTAATATTTCATAATTCAATTCCGGATATTGTAAATGACAATGTATCATGTGTGATTATCAATAAAGCTCCAATTTTCCTTAATGAGCTTTGTATAATAGTTGTAGTATTTATATTCTTGATTATTAATAATTTGTTTAATGAATTTCCTCAATTTTGAATTATGAGATATTCATATGATGTTTAAATTTGAAATTCAAACACAAGTTTGTTTGAATTCAATCATGCAACTTAAAGTTGTAATGCACTAACTCTCCTCTCTTCTCAAAACCCTGATTGAGCTAAGTGAGGTGCAGGTTTATCGCACTCTCGAAACCCTAACCCTGTAAGGTGTCGAGGGAGAAACTTGTCCCCCTTCGATGTAGTTTTCTTTTAAAAGCGCGGAATTTCCCCAGAATTTACGATGCAATGCACATCCCTTTCTAAAATCTACCCCTCGATCGTCTCTAAACCTGGGACATTACAATCCGTCCGCGGGAGGTGAAAGTATTTGACGAGGCGATGCTCCTGGAGGGTGGTACAGGCGAACGGTACGAACGGGCTTTGTTCGTACTACTGCCCGTTAAAGCCACTGGAAGTTGTCATCGCATTGTCCTTTCGCCCATGTGCATTATTAAGTGCAAAAGTGATTTTTATCACATCAACATGCCAGGAAATGACAATTTTCATTGATATTTCATTATTGACTTATTATTAGTTTTTCTAATGAGTTGTACATGTGTTTAGTTACTAATGGAAAATTTATGACATAGTGAGTAAATCTCTCATGTGTGATTCCTACATTAATTGGGAAACGAATCCAACATTTCAAAGTGAAAGAGTATGATGTTGGACGTAATTCGGTGAGGATTGTATTGAGCCTCTCGGACGAGTTATAAGCTCTCCTATAGATAAGGTAGGATATGGAATAAAAGTACTATACAAATATCGTTTAATCTAGGCTACCGAATATGTCTCTAGCACTCCTGGTAGTCATAGTGGTAGTGACGTGAACAAGCATGAGTGACGTAACACCGTCCATGACATCCTCGAAGTAGGAGAAGAAGAACCTGACGACGTGACGAAGAACTTGCACAGACGTGATGACCCACACGAAGAAGGCGGCACGGTGGTAGCTAGAGACGTCAGTGAGCGGGGACGATGAAATTGACTGCGTGCAGGGGCGCTAAGCCCCGAGGGAATGGCATATCTGCAGGGCGTGAGTCGTGTAGCGGCGGGACACCACCGGCATGTACACGTCGGAAGGCGCGTTGGCGGCATGAAGTGAGGATAAAGGGTGGCATAGTTGTGGCCCGAAGGGGAGACACAACAGCAGCCCGTAGCTCGATCGGTGGTAGGAACACGTGCTCTATGACGAGGTGGACACGATCTGGCGGGACGACTGCTGCAGCCTGCTGATGGGCCGCAATTGTCGCCCGAGTGACGGGTCAACGTTGTGGTCGTAGTAGAGGCGAGCGAATACGACATGCGATGGGAGACTCAATTCTATGTATGACGAGTTATCCAAAAAAAAATGCCTTTCGAGCGACCGGTGGAAAAAAAAGAAAAGTGATCTACATATTAAAAAAAAAATACTCGAGGGCAGCCAATCAACCGATCGCCATATGAACCCTACCCCGGGTTGCGTGGGATTGAGCTTCGGTGACTTTGCCAGGCTGACTTTACCGTGACTTTGGGTTACTGACATGTGGACCCTTCATTATATGGGCCCCACTTGACCCCACTTGTAAGTGACACAAAGTCACTGACTTTGGGGGCTAGCAAAGTCACCAAAGCACTGTCCGGTTGCGTGGCCCTGGAGAAGCTCGTGAAGACCGACCTCCCTGGGGGTGGCACGTAAGCGTGTTTAGCGGCTAGATTTAGGATCTGCTGTTGGTACCACGAAAGAGTACGATATTTGGCGTTATACGGTGAATGATGTATTGAGTCTCTTGGACGAGTTATATAGTACAAGACTTGGAGACGAAAAAGCTCTCCCAGACATACGGTAGAAAATGGACTACAAATTCCGTGTGATCTAAACTACCAAATATATCTCTAACACAAAGGAGGACATAGTGCTAGTCTGTGCACGTGCATAAGCATTGCACTGTGGTTCAAAAGAGGCCATAGTTGCTAGTCTGTGCATTTGGATTTTAGGATTGGACTGTGGTGCGTATAATTCACGTGAGGAAGAAGAATGGCATAAAGCCCGTAAGGGGAATAATACCTCACGTCTTGCCTTCTCACAAGCATACATCCTAATCAAAAGTGTCATTTTCCCACAGCAATCTGCCACCAAACACCCTTAAAGAGAGACTGCATGGAATAGAAAGAAGAGGGGAGGTAGAAGGAAAAAATGGGAAGAACGAAAGTAAAAGAGAGCGGATAGTGTCTGGACGAAAAGTCGAAAAGACCAATCTATATCTTCCATCCTAGGCCACCGCCAAGCAACAAGTTACACTCTCACCTCTTTTTCACACAACACATCCAAACAGACACTCCTGTCCTTCACCATTCCAAGTTTCCAACACTCTTTCTCTTTCTCCCTCTCACTCTCCCCCCACCCGTGGACTCCTCTCCCCTCCTCTCCCCCAAGCAGCAAGAAATCCTCCAAGTTCCACCTCAATTTCGGCCATAACCCAACGAGCATCCGAATCAAGAAACCCCTTTTCAACTCCTTCTCGATCTCTAGCTAGCCACAAGTCAAGGGCAGCAGGCATCACACCACACCACCTGCTGTTTGCAAGTTGCAAGAAGTAGAGGAGAGAGATCAATGGAGCTGTTCCCATCACAGCCAGACCTGCAGCTGCAGCTCCAAATCAGTCCTCCCCCTGCCACCAAGCCAATGGACTTAGGGTTTTGGAAGAGGGCTCTCGACACCACCACCGCGACCACTACAGCATCAGCGGCAGCAACCATCGCCGCTCCGTCCATCAACAGGGCATACTCCTCCGCCGTAGCGGCAGCCGGCAGCGGCTTCCACGCAACTGGCGCCGATGGCCTCTTCGATGGGCTACAGTTCTTGCAGCACACCCAGCCCATCCTCAATCATGAGGTGCAGGACCTGGCTTCCATGAGGCCCATCCGCGGCATCCCCGTGTACAACACCTCGCAGTCGCTCCCTTTTCTCCAGAGCCAGCTCCACCACCACCACCTCCACAACCACCAGCATTGCTACGACGCGATCGGTGGCGCGGCCGGCGGGCCGAGGTCGCCCGGCAAGGCCGGCGTGCTGCGGCTGGCGGCGCCGCCGGCCAAGCGGGGCTCCCGTGCGCCGAGGATGCGGTGGACGACGTCGCTGCACTCGCGGTTCGTCCACGCCGTCGAGCTGCTTGGAGGCCACGAGAGTATGTGCTGCTCTTGCTACTGCTAACTGTTGCTCGCGCACACAAGTGCGCATATATCTTTTCTTCTGCTTAATTTGCTTGCTATTAGTTTCTGATTAATTGTTTCTTAGCTATCTAACTAGACAAAGGATCATTTTTACCGTTGATCGAATCTATCAGCTCTCCTGCTAGCATTCAAAAGAACTGGACAAGGATGCATATATGGGGTTCTTGCATAGTACAAGCTAGAGCTATGCTAAGCTCTTTGTTGGTGAATTATGTGGTGTGTTGTTTTCTCTGATATTTTGTGTTTTTTGTGGTTGTGCAGGAGCAACACCCAAGTCAGTTCTTGAGCTAATGGACGTGAAGGATCTAACCTTAGCACATGTCAAGTCTCATTTGCAGGTAAATTTATAATACATACGTTCTCCATGACCATGTTTGGTTCACTAGCTTGTTCATTGAGCTTCCAGTGTGTATGGCTCCCAAATAAGGAATATAAATAACACCTTGGAATGGAAGAAAATACTACACGCAGACACTAATCGATCGATCATATCTGATTTCTTGCCGCTGAATAATATATACTAGAACTTGCTTGTTCTTCGTTCCTCTCCCATTTTGAAGTCTCACTACTTCTCTCTATCTCTCGCCTATGCATGGAAGAATAGTCATTTTACAGTTCACTTTCTGAGCAGTAAATTCCCGTCTTGTACCTTATCTCCCTGTTATAGAGAGAGAGACTTTACCACGATGGGTGAGAGGGAAGAGGGAGAGAGGAGCTGGGCGGGTTCGCAGCTTTTCAATAAAAACTCGAGATCAGCAGCTGAGCAGCACAAAGCTTAAGCAAGCAAGGCGAAGCAAATGCTCGCCATTAAAAGAGGATGAGAGCTATGGCGTCGTGGACGATCGACGGATCACGCACACATGCACACAGCAGCTCAGCAGAAGCACATTGATATGATATACGCATCCATGCATTGCTGCGCAAGAGCAGAAGGCCAAGTACAACCCTGCATCATTTCTCAATAATTAATTTCTGCCCCTTGGTGCTTCTCTGCCTTGCCTGCACACAGTAGCTGATCGAGCCATCAATGCCCCAATTGTGCATATATGCTGCTGCTGCTGCTCCTGCCGGAGTTATTGCTCCACCGTAGACCCGTACACACCTTTGACTTTAATACTGCTACACATATCTAGCTTTAGTTTAGTCGTTTGTTTATGTGCATCGGAATTGTGTTTGATGATCTACATCCATGAACATATGGTTAACTACAGTAGTTGATTAATATCTTGCAGATGTACCGGACCATCAAGACCACTGATCACAAACCAGCTGGTGCTCCATCCTACGGTATATATGATTGATCGATCGATCTCCTTGCTGATCGAAGTATCATCGGATTGGATTAGTAAGCAAGAATATTTATTTTTCAGGGCAAGCCAAGACAATCATAGACATCCCTGACGACAGCTCCTTCGACATCACCAACACCAGTGGATCTGAGTGTTCAGTCCAGCAATCAAATCTTGACGGGAACGACCATGGATCCAACATGTGCGCTCTCTGGAGCAACAACTCTTCGAGGTGACAAACACACACCATGCAAACAAAGCCATTGCTAGCTTCTTAATGAGTAATGTGAACTTCTATACTTAGTTTGGACCAACTTGGTCACATTTTGCATTCTCACATACTAGTATGAGCTATATCACATGAGAGAGCTAGCTAGATTGCAACACCTAATTCCTAGTTCTAATACTCTTCCGGTGATGATTGGTTGAAGTTTGAACCAAACATTAGTAGCACGATTTATGATACATGGGTCACTTGCCCTAATTATGAATTGCTTCATGTCAAACTAAATGTTCCAAGCTAGTGGGCTATCAATGGATATCAGCTGCTACTTAGCTTGCACTTTAGAATTACTCCATACTGCTGGGCTCCGTCTTTTCTGCCATTTCAGGCGAATGGCAGAGAGGCACAGCTAGCGCTAAGTAGCTAAACATTCCCGTTGAGCCAGAAAACTGCTTTGCAGATCGATATAACTACAGAGCCTTACAGGGTCAAAAGCTGCTGGTAATTTCCCATAGAGTGCTAAAGCAACACAGTACGCCTAACTATACACAGAGGTCGCAGTAGCACCCATGTTTGGGCTCTTCATCTCATGCATGATGATGTCTACGTATTCTTCAAGAATCAACTGTCACATTCCACAATTAAATAATGGACTATATATTTTGAGCAGTATATTAATGATCTAAAGAGGGCAACTTTTTGGTTCAAACCAGTCTAGTCTACTGCCTGCTTTAGGCAAAACAAAAACCTATTCCTTTGCCTCATTTTCTTTGTTACTACCATATCAACCACCTCCAAGTGCTCACAAAAAGCACCAGGGTTCTACCTTTGTTCCATCTGCTCCCCATGATGGTGCAATCATCTCTCGAATATATTTTATTAATCTATTTCATTAAACATATCCATCTACCCATTGGTCCAAAGTGCACACTTATATACTTTCCATAACTATAATTAATTAAGGAGACAATATAGTAGCACTACACTGGAATCTTGACCAGAAGTTACATCAGAAGCAACATCATGATATCCTACTAGTATAGTATGAAATTAATCTCTCTTGCATGGCCAGGGATAGCTCTTAAACACATACAATCTGTATGTATATTGTACTATCTCATCCAAGCGTCCATGTAGGCGTGTACCAGCACATGTATACACACGTATTGGAGTATTTGTGGACTCTGCATGGTCACTGTAGTTGTATTGGAGACATATGCATGTATTTTGTTTAGGTGGTGACTGGAGTACATGTATGTACATGTGCATAGCATACACACAAGCATTGACCAGTGCCAGTGTGTGTGTGGTATCACATGGCAAAGTAATTAATAAAGGCAAGCAGCTAACTACACACTTTTTTACCTCCAGTTAATCTATCTGATAAAGCTAGCTGCTTGTCATTGACAGCATCTTAACAGTGAAAGTTGTAGTTGCTTGCTTTTGTTCCCTACCTTTTCCCCCTCCCTTGTGTTGCATGCAAATGGACTCCCACTGAAGAAAGAAAAGATGTCGATAGGCCGGCATTTGATTCTTTCATCAGCCCATGATATACAAAAAAGAAGGTGATACTTAATTCAATTCCTCTCTTTCTTTCTTTTGCTCGTGCAGCGGAGGGGCCTGGTTCCATGGAAAATCAAGAGATGCCAACCCAGGCGACATGAAATCCTTTGAGGTTCGTACACCCCTTTTTTTCCAACGCAAGAGATCATCATTACTATCTCCAATACCTCATCACCCAATGGCCATGATATGCTTTGCTAAGTTAGTGCAGTAGCGATCATTCCTTCTTCCATTTCTTGCATGCATCTTTTCGACGGCTTCCTGTTGAGTCATGATCAGAGCAAATTGTCGGCAGCATTTTCTTACAGTTATCACGTCATCCCAGTCTACTTAATTTGGTCATTTGTTCATTTCATTTGCACTATTGACAATTGCAGGACGTCCAATCGCAGTGCCTCGACGTGGACAATGCCTCCTACCTGATGTCGTCACCGTTCCGACTATCTGAATTGGTCGTCGGCGCCAAGAAGCCGAACCTCGACTTCACCCTAGGACGAATGTAACCTGTCGCTGATGCGTGTTGATCGATCCATCGCAGTGGAAGATGTCTAGCTAGTTAGCTATATGATCACCTATAGGTTAATGAGATGCATATACTCGTGTGGCGCCAGCCCCATATGCATGTGTGTATGAAGCGGAGGAGGGAGCCAACAAAGCAAGATGATGAGAAAGCAAAAGAGGCTGAGAATTAAAGAATAAGACGAGACAACCGTTGATCTAGGAACAAAGTGCAAAAGGGGAGAGGGAGAGACATGGGTGCGTGCAAGTGTGCGTGCGTGGTAGAGAGATGGATAGCGAGAGAAATAGGCTTTATCAAAGGCAGGAAGGCAAGCAGGAGCATGCAACAGGTACCTTGCCTGCCTGCCTAAAGGGCTTGCAGATATATGTGCCTATAATCCTACATATCGATCGCTTGCTTCTGGTGCACACACGATGGAACTAGCTAGGAGAGTGTAGTATGTGCGTGCATGGTGCCTGATGAGACAGAGCTGCATGCTAGGTTAAGAAAGGTTTCATCTTTTTGTTATGCACAAGAAAGGTGCAAAGTTGATGTGCTTATGTTATATATTTATGTGTATGGTCCATGCAGGCATGTATGATGGATTGATCAGTCTTGCTCTTTGCTATCTCCTAGTGTATAGCTACTAGCTTGGAATATATTCTTTCACTGGATTGGATATCATTGGAGCAAATATGGTTGGATTTGCAGTTCATGAGCTAAAGCAAATCAGTAAAGTTGATCTATCAACAAAAGGGTATTCTGAGTAGTACGTTTGATGCTCTATGTAGTTATGCTGCTAAGTGGACTGAACTTTTTTCTATCTACATTGATGCATGAAACTTACATGAAACAAAAATGACCGTGTGCATCGTCATGATGCAGAAGCCGGGGTATACCCCCATTTCGAAAAAAAAACATGAAACAAAAATGGTGTAACTAGAATAGCCGTAAAAAATATTTTCTTATGATTGTGACATTTTTAACACACATAGGCCATAGCACATATAAGTAGAGTAATTATTGGTCAAAGTTTTGTCTTAACCAATCAAAATAAGTCATATATACTCTGCCTCAGGGAAAACATTTATTTCCCGGGGGTTTTGGCTATAGTTTTAGTTGCTGCAAGTGTTCATGAATTCTAGCAAGTGTCGACTACCCTTGACCAGTTGAAGTGCCATTTGGGAAAATGTAAGATTCAGTTTGGCGGACAAATTTTAAGTTTTACAATGAATTTATTTTTTATATTTTGGTAATAGCTACAAAGTCAATCATGAGGTGAATTTGAACATCAATTCAGTCGCATCAGTTGTGGAGCAAAACCCACATACTCTCCCCTTTTAAATAACACTGCATAATAGGTTTTGTTAGAACAAGCCTTGGACCAAAAAAAAATACACTACTAGTTACTACCTCCATCGCAAAGTTTAGGCTATATTATTTTTAAAAAGTCAAACTATGTCAAGTTTTATTAAGTTTTTATAAAAAAATAATTAACATGCAAAATACAAAATCAATATCATTAGATAGATAATAAAAAACATTTTTGTATGGTATCTAAAAAATATTATATTTGTTGATAGATTCTTCTAAATATTTGGTCAAACTTTACTTGGTTTGACTTTTCAAAAAAATAAAAGCTTTAAGCTTTGAGATGGAGGTAGTATGTAACTTTGAAGTGTGGTGGCGTACAAAAATTATGATATCTATTTATGTCACATGTTTTAGGACATGTTGTACTAACATGTCCTAAAACATGAAATGAGAAGGGAAATACTAAAAAAGGTGTTGTCATGCATGACAATCTTCTCACTTGGCCCCTAGTAGATGTTCTCGTTTATCCCAAGATGCGCGTATAAAAAGGGTGCTAGTTGCTATTGTTGTCACATAGTGATACCGTTTATGTCATTTGGAGACACCCTCCAATACTGCAAACATCTACATACAACATAGTCCTTTATATAAAAACACACATATAACAACACATGCAAAGGTTTATTTGCCGTGCCTCTCCTTCATCCCTCTCATTTACCTACACTTGGCATTGTCAAACACCTCATGACATGTTGAAAAGAAGGCATTGCCACATTTTTAACTCAATAACATTAACCAATGCAATGGAAAGTCATAATGTGCTTATAAAATTTGACAAGCGTTATAAATTCCAACAAAATGGTAAATGCATAACATGTACCATCTCACACCACAATAACCACCATAGGAATTAGATCTGTAGAGCCGTAGTCATGTTGGGCAGCCCATACAGATTACTATAATGACAATACATAGAGAGATTTGATCAAGATACTACCACAAGCCAAATTCCAAGGGGCGGACTACTCCCTTCTCATGGTATAGAGCGATGTGCACGTGTTGGTCAAGGAGGAGAAGCCACCGGAGGCGATTTCGGCAGTGGTTCCACCTGTAGTCTTCCTTTGGCGATGAACTGCAGTGTCTGTGTTTCTTTGTTTTTGATGTCCTCCTCCAGCCTTCGCGAAATAAAATCCATGAAGGTATATACATGCTATTTTAGGGCAAAACATATCCTAGGGCAGTGAATCGGTGGCAACCGAGGCTCGAGCCTCCAGCTCCCCTTGGTGGCGCGGCTGGGGTAGGTGTAGAACATGTATTAAGGATAAACAATTATAAGCAAATCATGAAGTTATATTTCACCAAAAACAACAAGATCATAAGAAACACAAAATATCTTGCACCATAGCATTACTATCCAAATGAGCAATAAAACAATACTTTTGGATGTTTGTGCATAGTGTATATTTCTTTCTTTTCCTGTTAGTTGATCATAAGATAGAATATGAAAGAAGTGCAAGTGGTTGTGGGAAAATTCATGTGCAAAGTAAGAGTATGTTATTGTTTGTTTCATACCAAAACTTAGGTACTAAGAGTCGCTCATGTACTAGGACTCTTACTTCTTCTTTTTTCATAAATGCACATGAGGACATAATTGTGATTCGACTATCTCAAACCAACAGATCTACCTAGCTAGAACAAGAATAGCATGATATCATGATCATATTTTTCAGGTTAAGATCAAATGATACCCTCTATCATGACAACTTGGGTTTGGATTAACAGTTCAATCCTATGACACCCTCAATCACGCTCATTACGAATTTAACTTGAGAAGGAGTTTACCTTTATTTGTTTATTAGTTGGAACCAAGCATTATGTTGCCAACTCTCAAGCAAACTGAAAAGACATATTAGTCATGCTCATGGGGGGTGCAAACAAAGCTTCATATGAAAGCTCAAAAATTATTTACACCCTTTCCAGGAATAAACATTGACACCGAAAAACTCGGAATCAAAGTCTGCATTAATATGCAAAGTTTCCTTGGTATGGTATTGCTACCATTGGATAAGGCATATTTGACTCGTATAAAAACTTCAACTTGGCTCAAAGGGAGTTGGCTACACAAGCAGAGTTCATGCTTAGTGTTTGAAAGTCTAGCAAAGCGGGAATATTGGTCGCTGCTTAATTAAATCATGCAACTTTTCTCATTTGGGTAGTCCAATCCTTAAAGTGAAAATTAAATTATGTAACTCACAACATTGAGCTAAATGAGACCCACCACTAAATAAGAAGATTTGTAAGCACCCTTTACTCATAATAAAAGAAATATTCGATGAACAAAATAATCTATTTTTAAATTATTTTCAAAATTTTGAAGAAACTTTATTTCTTGAAAAAATTATATTCCAGTAGTTATTGAAAAAAAGCATACTGGGGGCAAAGTTTATTCAAAGGTAGATATGCAACTCAGAAGCAAACAAAAACAAAAGGATACTTCAAATTCTGAGATTTCCGCATAGTGCTCAAAAAAAGTTTGAAGATTTGCAAATCGAGATTGTGTTGGTGTAGAGGTATTCCATGGGAATACCAAGCTTAGGGTATTAACCATTCTTGGATTCCCTGTGAAAAGAATAACTAGAAAAACTTATCACACTCTTTTCTGCAGGGTTACTGGCACAAAGATACATAGCATGCAACAACAACCAAATAATACCATGAGGGTCGTAAAACTTAATGGGAACTCAGAAGAGCCACGTAAGTAACTAAAGCAGAATCTTTCAAAAAATAACGGTTGCAACGAAACAACTTTTGGAACGCCGCTTAGGAAAATCAGAAGATCAGAAAATTTATGGACACACATAGGACAAGAATATACATTTTGGAAAAAAATACAACCTATTTAGCGTTATGTGAATTTAATTTGGGGAATTTTTTCTTGTAAACATCAACACGTAGTAAAATGCAACTCAAGCAATTATAAACATGTCTTAAAATCCAAATTGGTTTAACATGGCACTTAAACTTAGAAAACTCAAACTGAACAATAACCAACCTAAAAGTGCTACTGCAAGAACTCAAAGAAAAAAACTAGAAGAAAATAAATCAGGTTGCCACGGTAAAGTGCTTTCATTATAGCCTTATAGCTAGTCTTCATAACTTTCTTTATTTAGGAGGGCTTGTATATTGGGATAAACGATTGATTTTAATTCATCTCTCCTTCTTCCTTCGAAAGTACTCCATCACAAGATATCAAGATCCCATGGTGTGCTCGCATCAATGAAAGTAATAGTGAAACTGAAACATGACAACACGTACAAAGCATAAAACATATAACAAGCAATTTAAATTCCTTCCTATGCATTGGCATATTACATATGAATAAGTCACAGAAAATGGGATTATAAAAATGCTTATTTCCAGTAAATGCATGCAACTTATAATTATTAGTATCATAAAGATTGAGGGCACTTATCACCCCACTGGTAGAAAAAGAGGCTTCCGTCCAGCCCCATTAGTCGCGAAAGTATAGGAACCGCGACTAATGGGGTCTTTAGTCGCGGTTCGGGTGGCGAACCTGTAGGATAACGTTGCATAGAAAACAAAAATTTTCCTACCGCGAACACGCAATCCAAGCCAAGATGCAATCTAGAAGACGGTAGCAACGAGGGGGTATCGAGTCTCACCCTTGAAGAGATTCCAAAGCCTACAAGATGAGGCTCTTGTTGCTGCGGTAGACGTTCACTTGCCGCTTGCAAAAGCGCGTAGAAGATCTTGATCACAATCGGTTCCGGCGCCACGAACGGGCAGCACCTCCGTACTCGGTCACACGTTCGGTTGTTGATGAAGACGACGTCCACCTCCCCGTTCCAGCGGGCAGCGGAAGTAGTAGCTCCTCTTGAATCCGACAGCACGACGGCGTGGTGTCGGTGGTGGTGGAGAAATCCGGCGGAGCTTCACTTAAGCGTGCGGGATATGGTGGAGGTGAGAGAGACCGCTAGGGTTTGGGGAGAGGGGCGCCGGCTAGGGCACCCTTGAGAGGTGCGGCCATGGTGGTGGCTTGAGTGGCCGGCCAGCCCCTCTCTCCCCCTCTTTATATAGGTGGAGGCCCCAAGGTTTAGGTCAAAGAGTCCGAATAAGACCCCAACAAAAACCTTCCAAGTGTCCAAACCTAGGGGGAGTGGGACTCCCCCTTTCCTTGGTGGGGTGGCCGGCCACCATGGTGGGGAGTCCACTTGGGACTCCTCCTCCCTTAGGTTGGCCGGCCAAGGTGGGTGGAGTCTCTCTGGGACTCCACCTTCCATCCTTATTTCTTCCGGACTTTTCTAGAACCTTCTAGAACCTTCCGTAGAACCTTCCGAATCATTTTAATTCACATAAAATGACATCCTATATATGAATCTTATTCTCCGGACCATTCCGGAACTCCTCGTGATGTCCGGGATCTCATCCGGGACTCCGAACAAATATTCGAACTCCATTCCATATTCAAGTACTACCATTTCAACATCCAACTTTAAGTGTGTCACCCAACGGTTCGTGAACTATGCGGACATGGTTGAGTACTCACTCCGACCAATAACCAATAGCGGGATCTGGAGATCCATAATGGTTCCCACATATTCAACGATGACTTTAGTGATCGAATGAACCATTCACATACGATACCAATTCCCTTTGTCACACGATATTTTACTTGTCCGAGGTTTGATCTTCGGTATCACTCTATACCTTGTTCAACCTCGTCTCCTGACAAGTACTCTTTACTCGTACCGTGGTATGTGGTCTCTTATGAACTTATTCATATGCTTGCAAGACATTAGACGACATTCCACCGAGAGGGCCCAGAGTATATCTATCCGTCATCGGGATGGACAAATCCCACTATTGATCCATATGCCTCAACTCATACTTTCCGGATACTTAATCCCACCTTTATAACCACCCATTTACGCATTGGCGTTTGATGTAATCAAAGTACCTTTCCGGTATAAGTGATTTACATGATCTCATGGTCATAAGGACTAGGTAACTATGTATCGAAAGCTTATAGCAAATAACTTAATGACGAGATCTTATGCTACGCTTAATTGGGTGTGTCCATTACATCATTCATATAATGATATAACCTTGTTATTAATAACATCCAATGTTCATGATTATGAAACTAATCATCCATTAATTAACAAGCTAGTTTAAGAGGTATACTAGGGACTTCTTGTTGTCTACATATCACACATGTACTAATGTTTCGGTTAATACAATTATAGCATGATATATAAACATTTATCATAAACATAAAGATATAAATAATAACCACTTTATTATTGCCTCTAGGGCATATCTCCTTCAGTCTCCCACTTGCACTAGAGTCAATAATGTAGTTTACATTTGTAAAGATATAACACCTTGGCCTTCTGGTGCTTTATCATGTATTGCTCACGGGAGAGGTTTTTAGTCATCGGATCTGACACGCTCGTAAACGTATGTATTTTGTAATTCATTTGCGTCTCAACGCATCACTCATTTCCAAATGAGTTGGCATTAAATATGTTTGATCTTCTGGTGGAACCTTAATTCCGCTGTCTGAAATATGTCACTAATATTGTCACACACAACATAGCTTCAAAGTTCTGACTCTGTCGGAACTACACCAAGTTCTCAAAGAACCTCTTGACTTAACATCCTTTGTCATTGCCAAAATAATGACATAATCTGCCTTCTTTTGTAGAATCCGTCACAATATTTAGAACTCTTCTAAATCTAGCATAGACAACTTCTAGCTCATTGTGCTACCTTTTAAACAACACTTAGTCTAATTTGAGATTGAAATTATATTTTATATGTGACAAAACCAATATCGGTGTAACACCTTACAGCGATTTGTTTGTCATTTCTTCATACAAATATATATATATATCCTTAGTTCTTCTAAAGTACTCAAGGATATTCTTACTGTCGTCCAATGATCATCATATGAATCATTCTGGTATATGCTCATAACACTTTATAGCACATTATATCTGATTGTGTACATATTATTCGTGATCTATAATCACTCATGTGTTTTTACTCATTGAGTGTCAGATACACTCAAGTCTTGTTAAACCTTCACATGACAAGAACATTTTCTTAATATTTCTATATTGAACTACTTCAATATCCATCATATGTACTTTGACTTAAACTTATTTATGTGTTTTAATCTATCTTCATAGATCTTGACACTAAATTTGTTTCAGTCCATATCCTTTCATTGAAGTTAATTCTCAATGAAACCTATTTAATCAAGTATATAATTACATCATTTATAACCAACTATATGTCACCTACATAAAGTATTATAAATGTGTCTTAGCGCTCCCACTTAATTTCTTGCAAATGCAAGCCTTTTCATCGTCTCTGATGAAATCAAAAACTCTTTGACTATTTCATCTGGTGAAGATTTCAACTCCGTGATACTTACTTCATCCAATTGAAGCTTGTATACCTATCTAGTATTCCACGGACCAGCAAAACTCTTGGTTGTATCTTGTATACATACTTCTTTAAGTAGTGTATTTTGCCATCCTACTAGCATATCTCATAAAAGAAATATGTAGTGATTACTAGAATAATCCACATAGACTATAAGCATTGCTACGGAAGATCTAATCTTATCGTATTCAACTCTTTGAACTTTGTCGTAAACAATTTTTTCGATAAGTCAAGCTTTCTTCAAGGATATTTCATCCAAATCTATCAATTTCATAGATCCATTTACTTTCATAAAGTATTCATCTATCTTGGATTTCATGGCGCATGGCCATTTTAACGGAGTTAGGGCCCATCATAACTTCTTTGTTTTGTAGTTGGTTTATCATTGTTCAAAATCAATCCTTTGTCCACAAATCATTTATTTGATCACAAAGTAAACCATACCTACAAGGTTCAATATGTACTCGATCTCCATGGCTAAAACACTTTGTAGTCATGAGAGCCATGATCGTCGTGGCCGCTTCCGAAACCAATTCCGATGCTGCGCTACTCTGATCATTATGCTCAGGTTCATAAACCTTATCAAATTATATTGTCCTCCCACTCAAATACTTCACTCGAAACAATTTCTCGGAAATAAGAAACATTGACAAACACTTTTGTCTTTGTCTTGTGGGAAGAATTCCCAATTAAATCTCTTGGGATAACCAACAAAGACATTCATCCGATTTTGGTTGACTATTAGGGTTTATACCCATGCCATAACTTGTATGGTGTCATTTCAACGGATCATGATGATGCTCTATTCGAGTGTAAAAGCGGTAGTCACTAAAGCATAATCCACAAAAATATAATGGCATCAATATTTTATCTCATCATTGATCCAACAAAGTTTGGATATATCTCTTGGATACTTCATCATCACTATGATACTCCAAGAAACGTAAGTTGTAGAACAATTTCATAACTCTCTTAGATATTCGCTAAAACTCATAATTCAAATATTTCCACCATGATCCAATCATAGATATTTGATTTCTATTACGATGATTTCCACTTCATACTGAAATTTATTTGAATCCATTCAAATGTTTCAAACTTCTTCCTTATTGAATATATCCATAAATATATACTCAATTCATTGTTGGAAGTTTTTATGAAGTAGAAGAATCTCCCGCACACAACTATGCCCAGTGAACCACATACATCAGCATGTATGTTTCCACTAAGTTAGTTGCCCGTTCAACTCTTGGCCTATGAACGGTATTTTAGTCATTCTTTTTAGAAAAGATTTGCAAGCGCCAAATGATTCAAAAATCAAATGACTCCAAAAATCCATTTGCATGGAGTTCCTTCATGCATTCCTTTCTAACATGACCTAAATGGCGGTTCCACAAATAAGTGGAATTCAAATCATTTGCCTTATGGCATTTTAGCGTCAGTGTTATGTATGTGTGTTTCACCATTAAGAATTATAATAACTTATCCATCGTACATGGAGTAATGTCATAATTTGAACAACTCATTGTTTTCATTTGACCAGAGAAAAATAACAATTATTAAGTTCTTTATTATAAATTCTAAGGGCTAGATAGAATGCTAACAACGAACATAATAACACTTTATTTTGTTCCAGTCGTGCATTCCTATCATATTCCTTGTCAGTCACTTAGGCCATTGTATTCTTGTATTGCGTTGTTTTGTATGACACTTCATACCAACCAATATAGTACTAATACCCAAGAATTTCATAGTGTGACTTAACTAGGAATACAACCATAACATGTATATCATTTATATACACCTGAGCTAGACTTTCTAGTCTTTTCTTTTCTTTTTGCCAAAATATCTTTCGCAGTTTCTCTTTTAGATTTCCTCATTATTCAGAAAACACTTCAACATCATTAACTTCTAGGTTTGTTGGTCAAATACCAATAACCTTGAGGTTCTTACTTTGAAGTTGATCATCATATGATAAGTGTTCCGGATTTCACTATTAGTAACCTTGTAATATGATGAACAATTTTACTCATAATTTTATCCATTGTATCATGATAACTTTCTGAGACCATGTCTGTACATGCTAGGCTCATAAAGTTTTAACCTTGGTATTCGCATGTGCAAATCTGGCTTGCACCCGTTGTATGCACACGTAGAATCTATCACACCCGATCATCACGTGATGCTTCGATACGACGAGTCTTAGCAACGGTGCATACTAAGGATGATAACTTCATGGATATGCGAATATCGTTAGTGCCCCAATAGTTGGAGGATTGTGACGCCTAGCGTCTTCAACCTTCATACATTCCCATAAAACTTATGAGTTTATGTAGTCTCACCATATAATATTCTATCATCTTGCAATAAGGTCTTAGATATCTCATATATCTCATACCTTGATTATTTCTGAAAACTAAATTTTCAGCTCCTTACTTTTCAAACAAATTTGAACTTCAAGTTTGACGGAGACAAGATAACTTTAGGTACTAATTGAAACCATAGCTTTTTGAATCAAAAATGTGAGGTTTACTAAAAGTTTGCAATAGGACTTAATCATTTCTTGATTCATTAACAATACGGTACCAATCCGTAAAGTTTCTTATCAGATTTTAACAGTATTTCTATCTCAATAACAAGACTAGCGCATAGTAGAAAACGGATGCCAATACTACAAAAAAAAAATTCAAAATACTACTCAAACTATGTTTATGATAATTAGTTCATGTTCTAATCTTATTACTAATGAACTCCCACTTAATACAACATCCCTCATAGTTGTTAAGTGGTACACGATCCAAATCCACTACACCAAAACCGATCATCACGTGAGATGATGTAGCTTCAATGGTGAACATCAACATGTTGATCATATCATCCATATGACTCGTGTTCAACCTTTCGGTTTCCGTTGTCCCGAGGCCATGTCTGTAGATGCTAGGCTCGTCAAGCAAACCCAAGTATTCCGCGTGTGCAACATGGCTTACACCCGTTGTATATGAACGTTGAATCTATCACATCCGATCATCACGAGATGCTTCGAAACGATGAACTTTGGCAACGGTGCATACGAGGGGAGAACACTTTATTATCTTGATATTAATGTGAGGGATCATCTTATAATGCTACCGTCGCGATCTAAGCAAAATAAGATGCATAAAGGATTAACATCACATGCAATTCATATGTGATATGATATGGCCCTTTTGTCTTTGCGCCTTCGATCTTCATCTCTAAAGCACGGACATGATCTCCATCATCAACGGGCATGATCTCCATCATCGTCGGCGTAGCGTCAAGGTTCATGGCGCCGTCTTCATGGTTGTTCACCTCATGTAGCAACTATTACAACTACTTTGAAATACTACTCAACATGAAATTTAAAGACAACAATAAGGCTCCTGCCGGTTGCCACAATACAATAATGATCATCTCATACATATTCATCATCACATTATGGCCATATCACATCACCAAACCCTGCAAAAACAAGTTAGACGTCTCTAATTTGGTTTGCATATTTTACGTGGTTTAGGGTTTTCGAGTAAGATCTAATCTACCTACGAACATGAACCACAACGGTGATACTAGTGTTGTCAATAGAAGAGTAAATTGAATCTTCACTATAGTAGGAGAGACAGACACCCGCAAAGCCTCTTATGCAATACAAGTTGCATGTCGAACGAGGAGCAAGTCTCATGAACGCGGTCATGTAAAGTTAGCCCGAGCCGCTTCATCCCACTATGCCACAAAGATGCAAAGTACTCAAACTAAAGACAACAAGAGCATCAACGCCCACAAAACCATTGTGTTCTACTCGTGCAACCATCTATGCATAGACACGGCTCCGATATCACTCGTAGGATAACGTTGCATAGAAAACAAAAAATTTCCTACCGCGAACACGCAATCCAAGCCAAGATGCAATCTAGAAGACGGTAGCAACGAGGGGGTATCGAGTCTCACCCTTGAAGAGATTCCAAAGCCTACAAGATGAGGCTCTTGTTGCTGCAGTAGACGTTCACTTGCCGCTTGCAAAAGCGCGTAGAAGATCTTGATCACAATCGGTTCCGGCGCCACGAACGGGCAGCACCTCCGTACTCGGTCACACGTTCGGTTGTTGATGAAGACGACGTCCACCTCCCCGTTCCAGCGGGCAGCGGAAGTAGTAGCTCCTCTTGAATCCGACAGCACGACGGCGTGGTGTCGGTGGTGGTGGAGAAATCCGGCGGAGCTTCACTTAAGCGTGCGGGATATGGTGGAGGTGAGAGAGACCGCTAGGGTTTGGGGAGAGGGGCGCCGGCTAGGGCACCCTTGAGAGGTGCGGCCATGGTGGTGGCTTGAGTGGCCGGCCAGCCCCTCTCTCCCCCTCTTTATATAGGTGGAGGCCCCAAGGTTTAGGTCAAAGAGTCCGAATAAGACCCCAACAAAAACCTTCCAAGTGTCCAAACCTAGGGGGAGTGGGACTCCCCCCTTTCCTTGGTGGGGTGGCCGGCCACCATGGTGGGGAGTCCACTTGGGACTCCTCCTCCCTTAGGTTGGCCGGCCAAGGTGGGTGGAGTCTCTCTGGGACTCCACCTTCCATCCTTATTTCTTCCGGACTTTTCTAGAACCTTCCGTAGAACCTTCCGGATCATTTTAATTCACATAAAATGACATCCTATATATGAATCTTATTCTCCGGACCATTCCGGAACTCCTCGTGATGTCCGGGATCTCATCCGGGACTCCGAACAAATATTCGAACTCCATTCCATATTCAAGTACTACCATTTCAACATCCAACTTTAAGTGTGTCACCCTACGGTTCGTGAACTATGCGGACATGGTTGAGTACTCACTCCGACCAATAACCAATAGCGGGATCTGGAGATCCATAATGGTTCCCACATATTCAACGATGACTTTAGTGATCGAATGAACCATTCACATACGATACCAATTCCCTTTGTCACGCGATATTTTACTTGTCCGAGGTTTGATCTTCGGTATCACTCTATACCTTGTTCAACCTCGTCTCCTGACAAGTACTCTTTACTCGTACCGTGGTATGTGGTCTCTTATGAACTTATTCATATGCTTGCAAGACATTAGACGACATTCCACCGAGAGGGCCCAGAGTATATCTATCCGTCATCGGGACGCAGTGGCGTTTGATGTAATCAAAGTACCTTTCCGGTATAAGTGATTTACATGATCTCATGGTCATAAGGACTAGGTAACTATGTATCGAAAGCTTATAGCAAATAACTTAATGACGAGATCTTATGCTACGCTTAATTGGGTGTGTCCATTACATCATTCATATAATGATATAACCTTGTTATTAATAACATCCAATGTTCATGATTATGAAACTAATCATCCATTAATTAACAAGCTAGTTTAAGAGGCATACTAGGGACTTCTTGTTGTCTACATATCACACATGTACTAATGTTTCCGTTAATACAATTATAGCATGATATATAAACATTTATCATAAACATAAAGATATAAATAATAACCACTTTATTATTGCCTCTAGGGCATATCTCCTTCAGAACCGCGACTAAAGACCTGGGCCCAGCGCGCTCGCTGGCCAGCTGGTGGACGGGAGGGGCTTTAGTCGCGGTTGGCCAGGCCAACCGCGACTAAAGGTCCTCAGGCCTGGCCCGAAGGCCTTTAGTCGCGGTTGGCCGAGCCAATCGGGACTAAAGGCCCATCCCTATAAAAGGGCCTCGACTCACGAGCACTTAGCCATTTGGTGCCACTTCTCTTCACAAGCTTCACAAGGGGGTGTAGGTTTGATTTTGGCTCCTCTTATGCACACAAGGTGTTTGATGAAATGCCCCAAGAGCATGAAACCAACATGATATGAAGTGTCGGAGCCACACTTGAGCTTCCTCATTTATTTTTTCCTCCTCGATCGCGGTTAGCAACTTGAACCTTTCATATGTGTCATTGATAAAATATGCATGTGTGTAGTTCGTTGTTTAATTTCTATTGTTTATAGCTAGTTAGTTTAACAAATGCATGATGGTTAATTATATATTTTATATTATAATAATGCAGATGAATCGGCAATGGATGTACGGTAACCGACTCTCCGGCGAGTTCACTACGGGTTTGAAAGATTTTCTCGGCTAATGCGAACAAGCAGAAGGGTTTTGTTATATGTCCATGTGTTAACTGTAAGAATCAGAAGGGTTACTCTTCCTCAAGAGAAGTTCACATGCACCTGCTTCGGCACGGTTTCATGCCAAGCTATAATTGTTGGACCAAGCATGGAGAAAGAGGGGTTATAATGGAAGAAGATGAAGAAGGGGATGATTTCATCGATGAAAACTATCTTGATCATTTCGGTGATACTTTCATGGAGGATGCTGAAGGTGAAGGGGAAGGTGAAGAAGAGGCACGTGATGAGCCCGTTGATGATCTTGGTCGGACCATTGCTGATGCACGGAGATGCTGCGAAACTGAAAAGGAGAGGGAGAATTTGGATCGCATGTTAGAGGATCACAGAAAGTCGCTGTACCCCGGATGCGATAATGGTCTGAAAAAGCTGGGCTGCACACTGGATTTGCTGAAATGGAAGGCACAGGCAGGTGTAGCTGACTCGGCATTTGAAAACTTGCTGAAAATGTTGAAGAATATGTTTCCAAAGAATAACGAGTTGCCCGCCGATACGTACGAAGCAAAGAAGGTTGTCTCGCCCTCTAGGTTTAGAGGTTCGAAGATACATGCATGCATCAACGATCGCATCCTCTACCGCGGTGAATACGAGAATTTGAATGAATGCCCGGTATGCACCGCATTGCGTTATAAGATCAGAGGCGATGACCCTGGTGACGATGTTGAGGGCGAGAAACCCAGGAAGAGGGTTCCCGCCAAGGTGATGTGGTATGCTCCTATAATACCACGGTTGAAACGTCTGTTCAGGAACAAAGAGGGTATGCTCCTATAATACTACGGTGGTGGTGGCGGTGGCGGCGGTGGGGTGGTGGTGGTGCTTCACCTACACCTCCTTCACGTGAGCCGACGCCGCCCCCCAATTCACCTCCGGCGGGTAAGCAGCCGCCGCCCCCCAGTCCACCCCGGGCGGGTAAGCAGACGCCGCCCCCCAATCCACCTCCGACGAAGAAGCGAAGCAGTCCTGGACTATCAACCCGGACCCTTATGTACCTAAGACCACAAAGGTACCGGAGCCATCACTGAAGCCTCTCCCCACAAGGCCTTGGGAACGTAGTGCCGAGGAAGTCAACGCGGCCGCGACTGCTGATTATGAGAAATGGAAGGCGGACTGCAAGAAGAAAAGAGAGCCCGAGCCCAAGCCAGTTTTTTCTGATGAGCAAAAGAAGTGGACTAAGTCATTTTTGAGCACACCGTCCCAAGCCGCGAAGAATCTGCCTGACGACTATGCACGTGAACTTCGTAGGCAGGCACTCATGTTGAAGGATAAGAAAGAGCGGGCGGAGAAGCAGGAGAAGAAAGCCTTGGAGGAGGCCGAGAAAGAATTAGCAAGTAAACAAAGCGGGAAACGAGTTGCCCAGCTCGGGGAACAAAGTAAACAATCGATTGCCCCGCTCATAGTGAAAGCCGCCGGTCCGGATGCCCCCGATATCATAGCAGCTGCGGCAGCACAGAGATTGACTGTAACGAGTGCCAGAGAACAAGCGGCCAACTTAGGTATGACTCTTCGTCAACTGTTAGGCCTTGATGAGGCGCCAGTGAAGGAGGTAGTAATTACATATGTGCGGAATGGGCCCCTCGTCGAGCCAGCGCAGGAAGAGGATCTACCTCAACAAATGAAAAATCTGCTAAATTGGTACAAGCGTTACATAAAAAATAAAAATGCCAAAGAATATATTTATGCGGAAGTTAGACATGAGCATCACTTCAAACATTACTATGTAACAATTCATCTGAGTGAATTGTTCCAGCTTCTCAATCTACGCGAGCTCGACAAATCTATCATCAGTTGCTACGTTACGTAAGTGATTTATTTCTACCCCATCTCGTTCATTGCCCGCACTATATATATGTCCCGACTATATTGTTCCGTACTCTATAATGCAGTAATGAAGATCAAGGAATGCGAAGTAAGGAACATCCATGATGTTGGGTTCATTGACCCACACATCATTAATGGATATGTGTTAAAACATCACCCCGCCGACGTGGAGGAAGACCTGTGGCGGTTTCTTGATAAGCAGGAACTCAAAAGTGATATTCTATTTCCTTACCATTTTGGGTGAGTGTTTCTGTCTTGAGCACATTCTCTTTTGTTTACTCCATGCATGGTATGTGGCTAATCGATGAGTTATGCATGACTGTGTATGTATCGTGTCCGCAGGTTCCATTGGATTTTGCTAGTAATTAAATTTCACGACTCCACAGTAATCGTCCACGACTCTCTGAATATGGATTCAAAGCTTTGGACCGACATGAGAAAAATGATGCAGAAGTAATTATTTTCATTCATTTGCGCTTTATATCGATTGGCCTATTTCGTTCATTTCCTAATATCAAGTAACTAATAACTCTCTTGTTCATTTAATTTTCTTTACCTCGTAGGGCTTGGAGACGGTTCGTAGATGCCAAGGTCGGTGAGTTCAAAAAAGAGCTACATTTGATGCGGTCAAAGAGTGGGACTGGGGATATTCAGCCAGCGGGGACCAATCTATGTGGATACTATGTTTGTGAGATGATCCGGAGATACACCTCTGAGCGGGTTCCGAGTGACAACAATATCAAGAGGAATAACCTCCGGATGATGCTTACTCCGGAAGCTCGCTTCCGACCACTTCAAGAGGAACTAGCTGGATGGTTCGTGAGGGAAGTCGTCGATCCTAAAGGAGAACACTATGTAGAGGACTTAGAACTTTATATGCACTAAATTGTGTATGGAAACTTGTTCAAAATTGTATATGCTGGTCATCCGATATTGAATATATATTGTATATTCCTCTTGAATTCTCTTTGGTTCTAATTTCAAATTTGTTTGAAATTGTATATTCATATGCATGTATGTAGTACCGTAGAATATGTGAAACTCCTTCAAAATTAAAATAAAACACAAAAGAAATAAAACAATACAAATTAAAAAGAAAACAGGTTTAGGGGGGGGGGCTAAAACCCTAAACCTGCGGTGGCCGTTAGTCGCGGTTGGCCAACCGCGACTAAAGGTCCTCCGCCCCGACGGTCGCCTGGCGCCCACGTGGACGGGCCTTTAGTCGCGGTTCGTAAGCAACCGCGACTAAAGGGGGGGGCTTTAGTCGCGCTTATTTGGTCGCGGTTGCGCAACCGCGACTAATGGCAGTTGCGAACCGCGACCAATGGCCCTTTTTCCACCAGTGCCCCTTTTTTCATAATAGTTGCAAGCATTAGAAGCAAATTTAATAGTGTAACCGTTTGAAGCATGCAACTTAGAAAAATTTGACACATGAATAGGATCATGGAAATAATTATTTTCTCTTTCAAAGTAATTTGTAATTTTACTTTCAACTTTAATATCATGGTTGAAGAAAGGGTTTTCATAAGCAAAGATAATTGCAAACCATATAATTATTTCTCAACATCAGCATATAATTATTTTCTCGCATGGTTCGGGGGATCTAACCCAACTATGTTATGGTTAGAAGAGTTCAAGATTAATATAGGACTCTGATAAATGAGAGTATCCTCACAAACAATAAGCTTATAGTTTTTATCCTCCCATGAATTAGTAAGAATTGTTAAACACGGAGGTTCATCAAGAAATATAGGACCATCATCAAGAGCATTATCATATAACATATCTAATACATACTCCTCAATGTCATAAAAGTCATTATTTGGACCAACAAGATCATCTATAGGCATATAATCATCAGATTCATCACTATGGCAATAGTGATGAATAATACTCATGCATAATATAGAGTTTTCAATGAAGCTGGAGGATCCAACACGTCCCCAAGCTTAGGTGGGTCCATGACTTCTTGATATTCTTCTTCCTCATCACTCTCCTCTTCTTGGGTCTGCATGGGATCCTCAAAGCTTATGTTTTTAGCATCTACTTCCTACAAAACATTAGTTCAATGGCACTTTCAACAAAATTTCTTTCATCCAAAGCGTTAGTAGCACAAGAAATATTCAAAAAATTATACACATGAGCAATGAATCATTGATAATCTTAGAATTTTATGGAAGTAAACTAAAGTAAATGCAAAACGGAAAGGTAAAAGAAACTTACAACCAAGCCAACTCAGACTGCACCTCCACAAGATTAGATGATTGCAAGGTGTGCAACTAGCTGAAAATAAATTTAATGCAAACAAGAATAAAATCTTTAGCGCTATGCTCCCTAGCAATGGCACCAGAAAATTTCTTGCTAACTCCCAAGTGCAGGGGATAGTTGTAGCACCTGCCGCTGTAGAAGTATGGGGTATCGGACCACGGAAACAAAAAGGTAAAGCAATATATTCAATCAAACAAGAGTGTCACAATTCTAGTTATCTGTGCACTAAACAATTTAAACATGTTTGTGAAGTGATGGTGGTGATGTTGTCATGACATATACTTAAACCACCACATCGGCAGGACGGTGTTTCAATGCAACAGTAGCGTCGAGTACTTCATCTACTACCCCTTATGTACTGTGATTTTATCTTCCCCACTTCTCTACCTATGTTCATGGTGTCATGTGCTGCAAGCTATTGCTCCAATTCCAGTGTGGTGTTGTGTTGCAAGCTATTGCTTAAAATCCTAGTGGTGTTGTAGTTGAGCTAAATAGAGCTATTGATTTAATCATGTCCTTCAAGTTGATGTGATTGTCATTGTCCTCTATGAGGTGTGTCTTCATCACTTCCATAAACTTGATGTTGTCTAAGTTATAGCTCAATTGCTATATGCTTAATATGTGTAGTGATGCCTCTGCTTGGGATTACTTGCTCATCCCTGGCATGTGTGTCCTTGTGGGATATTATTATGGTGAAATTGTGTATTAATTGTTCACTTAAAATCTATACAATATTTCCCTTACTTTTTTTGGCTCTAGACGGTCATTCTAATTGCTTCTTTTGAACTGAGCTCCAATAAAGCAAATTAATAATATTTTTATTGTGCTCATGGAATCAGTTATTGGTATGGGTACCATTTGTGTTGTTGTGTTGTTGCAGTGCAAATATTTATCGTGTTCCAATTTATTGCTCCCTTTATATGTTGTTAAGAACAATGTCATTATTATTTTGTTGCATAATCAACCTGTTGTTGTAGAGTAGCTTGGTCTTTTGGATTCTCGAATACCCTGCACCTTGAGTCATGCCCGCACCTCCTTGCTTCTTGATCTATTTCCTAAGATCTAAATGATGCTTGGCTATTCTTTGTGTGGAATGAGATATGATGTTGTTGACGCGTTCTTGATGTTCTAATCTTTGCTAGTGTATTCATTTAGTGGTTTGTGTTCTTGATGAACAACTTGTATAATGTTAGGTTATGACCCTTGTTCTAAGGTTGTTGGTGAAAGGACATGGATGTCACCTAGAGGGGGGTGAATAGGAGGTTTAAAACTTTTACGGGATGCGCTTAATAAATGCAGAATAAAACTAGTGTTGACTTTGTCAATCCCAAAGCATATATACTATGGTTCACCCATGTGCACCAACAAATTATGCTAAGCAATACAAGCAACAATGTGATAGCAAGATATATAACTTCAATCACGATGGCTATCACAAAGTAAAGAGCTTGGGTATAGAGATAACAGAGGCACGCGGGAGACGATGATTTATCCCGAAGTTCACACTCTTGTGAGTTCTAATCCCCGTTGGAGAGGTGCGGTGGCTTAGTGCTCCCGAACGCCACAAGAGGCCTCACCTTGAGGTGTGGTTGCTCGATGCACACCAACTAGGTCACGGTTCCACTAAGGGATTTCCTTCAAGGCGAAAATCGGTCCTTACACAAAGGTTGAGGCACACATCCACAACTTAATTGGAGGCTCCCAACAAATCACCACAAAGTCCAAAAAGCCGTCTAGGGTTCCAAGAACCCAAGAGAAACAAGCTCCTCACTTTCACTTCCAGGAATCACCGTTGAAAGCTCACACCGATGCACCAAATGCAATGGCAAATCCTGCACTCCCAAATTCCACCAAAGCTACAAAATCTTGTGGGGGGGGGGAAGAGAGGAAGAACAAAGGAAATTCACAAAGAACTCCAAGATCAAGATCTAGAGGATTCCACTCACAAAGAGAGGGATTTGATTGGTAGAAATGTAGATCTAGATCTCCTCTTACTTTTCCCTCAAGAAGATTCAAGAAGCATAGGAGGAATGGAGGGTAAGGAAAAGCTCTCAAGGTCAACAATGGTGGAGAGCGCAAAGGGGAAGAGGTAGATGCCCAAGGAGGAATAAGGGGGTCTTAAATACCCCCTCCCACTGAAATATGACCGTTTGGGTCCTCTCACGGCAGATTATCCGGGGCTGGATTATTGAAAAAACCGACCCCAAAAAACATCTAAGGACTTAAGAAAACTGCTTGCAGTAAGGGGGCTGGATATTTGGCCAGATATTTCGTATCCGTGCCGCATTATACCCCCCCCCCCCTCCCCCAAAAAAAAAACTGGCAGAAACATGAAAATGAGAATGAGCATCCAGACTTCGATTTTGATGATCTTGGGCTCGTTTTGAAGCTAGGAACAAGCTCTACAAGATCATGTAGGGAACCATCATATTACAACAAGGGAGGATTGAAACAAATGGGGAAAGGTTTAACCATCTATAAAAGACATACCGGTAAAACCTCCAATATTGAAAACGCAATAGAAATTGCATATGAAATCCGATTTCGATGAACTAGAGCTTTTCGTGGAGAATAAGCACAAGCTCTGCAACATCACATGCATAAGATACAAATAACAACCAAGAAAGATGATGCAAGGATGCAAAGTTTTGAGTTCTCTGAAGGATACGATCGAGTTACTCACTCGAGAGCCCTCTTGATCGTACGGCAACTAAACTATAAACCGGTCTCCAACTACACCATGACACCGGTAAGAAAGAAACCCTGTCAAGAGCAAAACTTAAGCTTACGCGTTCCTCTTGAGCTCGATGATGACGATCTTGACCTCAACAAGATGGAACGCCTTTCTTGATAGTGCTTGCTTGACGAAGTCTTGTGGATTGCTCCCCCATAATCCACCATGGGAAAGCTTCTTCTTCGGCGCATCTTCACATATCCATGATCACCATATGGATGGCAAGCTTCAAGCAAATGATCACTTTGAGATGGCTCATCTTTAACTTGAACTTGCACTTCATTTCTTCTTTCTTCATCATGTTGATGTCTTGAAGTTAACTTTGAGGGCACACTTCATCTTCATCTTCAAGACATACTTGACGCTTGATATTCTTCATCAATTTCTTCTTATTGCAACCTTGAAGCCAACATATGGTTCAAGCATTTCCCATGGACAACTCATACAAATATAATTCAATGCAAATATTAGTCCATATGGATTGTCATCAATTACCAAAACCACACATGGGGGCTCCATGCACTTTCAATCTCCCCCATTTTGGTAATTGATGAAATCTCTTTGAGAGGTTTATATAAGGAATTTAAGTAACCAACAAGTTGAATACATAGAGCAAACTCCCCTATAATATATGCACGTGTGAATGAACTTGAATTTCATTGCATATATTGGTATTCAAAGCCAAGTGGAGTTTCCTATAAATATTCAAAGCAACAAGATGCAATGCGTGAAAGGCAAATGCTTAAGACAAGGGAAAGACATAAACCAAATTCCCTTAAACCCTCCAAACTTCTCCCCCATTGGCACCAATTGCCGAAATGGGTGAAAAAATTAGAAGGCCAAAATAGTGAGAGTTCCTCCATATGGTGTGCATTTCTCATAATTTGAGGGGAATCAAATGCACGTATCCAATGATGAATATTAGGAAGGAATCACACTATGACGAGGATCAAAGATTGCAAAAAGATAACAAATTCAAGACGCTTCAACAAATGAAGCAAGCAATCAAATGAACCACAAAGAAGATACCAATAGAAACATAGATATTATGATAAGATCAAGAAAATTGCTCTAAATAATATGAGGAAGCTCCCCAAGGTTTGTGCACAAAACTAGACAATTTTCATTGGAGTATAAAGTGCACAAACATGGAATCATCACTCCCACAATATCATTCAAAACAAAAGATACCAAGTGAATTAAACTCTAATGATCACCACAAAATAGTGCTTTAAATAAAATGAGGAAGCTCCCCAAGGTACATTCATAAATTAAAATGTTGCATTTGAATACAATATGCATAACATGGAATCCTCACTCCCTCATTACCATTTTAAAGCACAAACATTTGCAATAGATCATAGATAGAAAATTAAGCTTAACACTTGCAACAAACAAATGGTTGATCAACAAGTAAGAGGCACCATAATAAAAGGCTCAACCAAGAGGATATGTGAAAGGCATGACAAATCATATTATAAGACTATTACAAGGATGAGCAAAAAGCATCATCATAGTCTTCAATGAATTATATTGCTTAGCATGACCAATCAACACACAACAAATAAATAAGATATCAAATGGAGATGTATCATCTCTTATGTGTATAAGTTTCTCTAAGTGGGCACTATCACGAAGATGTTTATCCACAAAGAAACATGTACACACAAAATATATACACAAGAAATATAGCATGATATCCAAAACAAAGTCATGCAATATACCAATAAGAATTTTTGCTTAATAGCATGGCCAAAGGCTCAATTTTATCTTATTGTACATTCATGAACTTCAACCACAAACACATAAAATACATCACAAATATCAACAAGGAATAGAATATAGTTGGGATGCTTTGAGAGAGGCAACCAATATATCACAAACGAGGATACCAAAAGAAATAACTCAATTTGCACTTTCATCGATATTGCACATGTGAGAGGCTTGAGGAATTGATATGCAATAAAATTGCTAGATAGGCATAGTTGGGATGGATGAATAATGAGCATGATTCTATATACTTCCCAACATATGTTCTCATCTCAATTTACTCACATTTTCAATAAAGAGGTTTCATTAAAATATTTGCAAGAAGCATAATATTTGAAAATCAGAAGATTCGTGCCAAGATGCAACCACATGGTTGGATGCTAGAAAAATATGCATGAGAAGATACTTGTTACCAAGATAGCATTGGTGTGGATGTAGTAGATATATATGAGTTCGTTGACCATCCTAGCTTGCCTCAAATTACCATTGAGTTGCCACTTCTTCCTAAGAGTGAAACAAGAATCCATTGTACCTAACACAAAGGTAAGTACAATATGGTCCCCAAACTAACTGGGTCCTAAGTAGTTAGACACACTACAACATATAGGACAAACTCCACATAACTATGTACATATAGATATCAAATTGAATTTCATGCAAATCTTAGCCAAATTAGGATTTGATGGAGTTTACTAAATATTGGATCAAAGAAAGTAACACATTCCATAAGATATACATATATTAAATATGCGTGCACAATACTTTCAAGAACCAAAGAAAGATACTATTTGGACAAAACACCAATCAAATCAAGAAACAATCTTTATTAAAATTAAACCAATGTTATCTTGGTAACAAGTATCTTCTCATGCAAAAAAAATTATAAGAAGATAACTAAAATTTTATACTTGTTAGCATTGGTGTTAATTTGATACTTGTTAATTATATCAAAGAATCAAATTAACACAAGATTGACTCCAAAGAATTATCTTATTATAAGAAGATAATTAAAATTAAAAACAAAGGAATGAGATAACCAACTCCCAAGAGAGCAAGGTTCCAACAAATAAACCAAACTCTCAACACTTTTTATGATGGCACAAAGTACCAAAAAGAAAAGGTTTGTCTTCCAATATCAATTACTTGATAATAATCAAGATATGTTAAGCATTCTAACAAATATAGGAGAGCTCTCCCAAGATTAGTGCAGTATCTAGGATTATGCACTTAAATACAAAATGCACAAAATTGGGATCGTCATGCTACCTATATCTACTAAAACGCTAAGAAAGTTTAAATAGACAAATTAGATCCATAAGATGCAAGGAAGACACATGGGAGTCAAAGTACAACAATTCATGGAAATAAATAAGGAAATTAAGCACAAGAGACAATGTAAATATGATCAATAAATATCTACCTCGTATTGTCAGTTGTCCTAGGATAAGAGGTATTAGGAAATATTTCCCGGTGGTAGTTTTTAAGTATACGTAAGATCATATTTACAACAAAAAAAGCATATGGTAAAAGATAAAAGTTTACCATCATGCAAAGAGAGTTTCTTGATAGCTTCAATTAGTCATACCAACATGCACATCAATTAATAGTAGTCATACCAACATGCAAAGCAATTAATAGCATAACTTGAAGCACATGGTTTTCCAAAAGTATATTGAGTGACACGTTGTGAAAAACTATCCCAAGAAAAACTCTCACAAATAAGATCCACAAAGATGTTAGCAATGAAGCCATTTAAACAAATTTGAACTTGTTTGGGAAAACATGCCACATCAGAGAGAGATAATTTACAATATCAAATCTATGCGATACAACCTCAAATGTTCACATTTTCTAGGCTTTAAATATGCACAAAGCTTATTACTCCTTGATACGTCTCCAACGTATCGATAATTTCTTGTGTTCCATGCCACATTATTGATGTTATCTACATGTTTTATGCACACTTTATGTCATATTCGTGCATTTTCTGGAACTAACCTATTAACAAGATGCCGAAGTGCCGGTTCCTGTTTTCTCGCTGTTTTTGGTTTCAGAAATCCTAGTAACGAAATATTCTCGGAATCGGACGAAATCAACGCCAAAGTTCCTATTTTCATCGGAAGCATCCAGAACACCCGGGAAGGACCAGAGGGGGGCCACAGGGCCACCAAACCCTAGGCTGGCGCGGCCAGAGGGGGGGCCGCGCCGCCCTATGGTGTGGCCCCCCTGTCAGCCCTCCTGTGCCGCCTCTTCGCCTATATAAAGCCCCTGGATCAGAAAACCCGATAACAATTGACGAAACCCACAGAAACCTGCCAGAGCCGCCGCCATCGCGAAGCCAAGATCCGGGGACAGGATCTCTGTTCCGGCACCCTGCCGGAGCGGGGAAGTGCCCCGGAAGGCTTCTCCATCGACACCGCTGCCATCTCCACCGCCATCTTCATCACCGCTGCTGCTCCCATGAGGAGGGAGTAGTTCTCCATCGAGGCTCGGGGCTGTACCGGTAGCTATGTGGTTCATCTCTCTCCTATGTGTGTCAATACAATAATCTCATGAGCTGCCTTACATGATTGAGATTCATATGATGATGCTTGTAATCTAGATGTCATTATGCTAGTCAAGTGAGTTTTACCTATGTGATCTCCGGAGACTCCTAGTCCCACGTGTGTAAAGGTGACGAGTGTGTGCACCGTGTGGGTCTCTTAGGCCATATTTCACAGAATACTTACTCATTGAATGGCATAGTGAGGTGCTTATTTATATCTCTTTATGATTGCAGCATGTTGTATCACAATTTATCCATGTGCTACTCTAGTGATTTGTTATTAAAGTAGTTTATTCCTCCTGCATGTGTGCAAAGGTGACAAGTGCGTGCACCGTGTTAGTACTTGGTTTATGCTATGATTATGATCTCTTGTAGATTATGAAGTTAACTATTGCTATGATATATTGATGTGATCTATTCCTCCTACATATGCATGAAAGTGACGAGTGTGCATGCTATGCTAGTACTTGGTTTAGTCTCGTTGATCTATCTTACACTAAAGGTTACTTAAACATGAGCATTATTGTGGAGCTTGTTAACTCCGGCATTGAGGGTTCGTGTAATCCTACGCAATGTGTTCATCATCCAACAAAAGTGTAGAGTATGCATTTATCTATTCTGTTATGTGATCAATGTTGAGAGTGTCCACTAGTGAAAGTCTATTCCCTAGGCCTTGTTCCTAAATACTGCTTGTTTACTACTACTGCGTTACTACTGCTGCGTTACTACTGCTTGTTTACCGTACTACTGCGTTACTACTGCTGCAATACCACCACCATCAACTACACGCCAAGCACTTTTCTGGCACCGTTGCTACTGCTCATACTTATTCATACCACCTGTATTTCACTATCTCTTCGCCGAACTAGTGCACCTATTTGGTGTGTTGGGGACACAAGAGACTTCTTGCTTTGTGGTTGCAGGGTTGCATGAGAGGGATATCTTTGACCTCTTCCTCCCCGAGTTCGATAAACCTTGGGTATCCACTTAAGGGAAACTTGTCTGCTGTTCTACAAACCTCTCGCACTTGGAGGCCCAACACCGTCTACGGGAAAGGAGGGGGAACGTAGACATCAAGCACTTTTACGGCGCCGTTGCCGGGAGGAAAGGTAAAAGGCTCTCATACTACGGTCTCAGGTAAAGTATTTTTCCGGCGCCGTCGTGTGTGTGCTCGAAGCTATTTCCTTTAGATCCTGCAATTGCATCTTTTTGTTTCTTGTTTACACTAGTTTGGCATAATGTACAAGAGTGAGCTTCTTATTCTATTTCCTGATTTAAAACATGGATTGTTTGATGCGAAAATTAAAAAACCTATGAAATCTTCTTTGCATGCTGGTAGTAATATTAGTATGAACGCTTTGAACACCATTGTTGACAATAATATAGAAAGTTCTAAGCTTGGGGAAGCTGGTTTTCATGATATTTTTAGTCCCCCAAGCATTGAGGAGAAAATTTTCTTTGATGATACTTTGCCTCCTATTTATGATGATTATAATGATAGTGGTCTTTTGGTGCCACCTACTATGGAGAGTGAATTTGATTATGATTACAATATGCCTCCTACACTTGATGAGAATAATAATGATAGCTACTTTGTTGAATTTGCTCCCACTACAACTAATAAAACTGATTATGCTTATGTTGGGGGTAGTAATAATTTTGTGCATGAGACTCATGATAAGAATGTTTCATTTGATAGTTATATTGTTGAGTTTGCTCATGTTGCTACTGAAAGTTATTATGAGAGGGGAAAATATGGTTGTGGAAATTTTCATGTTACTAAAACACCTCTCTATGTGCTGAAATTTTTGATGCTACACTTGTTTTATCTTCCTATGCTTGTTACTTTGCTCTTCATGAACTTGTTTATTTACAAGATTCCTATGCATAGGAAGCATGTTAGACTTAAATGTGTTTTGAATTTGCCTCTTGATGCTCTCTTTTGCTTCAAATACTATTTCTTGCGAGTGCATCATTAAAACTCGCTGAGCCCATCTTAATGGCTATAAAGAAAAGAACTTCTTGGGAGATAACCCATGTGTTATTTTGCTACAGTACTTTGTTTTATATTTGTGTCTTGGAAGTTGTTTACTACTGTAGCAACCTCTCCTTATCTTAGTTTTGAGTTTTGTTGTGCCAAGTTAAGCCGTTGATAGAAAAGTAAGTACTAGATTTGGATTACTGCGCAGTTCCAGATTTCTTTGCTGTCACGAATCTGAGCCCACTGCCCTGCAGGAAGCTCAGAAAATTATGCCAATTTACGAGCATGATCCTCAGATATGTACGCAACTTTCATTCAATTTGAGCATTTTCGTTTGAGCAGGTCTGGTGGCCTAATAAAATCCATCTTTACGGACTGTTCTGTTTTGACAGATTCTGCCTTTTATTTCGCATTGCCTCTTTTGCTATGTTGGATGAATTTCTTTGATCCATTGATGTCCAGTAGCTTTATGCAATGTCCAGAAGTGTTAAGAATGATTGTGTCACCTCTGAACATGTTAATTTTTATTGTCCACTAACCCTCTAATGAGTTGTTTCGAGTTTGGTGTGGAGGAAGTTTTCAAGGGTCAAGAGAGGAGGATGATATACTATGATCAAGGAGAGTGAAAGCTCTAAGCTTGGGGATGCACCCGGTGGTTCACCCCTGCATATATCAAGAAGACTCAAGCGTCTAAGCTTGGGGATGCCCAAGGCATCCCCTTCTTCATCGACAACATTATCAGGTTCCTCCCCCGAAACTATATTTTTATTCCATCACATCTTATGTGCTTTTTCTTGGAGCGTCTCGTTTGTTTGCTTTTGTTTTTGTTTGCGTTTGAATAAATTGGATTACATCATGCTTGTGTGGGAGAGAGACACGCTCCGCTGGTTCATATGAACACATGTGTTCTTAGCTTGTAATATTCATGGCGAAGTTTCCTCTTCGTTAAATTGTTATATGGTTGGAATTGGAAAATGATACATGTAGTAATTGCTATAAATGTCTTGGGTAATGTGATACTTGGCAATTGTTGTGCTCATGTTTAAGCTCTTGCATCATATGCTTTGCACCCATTAATGAAGAAATACATAGAGCATGCTAAAATTTGGTTTGCATAATTGGTCTCTCTAAGGTCTAGATAATTTCTAGTGAGGTGTTTGAACAACAAGGAAGACGATGTATAGTCTTATAATACTTGTAATATGTCTTTTATGTGAGTTTTGCTGTACTAGTTCATCCTTGTGTTTGCCTCAAACAACCTTGCTAGCCTAAACCTTGTATCGAGAGGGAATACTTCTCATGCATCCAAATACTTGAGCCAACACTATGCCATTCGTGTCCACCATACCTACCTACTACATGGTATTTCTCCGCCATTCCAAAGTAAATTGCTTGAGTGCTACCTTTAAACAATTCAAAATTTATTACCTCTTATTTGTGTCAATGTTTTATAGCTCATGAGGAAGTATGTGGTGTTTATCTTTCAATCTTGTTGGGCAACTTTCACCAATGGACTAGTGGCTTCATCCGCTTATCCAATAATTTTGCAAAAAGAGCCGGCAATGGGATTCCCAGTCCCAAATTAACAAACTAAAAATAGACACTCCTCCATGGTATGTGATTGTTGGACGGCACCCGAAGGATTCGGTTAGCCATGGCTTGTGTAAGCAAAGGTTGGGAGGAGTGTCATCATAATAAAACTAAAATAAAAAGGTACTCCTTCATGGTATGAGATTGTTGGCGGGCACCCGAGGATTCGGTTAGCCATGGTTTGTGAAAGAAAGGTTGGAAGGAGTGCCACCCAAAAATAAAATAAAATGGGAGCCGCTCTTTGAAGGTTTGTCCGGCAAGGGGGTTAGAGTACCCGCTACCATTCGTTGACAACAACATACACCTCTCAAAACTTTATTTTTATGCTCTCTTTATGTTTTCAAAATCAAAGCTCTAGCACAAATATAGCAATCGATGCTTTTCCTCTATGGAGGACCATTCTTTTACTTTCATTGTTGAGTCAGTTCACCTATTTCTCTCCATCTCAAGAAGCAAACACTTGTGTGAACTGTGCATTGATTCTTACATATTTGCATATTGCATTTGTTATATTGCTTTGCATTGACAACTATCCATGAGATATACACGTTATAAGTTGAAAGCAACCGCTGAAACTTCATCTTCCATTGTGTTGCTTCAATACCTTTACTTTGAATTATTGCTTTATGAGTTAACTCTTATGCAAGACTTATTGATGCTTGTCTTGAAGTGCTATTCATGAAAAGTCTTTGCTATATGATTCAGTTGTTTACTCATGTCATATACATTGTTTTGATCGCTGCATTCACTACATATGCCGTACAAATAGTATGATCAAGGTTATGATGGCATGTCACTCCGTAAATTATCTTTGTTATCGTTTTACCTCGCTCGGGACGAGCGGAACTAAGCTTGGGGATGCTGATACGTCTCCAACGTATCGATAATTTCTTGTGTTCCATGCCACATTATTGATGTTATCTACATGTTTTATGCACACTTTATGTCATATTCGTGCATTTTCCGGAACTAACCTATTAACAAGATGCCGAAGTGCCGGTTCTCGTTTTCTCGCTGTTTTTGGTTTCGTAAATCCTAGTAACGAAATATTCTCGGAATCGGACGAAATCAACGCCAAAGTTCCTATTTTCATCGGAAGCATCCGGAACACCCGGGAAGGACCGGAGGGGGGCCACAGGGCCACCAAACCCTAGGCCGGCGCGGCCGGAGGGGGCCGCGCCGCCCTATGGTGTGGCCCCCCGTCAGCCCTCTCCGCGCCGCCTCTTCGCCTATATAAAGCCCCCGGATCGGAAAACCCGATAACAATTGACGAAACCCACGTAAACCTTCCGGAGCCGCCGCCATCGCGAAGCCAAGATCTGGGGGACAGGATCTCTGTTCCGGCACCCTGCCGGAGCGGGGAAGTGCCCCCGGAAGGCTTCTCCATCGACACCGCTGCCATCTCCACCGCCATCTTCATCACCGCTGCTGCTCCCATGAGGAGGGAGTAGTTCTCCATCGAGGCTCGGGGCTGTACCGGTAGCTATGTGGTTCATCTCTCTCCTATGTGTGTCAATACAATAATCTCATGAGCTGCCTTACATGATTGAGATTCATATGATGATGCTTGTAATCTAGATGTCATTATGCTAGTCAAGTGAGTTTTACCTATGTGATCTCCGGAGACTCCTAGTCCCACGTGTGTAAAGGTGACGAGTGTGTGCACCGTGTGGGTCTCTTAGGCCATATTTCACAGAATACTTACTCATTGAATGGCATAGTGAGGTGCTTATTTATATCTCTTTATGATTGCAGCATGTTGTATCACAATTTATCCATGTGCTACTCTAGTGATTTGTTATTAAAGTAGTTTATTCCTCCTGCATGTGTGCAAAGGTGACAGTGCGTGCACCGTGTTAGTACTTGGTTTATGCTATGATTATGATCTCTTGTAGATTATGAAGTTAACTATTGCTATGATATATTGATGTGATCTATTCCTCCTACATATGCATGAAAGTGACAGTGTGCATGCTATGCTAGTACTTGGTTTAGTCTGTTGATCTATCTTACACTAAAGGTTACTTAAACATGAGCATTATTGTGGAGCTTGTTAACTCCGGCATTGAGGGTTCGTGTAATCCTACGCAATGTGTTCATCATCCAACAAAAGTGTAGAGTATGCATTTATCTATTCCGTTATGTGATCAATGTTGAGAGTGTCCACTAGTGAAAGTCTATTCCCTAGGCCTTGTTCCTAAATACTGCTTGTTTACTACTATCGCGTTACTACTCGCTGCGTTACTACTGCTTGTTTACCGTACTACTCGCGTTACTACTGCTGCAATACCACCACCATCAACTACACGCCAAGCACTTTTCCGGCACCGTTGCTACTGCTCATACTTATTCATACCACCCGTATTTCACTATCTCTTCGCCGAACTAGTGCACCTATTTGGTGTGTTGGGGACACAAGAGACTTCTTGCTTTGTGGTTGCAGGGTTGCATGAGAGGGATATCTTTGACCTCTTCCTCCCTGAGTTCGATAAACCTTGGGTATCCACTTAAGGGAAACTTGCTGCTGTTCTACAAACCTCTGCACTTGGAGGCCCAACACTGTCTACAGGAAAGGAGGGGGAACGTAGACATCACTCCTCCATAATGTGATAAGGAATTTATTTTCACAAGAGGCAAATAAGATCCGACTAGAGATAATTAATGGACATTAGAATTTGAATTTCTCATGATGATTGACATACCACATTTAGACTAGATAATCTTGCAATGTCAATGCTAAGTGGCATTTGATGACCCACAAGTATAGGGGGTTGATACGTCCAAAATGTATCTACTTTCCCGAACACTTTTGCTATTGTTTTGCCTCTAAATTGTGTACTTTGGATACAACTAACACGGATTAACGCTGTTTTCAGCAGAATTGCCCTGGTGTCTTGTTTTTGTGCAGAAAATCAACTTTCAGGAAAATCCCCGAAAATAATCGCAATGGGCCTATTTTCGCAGAAGACATACGGAGCCAGAAGACGAGACGGAGGGGGGTCCACGAGGTGCACACACCATAAGGTGGCGCGGTGGGCCCCTGGGCCGCGCCGCCCTATGGTGGCGCCACCTCGGCCAGCCCCCGACGCTCCCCTCTGGACTACTTAAGGCCCTTGACCTAAAAACGCGAGGGGGTTCGACGAAATTGCCAGAAGGCATCCAGAACTCCGCCGCCATCGCGAAACTCCGTCTCGGGATCAGAAACTCCGTTCTGGCACCCTGCCGGGACGGGGAATTGGAGGAGATCATCGCCATCATCACCACCGACGCATCTCCATCGACCATCCATGTTTCCCCCATCCATGTGTGAGTAAATCCCCGCTGTAGGCTGTAGGGGATGGTAGGGATTGGATGAGATTGTTCATGTAAAAGTCATAAGATTGTTAGGGCATAGTGCCTAGTATCCGTAGTTGGTACTTTTATGATATTGTTGCAACTTGTTATGGTTAATGCTTGTCACTTGGGCCCGAGTGCCATGGTTTCAGATCTGAACATGTTATTGATTCATGATGATATTCATTGTTTTATGATCTTAACTGCAAGTTGTATACACATATTGTTGTCCGGAACCCGAGGCCCCAAAGTGACAGAAATTGGGACAACCGGAGGGGAAGGCTGTGATATGAGGATCACATGTGTTCACGGAGTGTTAATGCTTTGCTCCGGTACTCTATTAAAAGGAGTACCTTAATTACCGATAGTTTCCCTAGAGGCCCGACTCGGTAGGACAAAAGATGTTGTGCAAGTTTCTCATTGCGAGCACGTACGACTATATACGGAACACATGCCTATGGTTGTTTAGTACTTGGATACTTGTTTTATTATTATCCGCAAATGCCCCGCCTTGATTGTTACATGAGTTCTCTTATCCATGCAGCGCCCGTTCATCCATCCCCGTGCCTACGATATTTTAATCCCGATGTTTACTATAATCACTACTCGCTGTCTTTATTACACTGTCGCTTATATTTCACTATCGCTATCGCTATAAAACTGTTGCTATCGATAAACTCTTGCGAGCAAGTTTGTTTCCATGTGCAGCTGAATTGACAACTCCGCTGTTAAGGCTTACAAATATTCTTTGGCTCCCCTTGTGTCGAATCAATAAATTGGGTTTTACTTCCCTCGAAGACTGTTGCGATCCCCTATACTTGTGGGTCATCAAGACTATTTTCTGGCGCCGTTGCCGGGGAGCATAGCTTTATTTGCAAGTTCACCTGAACTGATATTGTTCGCTGCAAATCCTCCATCATAGGTAAACCTCGCGATGCTAAAGTCGCCATATTACCATCCACTACAAGAACAACTCTGAGTACCTCTGCTGCTCTTGATTCACCATCTGTGATAAGTCAACTTGTTTCACCACCACAAGCTTCACGTGTTGGTACTTCTGTTGATTCTGAAAATTGCTTTGATAATTTTGATGATGCTTCTACCGTGCTTGATGATAATGGTTCATTAGGTCCTTTTCTAGATGCTACAATTGCTAGGTCTAGACAAATTGAAAATACTGAAATTCCTAATGAAAATACTGCTACACATGTTAATTCACCCGAGTCTTGTTGAACACTCTAGTGATGATCTTGATGAAGATTATGTGGAACTTGATGATGATTTTATTGATAAATGTAATGCTACTACTGGTGCAAGTAACATTAAAAAACTTCTTGCACAACATGCTGTTAGATATAAACTGTCTCCTGATCCTAAATTTGCCACATCTCCTATAAACATTAAGGATAAGGATTATGATTTTTCTCTTGTTTTTTCTCATATATCTATTGTTGAGAAAACACCTTTTTGTGGTACTGAAAAAGAAAGTGCTCTAGAGCACATGAATGAGCTTTCGACTTTGAGTAGCTTGTTTTATGATGATATCAAGAAGCGTACTTATTTTGTTGCTAAAAATTTTCCTTTCTCATTAAAGGATGATGCTAAAACTTGGTATAATAGTTTGCCTCCTAATTACATTGATAGTCCAAATGGTTTGCTTGATGTGTTCTTTCGGAAATATTTTCCTGCTAGTGCTCAACATATTGCTTTGCAGAAAATTTATAGTTTTGACCTGGAAGATGGAGAGAAATTGCCTGAATATTGGGCAAGGTTTTGCTCTCTTATCAGAGCTCGGCCTGGACATGATTTGTAAAAGCATGACATACTTGATATATTTTATAGTGGACTAACCATTGAGTCTAGGGCATACCTGGATAGTTGTGCTGGTTGTGTTTTCAGGAAAAGAACTCCAGACGAAGTTGAAGAATTATTGGCTAGAATAGGCCGAAATCATGATGATTGTACTACACCTGAACCAACCGCAACACCAATATTTAAGAAGAGGGGTATGATTAAATTAAATGATGAAGATATGAGGGAAGCCAAGAAATCTCTTAAGGAGAAAGGTATTGAATCTGAAGATGTGAAGAATTTACCCCCCATAGAAGATTTATGTAAGATAACTTCCCCTTCATCCACGATTGAGGTACATTCTCTTCAACGCTTTGATAGAGAAGATATTCCTTACTCAAAACCTCCTGATCAATGTTTAGATGAATTTGATAATTATGTTGTTAAGCAAGATAATTTTAATATGAGAGTAGAGAATCATTTAATGGAAAATTCTCAAGCTATTAGTAAATTGCATGATATTATGGAGAGAACCTCCAGTGATGTTAAGATGCTTGTTAAACATTTTCATATGGTTCAAACTCAAATTGATCAACTCACTAAAGTGCAAAATGACTTGTTAAAAAAAACTTCTAAAGAGAAACATGCTTATGAAGTAACAACTAGAGGTGGTGTTTCTACTCAGGATTC
>NC_061509.1:214411434-214496739 GCF_022539505.1 Lolium rigidum
AGTGGGAGCAAATTCAACAAAGTGGCTATCATCACATATAGGAGGCATATTGTAATCATAAAAGAAAATTTTCTCCTCAATGCTTGGGGGACTAAAAAGATCATGCTCATCAGAGCCAGCTTCCCCAAGCTTAGAATTTTCCATAGCATTAGCAACAATGGTGTTCAAAGCATCCATAGTAATAACATTCCCATTAGCATGCATATAAAGTTCCATGGGTTTTTTAATTCTCTCTTCAAACACATCATGTCCTAATTCAAGATAAAGTTCATAAAGATCTCTCATATTTTTGTTGTTTTCCATTATGCTTAACTAGTGAAATAAAAACATGCATGATATTAAGTAAAGTAAAACAAGTAACTAATTTTTTTGTGTTTTTGATATAGCAAACAAGATAGCAAATAAAGTAAAACTAGCAACTAAGTTTTTTGTATTTTGATTTAGTGCAGCAAACAAAGTAGTAAATAAAATAAAGCAAGACAAAAACAAAGTAAAGAGATTGAGAAGTGGAAACTCCCCTTGCAGCGTGTCTTGATCTCCCCGGCAACGGCGCCGTAAAATATGCTTGATGGCGTGTATTTCACACGTTCGTTGGGCAACCCCAAGAGGAAGGTATGATGAGCACAGCAGCAAGTTTTCCCTCAGAAAGAAACCAAGGTTTATCGAACCAGGAGGAGCCAAGAAGCACGTTGAAGGTTGATGGCGGCGGGATGTAGTGCGGCGCAACACCCGAGATTCCGGCGCCAACGTGGAACCCGCACAACACAACCAAACTACTTTGCCCCAACGAAACAGTGAGGTTGTCAATCTCACCGGCTTGCTGTAACAAAGGATTAACCGTATTGTGTGGAAGATGATTGTTTGCAGAGAAAACAGTAGAAACAAGTATTGCAGTAGATTGTATTTAAGTAAAGAGAATTGGACCGGGGTCCACAGTTCACTAGAGGTGTCTCTCCCATAAGACGAACAGCATGTTGGGTGAACAAATTACAGTTGGGCAATTGACAAATAAAGAGAGCATGACAATGCACATACATATCATGATGAGTATAGTGAGATTTAATTGGGCATTACGACAAAGTACATAGACCGCCATCCAACCGCATCTATGCCTAAAAAGTCCACCTTCGAGGTTATCATCCGAACCCCTCCAGTATTAAGTTGCAAACAACGAGACAATTGCATTAAGTATGGTGCGTAATGTAATCAACAACTACATCCTTAGACATAGCATCAATGTTTTATCCCTAGTGGCAACAAGCACAACACAACCTTAGAACTTTCGTCACTCGTCCCGGTGTCAATGCGGGCATGAACCCACTATCGAGCATAAGTACTCCCTCTTGGAGTTAAAAGCATCTACTTGGCCAGAGCATCTACTAATAACGGAGAGCATGCAAGATCATAAACAACACATGTATAACTTTGATAATCAACATAACAAGTATTCTCTATTCATCGGATCCCAACAAACGCAACATATAGAATTACATATAGATGATCTTGATCATGATAGGCAGCTCACAAGATCCGACAATGATAGCACAATGGGGAGAAGACAACCATCTAGCTACTGCTATGGACCCATAGTCCAGGGGTAGACTACTCACTCATCACACCGGAGGCGACCATGGTGGCGTAGAGTCCTCCGGGAGATGAATCCCCTCTCCGGCAGGGTGCCGGAGGCGATCTCCAGGATCCCCCGAGATGGGATCGGCGGCGACGGCGTCTCGGCAATGTTTTCCGTATCGTGGCTCTCGGTACCGGGGGTTTCGTCACGGAGGCTATTTGTAGGCGGAAGGGCAAGTCAAGAGGCGGCACGGGGGCCCACACCACGGGGCCGCGCGGCCAAGGGGGGCCGCGCCGCCCTAGGGTTTGGCTCCCCGTGGCCCCTCTTCGTCTCGTCTTCGGTCTTCCGGAAGCTTCGTGAGAAAATAGGCCTCCGGGCTTTTATTTCGTCCAATTCCGAGAATATTTCTTTACTAGGATTTCTGAAACCAAAAACAGCAGAAAACAAAGAATCGGCACTTCGGCATCTTGTTAATAGGTTAGTTCCAGAAAATGCACGAATATGACATAAAGTGTGCATAAAACATGTAGATAACATCAATAATGTGGCATGGAACACAAGAAATTATCGATACGTTGGAGACGTATCAAACACGAGTCATATGGATGATATGATCAACATGTAGATGTTCACCATTGAAGCTACATCATCTCACGTGATGATCGGTTTTGGTGTAGTGGATTTGGATCGTGTGCCACTTAACAACTATGAGGGATGTTGTATTAAGTGGGAGTTCATTAGTAATAAGATTAGAACATGAACTAATTATCATAAACATAGTCTGAGTAGTATTTTGAATTATTTTTTGTAGTATTGGCATCCGTTTTCTACTATGCGCTAGTCTTGTTATTGAGATAGAAATACTGTTAAAATCTGATAAGAAACTTTACGGATTGGTACCGTATTGTTAATGAATCAAGAAATGATTAAGTCCTATTGCAAACTTTTAGTAAACCTCACTTTTTTGATTCAAAGAGCTATGGTTTCAATTAGTACCTAAAGTTATCTTGTCTCCGTCAAACTTGAAGTTCAAATTTGTTTGAAAAGTAAGGAGCTGAAAATTTAGTTTTCAGAAATAATCAAGATATGAGATATATGAGATATCTAAGACCTTATTGCAAGATGATAGAATATTATATGGTGAGACTACATAAACTCATAAGTTTTATGGGAATGTATGAAGGTTGAAGACGCCAGGCGTCACAATCCTCCAACTATTGGGGCACTAACGATATTCGCATATCCATGAAGTTATCATCCTTAGTATGCACCGTTGCTAAGACTCGTCGTATCGAAGCATCACGTGATGATCGGGTGTGATAGATTCTACGTGTGCATACAACGGGTGCAAGCCAGATTTGCACATGCGAATACCAAGGTTAAAACTTTATGAGCCTAGCATGTATAGACATGATCTCAGAAAGTCATCATGATACAATGGATAAAATTATGAGTGAAATTGTTCATCATATTACAAGGTTACTAATAGTGAAATCCGGAACACTTATCATATGATGATCAACTTCAAAGTAAGAACCTCAAGGTTATTGGTATTTGACCAACAAACCTAGAAGTTAATGATGTTGAAGTGTTTTCTGAATAATGAGGAAAGCTAAAAGAGAAACTGCAAAAGATATTTTGGCAAAAAGAAAAGAAAAGACTAGAAAGTCTAGCTCAGGTGTATATAAATGATATACATGTTATGGTTGTATTCCTAGTTAAGTCACACTATGAAATTCTTGGGTATTAGTACTATATTGGTTGGTATGAAGTGTCATACAAAACAACGCAATACAAGAATACAATGGCCTAAGTGATCGACAAGGAATACGATAGGAATGCACGTCCGGAACAAAATAAAGTGTTATTATGTTCGTCGTTGGCATTCTATCTAGCCCTTAGAATTTATAATAAAGAACTTAATAATTGTTATTTTGCTCTGGTCAAATGAAAACAATGAGTTGTTCAAATTATGACATTACTCCATGTACGATGGATAAGTTATTATAAATCTTAATGGTGAAACACACATACATAACACCGACGCTAAAATGCCATAAGGCAAATGATTTGAATTCCACTTATTTGTGGAACCGCCATTTAGGTCATGTTAGAAAGGAATGCATGAAGGAACTCCATGCAAATGGATTTTTGGAGTCACTTGATTTTTGAATCATTTGGCGCTTGCAAATCTTTTCTAAAAAGAATGACTAAAATACCGTTCATAGGCCAAGAGTTGAACGGGCAACTAACTTAGTGGAAACATACATGCTGATGTATGTGGTTCACTGGGCATAGTTGTGTGCGGGAGATTCTTCTACTTCATAAAAACTTCCAACAATGAATTGAGTATATATATATGGATATATTCAATAAGGAAGAAGTTTGAAACATTTGAATGGATTCAAATAAATTTCAGTATGAAGTGGAAATCATCGTAATAGAAATCAAATATCTATGATTGGATCATGGTGGAAATATTTGAATTACGAGTTTTAGCGAACATCTAAGAGAGTTATGAAATTGTTCTACAACTTACGTTTCTTGGAGTATCATAGTGATGATGAAGTATCCAAGAGATATATCCAAACTTTGTTGGATCAATGATGAGATAAAATATTGATGCCATTATATTTTTGTGGATTATGCTTTAGTGACTACCGCTTTTACACTTGAATAGAGCATCATCATGATCCGTTGAAATGACACCATACAAGTTATGGCATGGGTATAAACCCTAATAGTCAACCAAAATCGGATGAATGTCTTTGTTGGTTATCCCAGAGATTTAATTGGGAATTCTTCCCACGAGACAAAGACAAAAGTGTTTGTCAATGTTTCTTATTTCCGAGAAATTGTTCCGAGTGAAGTATTTGAGTGGGAGGACAATATAATTTGATAAGGTTTATGAACCTGAGCATAATGATCAGAGTAGCGCAGCATCGGAATTGGTTTCGGAAGCGGCCACGACGATCATGGCTCTCATGACTACAAAGTGTTTTAGCCATGGAGATCGAAGTACATATTGAACCTTGTAGGTATGGTTTACTTTGTGATCAAATAAATGATTTGTGGACAAAGGATTGATTTTGAACAATGATAAACCAACTACAAAACAAAGAAGTTATGATGGGCCACGACTCCGTTAAAATGGCCATGCGCCATGAAATCCAAGATAGATGAATACTTTATGAAAGTAAATGGATCTATGAAATTGATAGACTTGGATGAAATATCCTTGAAGAAAGCTTGACTTATCGAAAAATTGTTTACGACAAAGTTCAAAGAGTTGAATACGATAAGATTAGATCTTCCGTAGCAATGCTTATAGTCTATGTGGATTATTCTAGTAATCACTACATATTTCTTTTATGAGATATGCTAGTAGGATGGCAAAATACACTACTTAACAGAAGTATGTATACAAGATACAACCAAGAGTTTTGCTGGTCCGTGGAATACTAGATAGGTATACAAGCTTCAATTGGATGAAGTAAGTATCACGGAGTTGGAATCTTCACCAGATGAAATAGTCAAAGAGTTTTTTGATTTCATCAGAGACAATGAAGAGGCTTGCATTTGCAAGAAATTAAGTGAGAGCGCTAAGACACATTTATAATACTTTATGTAGGTGACATATAGTTGGTTATAAATGATGTAATTATATACTTGATTAAAAAGGTTTCATTGAGAATTACTTCAATGAAAGGATATGGATCGAAACAAATTTAGTGTCAAGATCTATGAAGATAGATTGAAACACATAAATAAGTTTAAGTCAAAGTACATATGATGGATATTGAAGTAGTTCAATATAGAAATATTAAGAAAATGTTCTTGTCATGTAAAGGTTTAACAAGACTTGAGTGTATCTGACACTCAATGAGTAAAAACACATGAGTGATTATAGATCACGAATAATATGTATACAATCAGATATCATGTGCTATAAAGTGTTATGAGCATATACCAGAATGATTCATATGATGATCATTGGACGACAGTAAGAATATCCTTGAGTACTTTAGAAAAACTAAGGATATATATATATATTTTTGTATGAAGAAATGACAAACAAATCGCTGTAAGGTGTTACACAGATATTGGTTTTGTCACATATAAAATATAATTTCAATCTCAAATTAGACTAAGTGTTGTTTAAAAGGTAGCACAATGAGCTAGAAGTTGTCTATGCTAGATTTAGAAGAGTTCTAAATATTGTGACGGATTCTACAAAAGAAGGCGAGTATGTCATTATTTTGACAATGACAAAGGATGTTAAGTCAAGAGGTTCTTTGAGAACTTGGTGTAGTTCCGACAGAGTCGAACTTTGAAGCTATATTGTGTGTGACAATATTAGTGACATATTTCAGACAAGCGGAATTAAGGTTCCACCAGAAGATCAAACATATTTAATGCCAACTCATTTGGAAATGAGTGATGCGTTGAGACGCAAATGAATTACAAAATACATACGTTTCTGAGCGTGTCAGATCCGATGACTAAAAACCTCTCCCGTGAGCAATACATGATAAAGCACCAGAAGGCCAAGGTGTTATATCTTTACAATGTAATCTAGATTATTGACTCTAGTGCAAGTGGGAGACTGAAGGAGATATGCCCTAGAGGCAATAATAAAGTGGTTATTATTTATATCTCTATGTTTATGATAAATGTTTATATGTCATGCTATAATTGTATTAACCGAAACATTAGTACATGTGTGATATGTAGACAATAAGAAGTCCCTAGTATGCCTCTTAAACTAGCTTGTTGATTAATGGATGATTAGTTTCATAATCATGAACATTGGATGTTATTAATAACAAGGTTATGTCATTATATGAATGATGTAATGGACACACCCAATTAAGCGTAGCATAAGATCTCGTCATTAAGTTATTTGCTATAAGCTTTCAATACATAGTTACCTAGTCCTTATGACCATGAGATCATGTAAATCACTTATACCGGAAAGGTACTTTGATTACACCAAACACCACTGCGTAAATGGGTGGCTATAAAGGTGGGATTAAGTATCCGGAAAGTATGAGTTGAGGCATATGGATCAACGAGTGGGATTTGTCCATCCCGATGACGGATAGATATACTCCGGGCCCTCTCGGTGGAATGTCGTCTAATGTCTTGCAAGCATATGAATGAGTTCATAAGAGACCACATACCACGGTACGAGTAAAGAGTACTTGTCGGGAAACGAGGTTGAACAAGGTATGGAGTGATACCGAAGATCAAACCTCGGACAAGTAAAATATCGCGTGACAAAAGGAATTGGTATCGTATGTGAATGGTTCATTCGATCACTAAAGTCATCGTTGAATATGTGGGAGCCATTATGGATCTCCAGATCCCACTATTGGTTATTGGTCGGAGTGAGTACTCAACCATGTCCGCATAGTTCACGAACCGTAGGGTGACACACTTAAAGTTGGATGTTGAAATGGTAGTTCTTGAATATGGAATGGAGTTGGAATATTTGTTCGAAGTCCCGGATGTGATCCCGGACATCACGAGGAGTTCCGGAATGGTCCGGAGAATAAGATTCATATATAGGATGTCATTTTATGTGAATAAAATGTCGCGGAAAGTTCTATGGAAGGTTCTAGAAGGTTCTAGAAAAGTCCGGAAGAAACCACCAAGGAAGGTGGAGTCCACATGGGACCCCACCTCCATGGCCGGCCAACCCTAGTGGGGGAGGAGTCCCAAGTGGACTCCCCTTAGGGGCCGGCCACCCCCACATGGGAGGTGGAACTCCCACCTTGGTGGGAGTCCTAGCTTGCCTAGGTTTCCCCCCTCCTATGGAAGGTTTTTGGTTCGGGTCTTATTCGAAGACTTGGACACCACCTCTTGGGGTTCCACCTATATAATGAGGGGCCAAGGGGAGGGGGCCGGCCACCCTAAGACAACAGCCTGGCCGCCCCCTTGAGTGGCCGGCCACCCCCTCCCAAACCCTAGCCGCCCCTCTCCTCCATAGCTCCCGCGTGCTTTAGCGAAGCTCCGCCGGAGTTCTCCACCGCCACCGACACCACGCCGTCGTGCTTGTCGGATTCAAGAGGAGCTACTACTTCCGCTGCCCGCTGGAACGGGGAGGTGGACGTCGTCTTCATCAACAACCGAACGTGTGACCGAGTACGGAGGTGCTGCCCGTTCGTGGCGCCGGAACCGATCGTGATCAAGATCTTCTACGCGCTTTTGCAAGCGGCAAGTGAACGTCTACCGCAGCAACAAGAGCCTCATCTTGTAGGCTTTGGAATCTCTTCAAGGGTGAGACTCGATATCCCCTCGTTGCTACCGTCTTCTAGATTGCATCTTGGCTTGGATTGCGTGTTCGCGGTAGGAAAATTTTTGTTTTCTATGCAACGTTATCCTACAATACTTAATGCAATTGTCTGTTGTTTGCAACTTAATACTGGAAGGGGTTCGGATGATAACCTGAAGGTGGACTTTTTAGGCATAGATGCATGCTGGATAGCGGTCTATGTACTTTGTCGTAATGCCCAATTAAATCTCACAATACTCATCATATCATGTATGTGCATTGTCATGCTCTCTCTATTTGTCAATTGCCCGACTGTAATTTGTTCACCCAACATGCTATTTATCTTATGGGAGAGACACCTCTAGTGAACTGTGGACCCCGGTCCATTCTTTTACATTGAATACAATCTACTGCAATATTTGTTCTACTGTTTTCTGCAAACAATCATCATCCACACTATACATCTAATCCTTTGTTACAGCAAGCTGGTGAGATTGATGATACGTCTCCGACGTATCGATAATTTCTTATGTTCCATGCCACATTATTGATGTTATCTACATGTTTTATGCACACTTTATGTCATATTCGTGCATTTTCTGGAACTAACCTATTAACAAGATGCCGAAGTGCCGATTCTTCGTTTTCTGCTGTTTTTGGTTTCAGAAATCCTAGTAAGGAAATATTCTCGGAATTGGACGAAATCAAAGCCCGGGGGACTATTTTTCCACGAAGCTTCCGGAAGTCCGAAGACGAGACGAAGAGGGGCCACGGGGTGGCCAAACCCTAGGGCGGCGCGGCCCCACCCCGGCCGCGCCGGCCTATGGTGTGGGCCCCCGTGCCGCCTCTTGACTTGCCCTTCCGCCTACTTAAAGCCTCCATGACGAAACCCCCGGTACGGAGAGCCACGATACGGAAAACCTTCCGGAGACGCCGTCGCCGCCGATCCCATCTCGGGGGATCCAGGAGATCGCCTCCGGCACCTCGCCGGAGAGGGGAATCATCCCCCGGAGGACTCTACGCCGCCATGGTCGCCTCCGGTGTGATGTGTGAGTAGTCTACCCCTGGACTATGGGTCCATAGCAGTAGCTAGATGGTTGTCTTCTCCCCATTGTGCTATCATTGTCGGATCTTGTGAGCTGCCTAACATGATCAAGATCATCTATCCGTAATTCTATATGTTGCGTTTGTTGGGATCCGATGAATAGAGAATACTTGTTATGTTGATTATCAAAGTTATGCTTATGTGTTGTTTATGATCTTGCATGCTCTCCGTTACTAGTAGATGCTCTGGCCAAGTAGATGCTTGTAACTCCAAGAGGGAGTACTTATGCTCGATAGTGGGTTCATGCCTGCATTGACACCTGGGACGGTGACGAGAAAGTTCTAAGGTTGTGTTGTGCTTGTTGCCACTAGGGATAAAACATTGATGCTATGTCTAAGGATGTAGTTGTTGATTACATTACGCACCATACTTAATGCAATTGTCCGTTGCTTGCAACTTAATACCGGAGGGGTTCGGATGATAACCTGAAGGTGGACTTTTTAGGCATAGATGCAGTTGGATGGCGGTCTATGTACTTTGTCGTAATGCCCAATTAAATCTCACTATACTCATCATGATATGTATGTGCATTGTCATGCTCTCTTTATTTGTCAATTACCCAACTGTAATTTGTTCACCCAACATGCTGTTCGTCTTATGGGAGAGACACCTCTAGTGAACTGTGGACCCCGGTCCAATTCTCTTTACTTAAATACAAATCTACTGCAATACTTGTTTTACTGTTTTCTCTGCAAACAATCATCTTCCACACAATACGGTTAATCCTTTGTTACAGCAAGCCGGTGAGATTGACAACCTCACTGTTTCATTGGGGCAAAGTACTTTGGTTGTGTTGTGCAGGTTCCACGTTGGCGCCGGAATCCCCGGTGTTGCGCCGCACTACATCTCGCCGCCATCAACCTTCAACGTGCTTCTTGACTCCTACTGGTCCGATTAAACCTTGGTTTCTTACCGAGGGAAACTTGCCGCTGTGCGCATCACACCTTCCTCTTGGGGTTCCCAACGGACGCGTGTCGAACGAAAAGACAATACGTCAACCACGCGCATCAAGCAAATTTATGGCGCCGTTGCCGGGGAGATCAAGACACGCTGCAAGGGGAGTCTCCACTTCTCAATCTCTTTACTTTGTTTTTGTCTTGCTTAGTTTTATTTACTACTTTGTTTGCTGCACTAAATCAAAATACAAAAAATTAGTTGCTAGTTTTACTTTATTTGCTATCTTGTTTGCTATATTGAAAACACAAAAAAATTAGTTTACTTGCATTTACTTTATCTAGTTCACTTTATTGTCTTGCACTCCATATTAAAAATACAAAAAAAAAAATTTTTTAGTTACTTTTGTTACGATGTCTAGCTCTGAACGTGTTACTTCTTCGCCTGAAGAATTAGTCTTCACTTTTAAACAAGGGGATGAGGAGAGTTTTAAGGATGCTTGGTCTAGAATTTTTACTTCTTATCGTAAAACTGAACCTCAAATGACTCTAAGTTTGCTTCTTAGTAATTTTTATTTTGGTCTTATGGTTCGCTATAGATATGCTTTGGATACTTTAGTGGGAGGATATTTCCTTCATTGCAATGGGGATCAAGCTTTTAATGCCATAAAGAAGTTGGTTGCATCACATGATTCAGCTAATAACTTTGATTCAGTCCTCACTAGCATATATAGTAGATTAAATAATCTGGAGATAAGTACATCTCGCTTGAATGATAACTATTGCCACGTTCGTAATCGTCTTGAACAAGTTTTAGTGAACTCTAAACTCTCATTGTGGGATCCTGCTTGTTAAAATTGTTATCGGTGATCGAACCCTCCATGCCTACTTGTGATATTATGTATGAATTTTGCCTTATGCACGAAAGTATTTATAAATCTTTGAAACTTTGGGGAGTTGAGGAAGGAGGAGAAGAGATAACTCTCATTGATAACTCTACTATAATTCCTAAAGGAATAGCCGCAGGTGTGCATACAACTATTTGTGGAAGAACAATATCTATTGATTATCTTGTTGTTGAAACAGGAAAACTCACACTCGGAAGATCCCTGCTGAAACTATTGGGAGCAGTCATTGATGTTGGAGAAGGCACTTTGAAATTCACCTCTATACCGGGAGAAACTCATATATTTCCTAAACCAAAGGGAAAGAAAAACAATAAGAAAGGTAAGGGTAAAGCCCAAGGTAATGTTGACATTTCATCTCTTGATAATACTTGATACACACTTTCTGCGCCTAGCTGAAAGGCGTTAAAGAAAAGCGCTTATGGGAGACAACCCATGTTTTTACCTACAGTACTTTGTTTTTATTTTGTGTCTTGGAAGTTGTTTACTACTGTAGCAACCTCTCCTTATCTTAGTTTTGTGTTTTGTTGTGCCAAGTTAAGCCGTTGATAGAAAAGTAAGTACTAGATTTGGATTACTGCGCAGTTCCAGATTTCTTTGCTGTCACGAATCTGGGTCCACCTCCCTGTAGGTAGCTCAGAAAATTATGCCAATTTACGTGCATGATCCTCAGATATGTACGCAACTTTCATTCAATTTGAGAATTTTCATTTGAGCAAGTCTGGTGCCATTTTAAAATTCGTCAATACGAACTGTTCTGTTTTGACAGATTCTGCCTTTTATTTCGCATTGCCTCTTTCGCTATGTTGGATGAATTTCTTTGATCCACTAATGTCCAGTAGCATTATGCAATGTCCAGAAGTGTTAAGAATGATTGTGTCACCTCTGAATATGTCAATTTATATTGTGCACTAACCCTCTAATGAGTTGTTTCGAGTTTGGTGTGGAGGAAGTTTTCAAGGATCAAGAGAGGAGTATAATGCAACATGATCAAGGAGAGTGAAAGCTCTAAGCTTGGGGATGCACCCGGTGGTTCACCCCTGCATATATCAAGAAGACTCAAGCGTCTAAGCTTGGGGATGCCCAAGGCATCCCCTTCTTCATCGACAACATTATCGGGTTCCTCCCCGAAACTATATTTTTATTCCATCACATCTTATGTGCTTTTTCTTGGAGCGTCGGTTTGTTTTTGTTTTTTGTTTTGTTTGAATAAAATGGATCCTAGCATTCACTTTATGGGAGAGATACACGCTCCGCTGTAGCATATGGACAAGTATGTCCTTGGTTTCTACTCATAGTATTCTTGGCGAAGTTTCTCCTTCGTTAAATTGTTATATGGTTGGAATTGGAAAATGATACATGTAGTAATTGCTATAAATGTCTTGGGTAATGTGATACTTGGCAATTGTTGTGCTCATGTTTAAGCTCTTGCATCATATGCTTTGCACCCATTAATGAAGAAATACATAGAGCATGCTAAAATTTGGTTTGCATATTTGGTTTCTCTAAGGTCTAGATAATTTCTAGTATTGAGTTTGAACAACAAGGAAGACGGTGTAGAGTCTTATAATGTTTTCAATATGTCTTTTATGTGAGTTTTGCTGCACCGGTTCATCCTTGTGTTTGTTTCAAATAAGCCTTGCTAGCCTAAACCTTGTATCGAGAGGGAATACTTCTCATGCATCCAAAATACTTGAGCCAATCACTATGCCATTTGTGTCCACCATACCTACCTATACTACATGGTATTTTCCCGCCATTCCAAAGTAAATTGCTTGAGTGCTACCTTTAAAATTCCATCATTCACCTTTGCAATATATAGCTCATGGGACAAATAGCTTAAAAACTATTGTGGTATTGAATATGTAATTATGCACTTTATCTCTTATTAAGTTGCTTGTTGTGCGATAACCATGTTTACTGGGGAACGCCATCAACTCATTGTTGAATTTCATGTGAGTTGCTATGCATGTTCGTCTTGTCCGAAGTAAGGGCGATCTACACTGAGTTGAATGGTTTGAGCATGCATATTGTGAGAGAAGAACATTGGGCCGCTAACTAAAGCCATGATCCATGGTGGAAGTTTCAGTTTTGGACAAACATCCTCAAATCTCTATTGAGAAAAGAATTAATTGTTGTCAAATGCTTAAAGCATTAAAAGAGGAGTCCATTATCTGTTGTCTATGTTGTCCCGGTATGGATGTCTAAGTTGAGAATAATCAAAAGCGAGAAATCCAAATGCGAGCTTTCTCCTTAGACCTTTGTACAGGCGGCATAGAGGTACCCCTTTGTGAAACTTGGTTAAAGCATATGTATTGCGGTGATAATCCAGGTAGTCCAAGCTAATTAGGACAAGGTGCGGGCACTATTGGTACACTATGCATGAGGCTTGCAACTTATAAGATATAATTTACATGATGCATATGCTTTATTACTACCGTTGACAAAATTGTTTCATGTTTTCAAAATCAAAGCTCTAGCACAAATATAGCAATCGATGCTTTTCCTCTATGAGGACCATTCTTTTACTTTCAATGTTGAGTCGGTTCACCTATTTCTCTCCACCTCAAGAAGCAAACACTTGTGTGAACTGTGCATTGATTCCTACATACTTGCTTATTGCACTTATTATATTACTCTATGTTGACAATATCCATGAGATATACATGTTACAAGTTGAAAGCAACCGCTGAAACTTAATCTTCTTTTGTGTTGCTTCAATACCTTTACTTTGAATTATTGCTTTATGAGTTAACTCTTATGCAAGACTTATTGATGCTTGTCTTGAAGTGCTATTCATGAAAAGTCTTTGCTTTATGATTCACTTGTTTACTCATGTCATACACATTGTTTTGATCGCTGCATTCACTACATATGCTTTACAAATAGTATGATCAAGATTATGATGGCATGTCACTCCGGAAATTATCCGTGTTATCGTTTTACCTGCTCGGGACGAGCGAGAACTAAGCTTGGGGATGCTGATACGTCTCCGACGTATCGATAATTTCTTATGTTCCATGCCACATTATTGATGTTATCTACATGTTTTATGCACACTTTATGTCATATTCGTGCATTTTACGGAACTAACCTATTAACAAGATGCCGAAGTGCCGATTCTTGTTTTCTGCTGTTTTTGGTTTCAGAAATCCTAGTAAGGAAATATTCTCGGAATTGGACGAAATCAAATCCCGGGGGCCTATTTTTCCACGAAGCTTCCAGAAGTCCGAAGACGAGACGAAGAGGGGCCACGGGGTGGCCAAACCCTAGGGCGGCGCGGCCCCACCCCTGGCCGCGCCGGCCTATGGTGTGGGCCCCCCGTGCCGCCTCTTGACTTGCCCTTCCGCCTACTTAAAGCCTCCGTGATGAAACCCCCAGTACGGAGAGCCACGATACGGAAAACCTTCCAGAGACGCCGTCGCCGCCGATCCCATCTCGGGGGATCCAGGAGATTGCCTCCGGCACCCTGCCGGAGAGGGGAATCATCCCCCGGAGGACTCTACGCCGCCATGGTCGCCTCCGGTGTGATGTGTGAGTAGTCTACCCCTGGACTATGGGTCCATAGCAGTAGCTAGATGGTTGTCTTCTCCCCATTGTGCTATCATTGTCGGATCTTGTGAGCTGCCTAACATGATCAAGATCATCTATCCGTAATTCTATATGTTGCGTTTGTTGGGATCCGATGAATAGAGAATACTTGTTATGTTGATTATCAAAGTTATGCTTATGTGTTGTTTATGATCTTGCATGCTCTCCGTTACTAGTAGATGCTCCGGCCAAGTAGATGCTTGTAACTCCAAGAGGGAGTACTTATGCTCGATAGTGGGTTCATGCCTGCATTGACACACGGGACGAGTGATGGAAAGTTCTAAGGTTGTGTTGTGCTTGTTGCCACTAGGGATAAAACATTGATGCTATGTCTAAGGATGTAGTTGTTGATTACATTACGCACCATACTTAATGCAATTGTCCGTTGCTTGCAACTTAATACTGGAGGGGTTCGGATGATAACCTCGAAGGTGGACTTTTTAGGCATAGATGCGGTTGGATGGCGGTCTATGTACTTTGTCGTAATGCCCAATTAAATCTCACTATACTCATCATGATATGTATGTGCATTGTCATGCTCTCTTTATTTGTCAATTGCCCAACTGTAATTTGTTCACCCAACATGCTGTTCGTCTTATGGGAGAGACACCTCTAGTGAACTGTGGACCCCGGTCCAATTCTCTTTACTTGAAATACAAATCTACTTGCAATACTTGTTTCATTGTTTTCTCTGCAAACAATCATCTTCCACACAATACGGTTAATCCTTTGTTACAGCAAGCCGGTGAGATTGACAACCTCAACTGTTTCGTTGGGGCAAAGTACTTTGGTTGTGTTGTGCGGGTTCCACGTTGGCGCCGGAATCCCTGGTGTTGCGCCGCACTACATCTCGCCGCCATCAACCTTCAACGTGCTTCTTGACTCCTACTGGTCCGATTAAACCTTGGTTTCTTACTGAGGGAAACTTGCCGCCGTGCGCATCACACCTTCCTCTTGGGGTTCCCAACGGACGCGTGTCGAACGAAAAGACAATACGTCAACCACGCGCATCAATTGACAACCTCACTGTTTCGTTGGGGCAAAGTAATTTGGTTGTGTTGTGCAGGTTCCACGTTGGCGCCGGAATCCCTGGTGTTGCGCCGCACTACATCCCGCCGCCATCAACCTTCAACGTGCTTCTTGGCTCCTACTGGTTCGATAAACCTTGGTTTCTTGCGAGGGAAAACTTGCCGCTGTACGCATCACACCTTCCTCTTGGGGTTCCCAACGGACGCGTGTCTGTACGCGTATCAAGCTCTTTTTACGGCGCCGTTGCCGGGGAGATCAAGACACGCTGCAAGGGAGTCTCCACAATCCAATCTCTTTACTTTGTTTTTGTCTTGCTTTATTTTATTTACTACTTTGTTTGCTGCATTATATCAAAACACAAAAAAATTAGTTGCTAGCTTTACTTTATTTACTGTCTTGCACTTTATATCAAAAACACAAAAAATTTAGTTACTTGCATTTACTTTATCTAGTTTGCTTTATTTACTACTGCTAAAATGGCCACTCCTGAAAATACTAAGTTGTGTGACTTCACAACCACAAATAATAAAGATTTCTTATGCACACCTATTGCTCCACCTGCTACTACAGCAGAATTCTTTGAAATTAAACACGCTTTCTTGAATCTTGTTATGCGAGAGCAATTTTCCAGTGTTAGTTACGATGATGCTGCTGCCCATCTCAATAATTTTGTTGAATTGTGTGAAATGCAAAAGTATAAAGATGTAGATGGTGACATTATAAAATTAAAATTGTTTCCTTTCTCATTAAGAGGAAGAGCTAAAGATTGGTTGCTATCTCTGCCTAAGAATAGTATTGATTCATGGACTAAATGCAAGGATGCTTTTATTGGTAGATATTATCCCCCTGCTAAAATTATATCTTTGAGAAGTAGCATAATGAATTTCAAGCAATTAGATAATGAACATGTTGCTCAATCTTGGGAAAGAATGAAATCTTTGGTTAAAAATTGCCCAACCCATGGACTGACTACTTGGATGATCATCCAAACCTTTTATGCAGGACTGAACTTTTCTTCGCGGAACCTATTGGATTCAGCTGTTGGAGGTACCTTTATGTCCATCACTCTTGGTGAAGCAACAAAGCTTCTTGATAATATGATGATTAATTACTCTGAATGGCACACGGAAAGAGCTCCACAAGGTAAGAAGGTAAATTCGTCGAAGAAACCTCTTCCTTGAGTGATAAGATTGATGCTATTATGTCTATGCTTGTGAATGATAGGACTAATGTTGATCCTAATAATGTTCCGTTAGCTTCATTGGTTGCTCAAGAAGAACATGTTGATGTAAACTTCATTAAAAACAATAATTTCAACAACAATGCTTATCGGAACAATTCTAGTAATAACTATAGGCCATATCCTTATAATAATGGTAACGGTTATGGTAATTCTTATGGGAATTCTTACAACAATAATAGGAACACACCCCCTGGACTTGAAGCTATGCTTAAAGAATTTATTAGTACACAAACTGCTTTTAACAAATCTGTTGAAGAAAAGCTCAATAAAATTGATATTCTCGCTTCTAAGGTTGATAGTCTTGCCTCTGATGTTGATCTTTTGAAATCGAAAGTTATGCCTAATAAGGATATTGAAAATAAAATTGTTACTACAGCAAATGCCATCCAAGTTAGAATTAATGAGAATATAAGATTGATGGCCGAATTGCATGCTAGGTGGGAAAGAGAAGAAAATGAAAAACTAGCTAAAGAGAACAATGTAGCTAAAGTTTGGACTATTACCACCACTAGTAATGTTAATGCTCCACATGTTGCTGCACCTCCTACTATCAATGGTAAAATAATTGGTGTTGGCAATGTTTCCACTTCTAATGCAAAGCCCTGCAAAGCTGCTGGAAGCTGCTAAAACTGCTGAAACTGCTCTGTGATAAAGCTGCTGAAATTTTTTCCAACATTGGGGATGATGATCCCATTGCTTTAGATTATAATGGTTTGGATTTTGATGATTGCCACATCTCTGAAGTTATAAAGTTCTTACAAAAACTTGCTAAGAGTCCCAATGCTAGTGCCATAAACTTGGCTTTCACAAAACATATTACAAATGCTCTCATAAAAGCTAGAGAAGAGAAACTAAAACTTGAAACTTCTATTCCTAGAAAGATAGAGGATGGTTGGGAGCCCATCATTAAGATGAAGGTCAATGACTTTGATTGTAATGCTTTATGTGATCTTGGTGCAAGTATTTCCGTTATACCTAAGAAAATCTATAATATGCTTGACTTGCCACCATTGAAGAATTGTTATTTGGATGTTAATCTTGTTGATAATGCTATAAAGAAACCTTTGGGGAGAGTTGATAATGTTCGCATTACCGTTAATAATAACCTTGTCCCCGTTGATTTTGTTGTCTTGGATATTGAATGCAATGCATCTTGTCCCATTATATTGGGAAGACCTTTTCTTCGAACTGTTGGAGCTATCATTGATATGAAGGAAGGTAATATTAAATATCAATTTACTCTCAAGAAAGGTATGGAACACTTCCCTAGAAAGAGAATGAAGTTACCTTTTGATTCTATTATTAGAACTAGTTATGATGTTGATACTTCGTCTCTTGATAATACTTGATGTACACTTTCTGCGCCTAGCTGAAAGGCGTTAAAGAAAAGCGCTTATGGGAGACAACCCATGTTTTTACTACAGTAATTTTATTTTATATTTGAGTCTTGGAAGTTGTTTACTACTGTAGCAACCTCTCCTTATCTTAGTTTTGTGCATTGTTGTGCCAAGTAAAGTCTTTGATAGTAAGGTTCATACTAGATTTGGATTACTGCGCAGAAACAGATTTCTTTGCTGTCACGAATTTCGACCTGCCTCTCTGTAGGTAGATCAGAAAATTATGCCAATTTACGTGCGTGGTCCTCAGGTATGTACGCAACTTTCATTCAATTTGGGCATTTTCATTTGAGCAACTCTGGTGCCTCAATAAAATCCATCTTTACGGACTGTTCTGTTTTGACAGATTCTGCCTTTTATTTTGCATTGCCTCTTTTGCTATGGTGGATGAATTTCTTTGTTCCATTAATGTCCAGTAGCTTTGTGCAATGTCCATAAGTGTTAAGAATGATTATGTAACCTCTGAACAAGTGAATTTTTATTATGCACTAACCCTCTAATGAGTTGTTTCGAGTTTGGTGTGGAGGAAGTTTTCAAGGATCAAGAGAGGGAGATGATACAATATGATCAAGGAGAGTGAAAGCTCTAAGCTTGGAGATGCCCCGGTGGTTCACCCCTGCATATTCTAAGAAGACTCAAGCGTCTAAGCTTGGGGATGCCCAAGGCATCCCCTTCTTCATCGACAACATTATCAGGTTCCTCCCCTGAAACTATATTTTTATTCCATCACATCTTATGTGCTTTGCTTGGAGCGTCGGTTTGTTTTTGTTTTTGTTTTGTTTTAATAAAATGGATCCTAGCATTCATTGTGTGGGAGAGAGACACGCTCCGCTGTTGCATATGGACAAATATGTCCTTAGGCTTTACTCATAGTATTCATGGCGAAGGTTGAATCTTCTTCGTTAAATTGTTATATGGTTGGAATCGGGAAATGCTACATGTAGTAATTCTAAAATGTCTTGAATAATTTGATACTTGGCAATTGTTGTGCTCATGTTTAAGCTCTTGCATCATATACTTTGCACCTATTAATGAAGAAACACCTAGAGCTTGCTAAAATTTGGTTTTCATATTTGGTCTCTCTAAAGTCTAGATAATTTCTAGTATTGAGTTTGAACAACAAGGAAGACGGTGTAGAGTCTTATAATGTTTACAATATGTCTTTTATGTGAGTTTTGCTGCACCGGTTCATCCTTGTGTTTGTTTCAAATAACCTTGCTAGCCTAAACCTTGTATCGAGAGGGAATACTTCTCATGCATCCAAAATCCTTGAGCCAACCACTATGCCATTTGTGTCCACCATACCTACCTACTACATGGTATTTCTCCAGTCATTCCAAAGTAAATTGCTTGAGTGCTACCTTTAAAATTTCTATCCTTTACCTTTGCAATATATAGCTCATGGGACAAATAGCTTAAAAACTATTGTGGTATTGAATATGTACTTATGCACTTTATCTCTTATTAAGTTGCTTGTTGTGCGATAACCATGTTCCTGGGGACGCCATCAACTACTCTTTGTTGAATATCATGTGAGTTGCTATGCATGTCCGTCTTGTCTGGAGTAAGGGAGATTTACCACCCACTTATTGTTTAGAGCATGCATATTGTTAGAGAAGAACATTGGGCCGCTAACTAAAGCCATGAATCATGGTGGAAGTTTCAGTTTTGGACATATATCCTCAATCTCATATGAGAACATTAATTGTTGCTACATGCTTATGCATTAAAGAGGAGTCCATTATCTGTTGTCTATGTTGTCCCGGTATGGATGTCTAAGTTGAGAATAATCAAAAGCGAGAAATCCAAATGCGAGCTTTCTTCTTAGACCTTTGTACAGGCGGCATGGAGGTACCCCTTTGTGACACTTGGTTAAAACATGTGTATTGCGATAATCCCGGTAATCCAAGCTAATTAGGACAAGGTGCGGGCACTATTAGTATACTATGCATGAGGCTTGCAACTTGTAAGATATAATTTACATGATACATATGCTTTATTACTACCGTTGACAAAATTGTTTCTTGTTTTCAAAACCAAAGCTCTAGCACAAATATAGCAATCAATGCTTTCCTCTGCGAAGGGCCTTTCTTTTACTTTTATGTTGAGTCAGTTCACCTATTTCTCTCCACCTCAAGAAGCAAACACTTGTGTGAACTGTGCATTGATTCCTACATACTTGCATATTGCACTTGTTATATTACTCTATGTTGACAATATCCATGAGATATACATGTTACAAGTTGAAAGCAACCGCTGAAACTTAATCTTCCTTTGTGTTGCTTCAATACCTTTACTTTAATTTATTGCTTTATGAGTTAACTCTTATGCAAGACTTATTGATGCTTGTCTTGAAAGTACTATTCATGAAAAGTCTTTGCTTTATGATTCATTTGTTTACTCATGTCATTACCATTGTTTTGATCGCTGCATTCATTACATATGCTTACAATAGTATGATCAAGGTTATGATGGCATGTCACTCCAGAAATTATCTTTGTTATCGTTTACCTGCTCGGGACGAGCAGAACTAAGCTTGGGGATGCGATACGTCTCCGACGTATCGATAATTTCTTATGTTCCATGCCACATTATTGATGATATCTACATGTTTTATACACATTATATGTCGTATTTATGCATTTTCCGGCACTAACCTATTAACGAGATGCCGAAGAGCCGATTCTTGTTTTCTGCTGTTTTTGGTTTCAGAAATCCTACAAAGGAAATATTCTCGGAATTGGACGAAATCAACGCCCAGGGTCCTATTTTTGCACGAAGCTTCCAGAAGACCGAAGAGAAGACGGAGTGGGGCCACGGGGCGCCGCCACACTAGGGCGGCGCGGCCCAGGAGGGGCCCGCGCGGCCCTGCTGTTTGGGGCCCCCGTGACCCTTCCGAGGCTGCCCTTCCGTCTACTTAAAGCCTTCATCGCGAAACCCCAAGTACCGAGAGCCACGATACGGAAAACCTTACTGAGACGCCGCCGCCGCCAATCCCATCTCGGGGGATTCTGGAGATCGCCTCCGGCACCCCGCCGGAGAGGGGAATCATCTCCCGGAGGACTCTTCATCGCCATGGTCGCCTCCGGAGTGATGAGTGAGTAGTTCACCCCTGGACTATGGGTCCATAGCAGTAGCTAGATGGTCGTCTTCTCCTCATGTGCTTCATTGTCGGATCTTGTGAGCTGCCTAACATGATCAAGATCATCTATCCGTAATTCTATATGTTGTGTTTGTCGGGATCCGATGGATAGAGAATACTATGTTATGTTGATTATCAATCTATTACCTATGTGTTGTTTATGATCTTGCATGCTCTCCGTTATTAGTAGAGGCTCGGCCAAGTTTTTACTCTTAACTCCAAGAGGGAGTATTTATGCTCGATAGTGGGTTCATGCCTCCATTAAATGCGGGACGAGTGACGGAAAGTTCTAAGGTTGTGGATGTGCTTGTTGCCACTAGGGATAAAACATTGATGCTATGTCCAAGGATGTAGTTATTGATTACATTACGCACCATACTTAATGCAATTGTATGTTGTTTGCAACTTAATACTGGAAGGGGTTCGGATGATAACTCTGAAGGTGGACTTTTTAGGCATAGATGCATGCTTGGATAGCGGTCTATGTACTTTGTCGTAATGCCCAATTAAATCTCACAATACTCATCATATCATGTATGTTCATTGTCATGCTCTCTCTATTTGTCAATTGCCCGATCGTAATTTGTTCACCCAACATGCTATTTATCTTATGGGAGAGACACCTCTAGTGAACTGTGGACCCCGGTCCATTCTTTTACATTGAATACAATCTATTGCAATATTTGTTCTACTGTTTTCCGCAAACAATCATCATCTACACTATACATCTAATCCTTTGTTACGAGCAAGCCGGTGAGATTGACAACCTCACTTGTTTCGTTGGGGCAAAGTACTTTGGTTGTGTTGTGCAGGTTCCACGTTGGCGCCGGAATCCCTGGTGTTGCGCCGCACTACATCCCGCCGCCATCAACCTTCAACGTGCTTCTTGGCTCCTACTGGTTCGATAAACCTTGGTTTCTTACTGAGGGAAAACTTGCCGCTGTACGCATCACACCTTCCTCTTGGGGTTCCCAACGGACGCGTGCTGTACGCGTATCACAAATCCTTCACTCCAAAATTCCACCAAATCTACAAAATCTTGTGGTGGAAGAAGAGAGGAAAAACAAAGGAAATTCACAAAGAACTCCAAGACCAAGATCTAGAGGATTCCACTCATAATGAGAGGGATTTGATTGGTAGAAATGTAGATCTAGATCTCCTCTTACTTTTCCCTCAAGAAGATTCAAGAAGCACAGGAGGAATGGATGGAAAGGGAAAGCTCTCAAGGTCAACAATGGTGGAGAGCACAAAGGGGAAGATGTAACTTCCCAAGGAGGAAGAAGGGGGGTCTATAATACACCCTCCCATCGAAATATGACCGTTTGGGTCCTCTTAGACTGGATTATCCGGGGCTAGATTATTGCAAAAATCCAGCCCCCAAAAAACGACTAAGGACTTAAGAAAATTGGTTGCAGTAAGGGGGGCGGATATTTTGTATCCGAGCCGGATTATCCCCCCCCCCAAAAAAAAAAAAAACTAGCAGAAACATGAAACCGAGAATGAGCGTAACTTGAGCATTCAGACTCCGATTTTGATGCTCTTGCGCTCGTTTTGAAGCTAGTAACAATCTCTAAAATATCATGCAGGGAACCATCATATTCCGATAAGGGAGGATAGAAAAAATGGGGAAAGTTTTAACCTATCTATAAAAGACATACCAGTAAAACCTCCAATATCGAAAACGCAATAGAAAATGCATATGGAATCCGATTTTGATGAACTAGAGCTTTTCATGGAGAATAAGCAATAGATCTAGAACATCACATGCATAAGATCCAAATAAAAACTAAGAAAGATGATGCAAGGATGCAAAGGTTTGAGCTCTCTGAAGGATACAATCGAGTTACTCACTCGAGAGCCCTCTTGATCGTACGGCAACTAAACTATAAACCGGTCTCCAACTACACCTTGTGACCGGTAAGAAAGAAACCCTATGAAGAGCAAAACTTAACCTTACGAGTTCCTCTTGAGCTCGATGATGATGATCTTGACCTCAACAAGATGGAACGCCTTTCTTGATAGTGCTTGCTTGATGAAGTCTTGTGGATTGCTCCCCCATAATCCACCATGGGAGAGCTTCTTCTTCGGCGCATCTTCACATATCCATGATCACCATATGGATGGCAAGTTTCAAGCAAATGATCTCTTCGATATGGCTCATCTTGAACTTGAAGTTGCACTTCATTTCTTCATTCTTTCATCATGTTGATGTCTTGAAGTTAACTTTGAGGGCTCACTTCATCTTCATCTTCAAGAAATACTTGACGCTTGATATTCTTCATCACTGTCTTCTTATTGCAAACCTTGAAGCCAACATATGGTTCAAGCATTGCCTATGGACAACTCCTACAAATATAACTCAATGCAAACATTAGTCCATAGGGATTGTCATCAATTACCAAAACCACACATGGGGGCTCCATGCACTTTGAGTTGGTACTATTCTTGTTGTTCTCGTGACTCTAGCTAATGCAAGTATTTGCTAGACAAGTTGGTGATGGGATTTAGCTATTGTGAGTAAGCTATGGTACGACTGGGAATGTGCGTGGGTGCTAGGAAATCTGCTAGTGTTGATGTTGTGCTTGTTTATACTACATGCTATGCATGTTGTTTGTAAGTTGCTAGTAGGTTGCCCCACATGATTGTTCATGTTTTAGTGCTTTTTTCCTTTGCCTAATGAAAAAGCTAAGGTTATTCCCTTTTTGATCCAAGTGGGCTTTTCCTTTGGCTATGTCTGAACTTCTAGATATTTTCCCTACTCGAAAGTTTTGACTTGGATAAATAGAACTTGGCTTGGTCTCGACAAACTTGTCATCTTTATGGCTTTATTTCTTGACTAGAAATTATGTTAACTTATATTGGGTTACTAGTACATTATTATACGTGTGAGGTTTAATCCGTCTGAGCTAATGATTCATCTTGACCATCTAATGTCAATGGTGAATCATTTTCTTTAATGATAGGTGGCTTACTTTTCATAGGAACCTAGCTATATTAGAGGGATTAGTCTATTTCCTTGATGCCTAAGATAAATAGATCATATGATTTCCTCTTGTCCCTTCTTTGATGTGGATCATTCAGTGTTGCCTTGTCATGGTTGCCTACCTGTCCATGGTGTCTTAATTGATCCAAAAATGATCCATAATCCTTTGTTGCCTTCAGATTGTGATTAATGATTATAGACACCATTTAGATATTAGCAAAGGTTTCTAATACCCAATGGTTGAGTTCCAAAACAACAACAATGCCGAATCTATGATGATGCAAAGAGTTTAATCATACACAATCATTTGGTTTGTCTTTCTAGTTTGTTTTGCAACTGAACAAGTGTAAGGAGATTGAGAAGATCAATATGGGACTTAGGAATTCTTTTATTTCCCTTTGCAATTTTCTTCTATTTCTTTATATCTTTCAACACTTCAATAACATTGTAAAGATGCTTATGTAATTAATTAATATTTTTCATATTTATTCTTATTTTTACTTTCATTTACTTCACATATTTATATCATTAATGTATTATCGAACATTACTCCATATATTAAGTTGGACACTTGAGTTTCCAATATTGTTCAAAGGCCTGTATGAGTTGTTTATATTATTTGGACTACTCAATTTGGTATTGTTAAATACCTTAGAAACATGTATGTTATTCTTTTTGGAAATCAAATTCCAGTTTGATGTTTGAATCAATCTATTGGGGTGATTAAGTTAGCGTCTCATATGATTTTGTAGTCAAGTTGTGCCCAAAAAACTAGGGTCTAACGAGGATCATCTTAAAATATTGGACACGTCAATGACTTAGGTAAATTCCATCAATGTAAGAGAAACCTTGCTCATTTTATCAGGTTTAAACAAAAGCACCAAATTTTCTCAGATTTTCTATGCATGAATGCAATGCACATATCTAAATTTGGCTGATTTATATTCTTTTAACAATGAGATGTTACATAATCTCCCCTTAAACTAAACTCCGTCCTCCAAGTTGGAACATTCTCATGTTTCGACATGTGGGAATTAGTTATACGGATCACGATTGCTCTTAAACTCCTTTGTGATATGTATTGGATACCATCTAAGGTTCTCCCCCATCCCTTGGTCTGTTCTGCTGATGTTTATATTCCAATCTAACTCTTTGAGGATTATTCGATTCATACATCTTCACTACCCAGTTCTCATAACCACATTTCGAAGGTTCTATCTTTTGTATTAATAAGACTTCTTAACATGGTTATTGATCTCCTATATATCCAAGGTATCATTATATGAAAATTCTTGCATATCCAAAGGTCCCAACTACGTTTTATTAATCATCAGTTGGGGAAATATACCAGGTTATTACTAGTTTTCATAAATATTGGAAATATCGATCATTATATTACTCGATGTTTTTCAAACAAAAGTAGAAATTCATACAAAATTATATAAAAAAATTGAGAAAATTATACAAATACCGTCAATTGCGTCCGGTAAAAGCTGTATCTTGGCGGTGATTGCAATAATCATTTTTCAACGAGATCTTGGAAATACCGGCTGAGAAAAAACCCTAGTCCCAACACAAGAACGCCACTCCCACCAAGAAATGTGAAGTAAATTCCTACAAAAATCAACAACCAGTTACCAAACATGTTTGGCACATAACAAGGTGGGTACACATTAGAATTCACATGAACAACGTATGCCACACTCCTCGAGCAATTTTGTTACTCCCTTCAATCCATATAAGTGTCAATGGTTTAATACAACTTTGTACTAAATCACTGATACTTATTATGGAATAGAGGGAGCACTAAATATGAGGTTCATGATCAACTCATTATGATGAAAAGGACACATTTTTTTTACTCCCACACCAATTATGCTTAGAAATGTTGTTCGTTGTCAATAGCAACCCTCCCAGAAGATAGCAAAGGAAGATCTTTTTTAGGAAAACTCTTAGCCTCCACGGTCTCTTGTTGTTATTATTATTATTATTATTATTATTATTATTATTATTATTATTATTATTATTTTATGATGGCCGGTTGCTCCTATTATTATTATTATTATTAAACCAAAAACAACAAGAGAGGCTCCTATTGTGGCATTATATTAATAAAGATGCTTACAAAAGAGGTGTAGCACCCCTTACATTTTCAGAAACTAGTCTAAAAATCTACCATTCTATAAGCTATCTACAATCTAATAGATGTAATCTCTGAATGATCTTGTGAGATTTTGAGTTTCAAAAGATTTAGATCAGCAACTATTCTACCTCCTCAGCCTACCCTAGAAGGCTTCACTCCATTTAAGATGAAATTATTTCTTTCTTTCAAGATCCCCACACTGTAATGATGAATATTTATAGGAAAAAGCTTTCCTGAAAAATTGTTGTTTCCTTGAGAAACTGCTTATTATTTATGGAAATGCCACCATAGATTAAGGCAAGGCATAGTGAATTTGTCGAGAATTTCCCACTTTGGTGAAACTTGTGCAAGCATAGCAAACCCTAGTCGACCCAATAAAGTGTTCCACATTACCAGTCATGGCCAAACTAAATCGCCCTAGAAGGGTTACACATTTGGAGGAGAGACTCCCACGACCTCGCCTTGGTCCAAACAGAGATGAGTAAATTCAGTAGACACACTTAAATTCAAATTAATTATGATAGAACAAAATTGTAAACCAATATAACCATTTTTTTCAAAGTTTTAGTGATTTTGGTGTTGTTCAAAATATTGAAACCGGGATTTAAAATACCTAGCACGTAGATACTGGAGGTACAAACAAGGAAACTCTGTCGGTAAAGCATCAGTCGACGCTTAGTACGGCGGCAGTGATCCTAGTAAACAACGTATAGTAGTACTACGCAGGATCAAGCATGCATGCATGCATGCGAACATGAGAGCAGATTTGTCAATTTGGGGAACAACCCTACGAACGCCGTGCATGCATGCAATTGTCCGCGTCAATCATCTCACGATATAAAGAAGAGAGGGAGAGAGAAGAAGAAGAACGAGAAATAGAAAAAAAACATACTGGAGTAAAAAAAGTTACTCTACTACTGTAGCCCGAAAGAAAGAAAGAAGGAATTGAAGTCAAATCTTTTCAGGGAGGTTAGGCGTCTCGATCGACTGCATGTTTGGTGTGATTGACGCTCCCTGGCGTGGCCCGACGAAGCGTTTGAGGTGACCTCTCTTGGAAAGCCCTTGATTCAACACGAGCGTTTACCCTCTTCCCTAGCCTACGCTTGCCTATTTTTGTTCTCGTGCGTGCATGGCTCGATCGATATCCGAGCCCATGTGTACCGTCCAAGCATGCATTTACCCTTCCGAACTACCGCGCTCTTGGATTCGCACCGCATGCACTATGTATGCATTGTCCTTTTCGCTTTGGAGGTCTCCTCCAAATTCAAACGGTGGTTAAATTGCTCCGATTCTCAATGGCCAAACCTACCTGGTAGTACTGTGTATATATAGGACACTAGCCAGCGGTGTGTGTGACGCGCATTGACAGACGGTGTAGATAGATGTGCACTCCCATGTAAACGAGGCTTGAGCTTCAGAACTAGTACCAGCTGAAGCTATAAGGTACTGTATACGAGCATATAGCGGAAATCCATTTTGACTTGTAGATGTAGATGCACCCACCACCTAAAATGGATACTACAATATGTCTAGAAAGTCTAGAAAAAAGGAATATTAGAGCATCTCTAGTCGCGTCCCCAAAGCGTCCCCCAAACAGATTTGAGACGCGTCAAACAAAAATTCATTCCCAGCCGCGCGTCCCAAAGCCTACTTCCGTCCGGCGCAGCCCAATACGGTCCCCGGCGCCTCGAGCCCGTCCCCGCTCCACAGGGGACGCTCCGGGCGCGTCGAACACAACGAAAAGCGAGGCGAGGAGATGCGGGCCCGACGCGTCAGCGATACATAAAAATTCGACCCCCTCTCCTGCCACATCGCGCCTCTCCCACCGCGCATTTCTGCCCTCCCAGCAGATTTCACCGCCTATCCCACCGATTCATTCCTCCCTCCGCCATCGCTACTCTATCCCTCCCGCCGCCACTACCCTCTACCATCCATGGCGCCGCCGACAGGAACCAAAAAAAATGGCCAAGAAAGCGGCCACCAAGCCACCGGGCAATGAGACGAAAGGGCCGAAGGCGCCCTTCGCGAAGCCGTCGACTGCGAAGAAGAAGCCGGAAGGCTGGACCGACGAAAGATGAGACCAACGCGGGAAGTATTGGGCGAGAATCAAGGCGGAGTTCGATGAGCGCAAGCTTGTCAACAAGGATTACCGCAAGATGCCAATAAAGAGGAGCCAAAAGGCAATGTCGACGCGCTGGGGCATCATCCAGGCGTCAGTTAACATGTTCCATGGGTACCATAACGAGGTCGAGACCAGAGGCGGCAGCGGCACGAACATCAGCGACGTGGTACGCCTCTTTCTACGAAAAGTTTTAGCGCCTAGTTTTTTAATCACGATCTGATTGCGCTTTCTTTGATTAGTTCGATCGCGCCATGGCGATGTACCAGAAGAACTCGGAAGGGATTAAGTCTTTCGCGCTGGTGCATTTCTATAGCAAGCTCAAAACGAACGAGAAATGGCGGTTGATGCTTCTTTCGTTGTTCAAGGGGAAAGACGACATTGATCTGGATGCGTCGCTCGTAACATCGGCAGAGCGCCCCATCGGCAACAAAGCTGCCAAGGCTACCTTGGCCGAAGCTGCGGCGACCGAGAAGACGCAGGCGTCGATCACACAATGCCTCGCCGAGGTCTCCTCGACCCTGCCCTCCCGCAACAAAAAGGCCGACGAAAGGTGGGCGCCGCTGCTCAAGAGGCAAGAGGAGATGATGGAGCTCAAGAAACGCGAGGAGGACATGTCCCTGGTGACCGCGTCGACGGCTGGAATGTCTCATTACGCGGGAGGCGCACAACTTCTACAAATGCATGATCCTCGATGACATCGAAACCAAAATGACGGCGGCTGAGGTACCGGCAGCAACCCCACCCTTGGAGCAAGAGCCGGCACCAGCAGACGCGTCTGCGATAGCGTCTGCTAGTACACATGCGTCAGCGGCATCTGCATCGGTGTCTGCATCGGCGTCGGCGACGGAGCAAGCACACCGGGCAGAGCACGACGAGGTCGTCGTGATCGATGGGCCTACGTCGATTCAGGATGCGCCGTCGGCATCACCGAACCTCTTCTTCTAATTTATGTCTTAGCTTGCACCACCGGTCTGTAATATGATCACGCGTCCAGTACTTTGATTGCGCCTACTTCGAACGCGAAGACTTCGTCGGGAACGATCTCTTTTGAATGTGAACTATTTAAATTTCTATTTGGTGGCAGCGTTTGGGGGACGCGGCTGGGGAGCGACGTCCCCCAAACGCGGCACGAAGAAAACACATCCCCCAAACGCTCGATCCGGCACCGTTTGGGGCACGCTTTGGGGGACGCGGCTAGAGATGCTCTCAGGATGTACATCTAGATATTATATGTCTGCACATGAATTTTCGCGAAAAAATAGCCTTTTGTGGCTTGTGCAAAAATGAAAAAGTTCCGGCACTTTAGAATAGTTTTTCATGAGAAATTTTCTTTTATCTTTTTTTACATAGGCCACACAAAATATTTTCTCCTCCCAAATTTTGTGAGCTAACATAGAATATCAGGATGAACACGCAGAATTTTGTTCTTCAAATTTTTGAACATTCTAAAATGGATTTAAAATGCATTTTCCATATAATAGGTGCATATATCTTGACCTATGAGCCAAAACACCATGTCCAGTATATAGTAGCGGCATATACCTCACTTTATAATACAGTCCAACGAGACGAGGTGAAGACATGAGGGTATCAAGTAGAGGTCGTCTCATTGTTCGGGCTAGCTAATTTGTTGTTGTTGCTAATTTGTTTCCGTTGTGTGTTTCGGTTTGTCAGAAACTATGTAAAGGCTCAGACCTTCTTGCCGTACCTTTCCATTATATGTGGCCGCTTGCTTTCTTCTTCTAATGGTATACCATTCATTTCTGCATGGTTCAAAAAAAACGTTCAACGAAAACAGGTTTTTGTGGCTAACATTTTGGGTAATTCATCACTCAATATCACCTTTTGGCATCCATTGATTCGGAATAAAAATGCAGATGGGGGGGGGGGGGGGGCTAAACGACAAACCATCTACGTAAATATATTTCAAAGATGGAACTTGCGCTGAAAATAAAGATCTTCTTGTGGATCCTTCATGGCAACCTTATTCTAACCAAAGACAATCTCTAGCCAAGAGAAAATGAAAGGTAGTTAAATATGTTGTTTATGCGACAAAGACGAACCTACACAACATCTCTTATTTTATTGCACGTTTGCTAAAGCTATTTGTACTACATACAAAGACATGAATTATGGGTGCAACCGGCTGGAGATGGCAGCTCAGGATTTATACAGCTGGCGTGGTCCGCGGCTTGACAACAGAATTAATAGTTGATTTATCAATGTATCGCCGTTGTTGTATTTTTCGCTAGTTGACACATGTGTTGACCCTTTGCAAGCCATGAGTTATAATAATTGACTTATAAGAATACGTAGACACACACACACACACACAGAGATTTTGTACAGAGATTTCCATCTGGAACCTCGAGGCTATGACCAGTAGCAGGGGCTAGCAGCCAGTGATGATCGATCCATCCATGCATCCCTGTTCCACAACAGTCGCGCGCGGACGCTTTTGGAAGAGCTCGATCGCATGCAGAGAAAAAGATTGTAAATTAAAGCCGGTCAAATCCTTCGCCCCGCGAAAACAAAAGAAAGACCAAAAGAAACGGCAGACAGATATGCTTGTATGAGGGGCAAGGTAGTCGCATGGTTTTCAGCAGCCATGGCGAGCTGATCGGCACACGCAAGCTCGCGATGGAGCCATGCACGCAGTCATGCATGCGCATTGCGTAGACCAAGACATGGCAGCCTTTTGCCCGTGATTTCCGCGCGATCCATGCATGCGTGCGTCCATTCGAAATGCACACGTAGACGTGTGTTGGCCCCGCCCCAACAGGCCACAGCGTGCGGCGCAGACATGTGCATGAACGGTCGATTGCAGCGTGTAGCTGCTGCCTGCAGCTTCACACGTGCTGGCTTGCTTCCGAGCTCTGGGCAAACGTAGACCAAGCAATGCTTTTCCCATTTTTTTTACTTATTGTAGGAGCCTGACCATCAGACCTTGCCTATTCACACGTGAGGCTATTCACACTGGGAAGCATCGTAGAGTAGTACTACCTCCATTTCAAAGCTTAAAACTTATTTTAACCAAGTAAAATTTGAACAAATTTTTAGAACAATTTATCTATAATTATAATATTATATAGATACCATACAAAAATATATTTCATTATCTATCTGATAATATTGATTTTGTACTTTGCATGTTAATGGTTTTTCGTAAAAACTTAGCCAAACCTGACATAGTTTGACTTTCTAAAATTAATATAAGCCTTAAGCTTCGGGATGGAGGTAGTATGCCACTAGTCTATATTATTACCTTTGTTATAGATAGATACATTAATTAGGTTGTAAATTAATTTTATCTTGGATATATTGTGATATTATTAAACATGGCATTACGGTACAAATTTGATTTAAGTAAAGCCAATTACGGTTTAATTACTTTAATACCCAAAGGTAATGATGCCACCATAATCCAAAAGTACATGTCAATCTGCCTCCTTCAGGTTCTCTTCAAGATTGTCGCCGAAACCTTAACCATCGAAACTGAACTTGTGATGAAAAAAATTAATCATTAATGTCAAAATGCCTTATCAAAGAGAGATTCATCACATATGGTGGGATCTTGCTGCAAGAGATACCGAGAGAAACCAAGTTCAAGAAAGAACACAATGTGGTATTGAAAATTGATTTTCGGAAGACCTATTTTTTGACTAATATAGAGAAAAGGATACAATGCCAACTAGTTGACTTGGATAAAAAATGTTGTCACTCATGACACTCTAAGTATCAAAGTTAGTGAATGTGTGGGCCCCTACTTTGGCAGCCACAAAGGATTTAGGCAGGGTGACCCTTTTGCTCTCTCTCTCTTTTTAATCTTGTAGTAAATAGTTTGTCCAAAAATTTCCAAATTGCGCAACATAATGATTTGATCATGGGGCTGGCAGTTGATTGATGGTGGTATCACGATACTCCATTATGATGATGACACAATTTTGTTCATCAAAGATGACATAGAGAGTGCTATAAACCTTAAAATCCTCCTTTATGTCTTTGAATCTATGTCTAGGTTGAAAATCTATTGTAAGAAAAGTGGGCCGCTTCTGAGTCAGTCTAATGATGAAAAACTTCAGAGGTATGTTGAGTTTTTCAACTGTCAAACTGGCCAATAAAGTAAAAGAGACTCTTCTCTGTGCCTTAAGAACAACAATTGTTGAGATGAAATTTGTGGAGGATAAGATCAAGAAAGGCACGCATGGATGGGTGGTGCCATCTCCAGTGATGACAATGAAGAGATCTGAAAATTCTTTATTAAACGCATTGATAAACAGAATCACGATGCTTCGATAAAAGAATCTTTGACCTAACAAGAGGCCCCTTAATCGCAAAGCTAGATATATGAAGCCCAATAAAATGTTATAGATGGAGTGGCCGCATCTTGTTGTAAGTTAGACCCTACTCCGAGTGGAAGTAACATAGGTAGTAACATCACACGCCTCAATATATTTTGGTGATATGGCATGGTAATAAATTTAAAAATAGAGTGGGGTGGTAACGAGTTATGTTACCACAACATCACACGTCTCAAGACAAAATAAGTAGACAACATAATAAATAATATAATGCATGAAACACATATAAGTAACTATCCACTATGAAGATAACATAAACTAGTAATATATGCATGGGGAGTGATGTTTTGGAACATGGGAGCATATGCTCCCTTTAGTTTAAAATGCATCTTACACATATTTTAAATTTCAAAAAAATTGAAACGAAAAATTCGCACGTACATCTTCACGTGCTACACACTTACAAAGTTGTTTCATAAAAAATCGACTTGTCATGTGACGTGTGTAAAAAAGACAAAACTCAGTGCTAAAAATAATGTTTTTTACAAGATAAAATTTCTCTTTTTTACATAGTCCACGAATAATGTTGGTTTTTCTTGAAACTTGACGAACACACATATATTATGAAGATGTACATGTAGAATTTTTTGTCAAATTTTTTTGACACTTCAAAATAAGATTTTTTGGTAGAGGGAGCATACGCACCCGGGAGCCGAATTGAATTTCTCTATATGCATGTTACTACTGTAGTATAAATTACTTCCCACTGTGATTAATCTTATTGTCACTATGTCTAACGTGAACAAAAGCTCAAGGCCAGCTCCATGGAGTGGCCAATCACCGGCAAAATGCCAGGCCAGCTCGATGCTGAAGACCAGGCGCTGCCCAAGAAGGCTTTCGATCGGCGCAGAGAGAGACGGAGAGAAGAAGGAAAGAAAAGAAAAAAAAGGCTCTGAAGACGAATGATGAGGCACTCCATTGCGCTATGATTGGGGTGGCAACAAGCGATCGAGTAGCGTAGCCATGTCAGCTAGCCTAGGCTGCTGCTTCGGGCGCCGAGACGACGACGATGCATGCGGCAGAGCGTGGCAGAGATGCATGCAGAGAGAGAGAGAGAGTGAGAGAGGGGTCTTTTCATGTCAAACCAACGCGACGACGCAGGCAGAGTCTTCCTCGAACGCAGCAATGGAAAGCAGCAGCGTTGGCGCCCAATGGATACATACGGCCAACCCCGCCGTGCCCATGACCGCGACCACACATGCCCGCTCGCCCGCCCGGCATTCAAGGTCCGGCTGCGCGTTCGGTTAATATGGTTAATTCGGTTCGGTAAATACGGTTTTTCGGTAAATACAGTTTCAATACTTCGGTAAATACGGTTTCGTATAAAAATACGGTTCGGTTTCGGTAATAACCATATTAATTCGGTTCGGTTTCGGTAATAACCAAATTAACCAAAGTTGACGCGAATTTTTGAATAACACCTTTTTTTTATGGATATATATTTTGTTTCTATTTTTTCAAAATCTAAACTGATTATGTTACAGGAGATAGAAATGATAAATAATAAAAATACGCCAAATTTTAGAAACGTTGCACATTACAGATTTGAAATAATGAGAATGCGGCCAAATAAAAAAACGCTGCACGTTACAGACTTCAAATAAGGAAAATGTGGTAAAATTGAAAAAAATGATGCACTATACTTACTTGAACTAACGACCTATCAAGCATTTGTGTAAAATAGCACATGCAAACCACCACGCTGTGCTACTTCTGTTGTGCATTATGCACCTGTGAACCAATATAAACGTTTTATGTGAATTAGGGATGGCCCCGTACAATAAAATCCGTTGTTGGCTAGGTTGCTCGCTTTTCTTCGGTTACCTGTGGTTTTTTCGGTTTTTAACCGAATTAACCGAGTTGGGTATGGTTAGCACTTTCGCTAACTTAAACCTAACCATAAAACCATAAAAACTGAAATTCGGGTTCAGTTAGATTTTTTTCGGTTCGATTTTCGGTTTCAGTTCGGTTATGTGCAGTCGGAATTCAAGGCCACCCTTGCTGCTTCTGCATGCCACCTACGGACCAACCCCACGCAAACGCACAGCCTTGCCCTACTCCACGGCCTACCATATCCATGCATCCATGCATGTACAGCTGTACGTACAGCCATCTTTTCCATGCATGTGTGAGTTTTATTTTCCTTCCCTAGCTACTTTTCACCTGGTCAACGTCGGTAACAAAAGGTAAAATCTTACTAAGGCCATCTCCAGCGGCGCGACGCATTTCGGACGCCCAAATTGTCCGCTGGCATCCGTTTGCGTCGCCTGGCGGACCCACCAGGGGCGAAATGTCCGTTTGCGTCGGGGACTACCTCCAGCGGTCCGACGCATTTTGGACATGCAAGTGTATTTTTTGGTGCTACTTATTTTCATTTTTGTTGAGCAAGTTTAAACGCGAGAAAGTAGTACTCTGTCATGTTGTTCCAATCGAATAGATTATAGCCTAAACAATTAACCGGATACTTCAATCGAATAGATTCAAACATATTTAACATACAAAGAAGAACAAATTTAAAAACATATAAACTAAAACTAATCTTTGGCCTTCTTGTTAGAAGGCCCTCCCTCGTCGTCGAAACTCCTGCGCCTCTTGCTTGTCACCTCCTCGTCGGAACTGGAGGACGACGCGCCGCCCGCGCCAGCGCCCTGAACTTCTTCCTTGCCGCCGCCTTGTTGTCCGCTGCCTCCTGCGCCTCCAACCGGGAGAACTTGGTGTCGGAGTCCTCCTCCTCCTCCTGGCCCTCCTCCTCGTCCTCGGCGTCGCTGGCAGTGCCGCCGCCGTCCTCCTCCCGGCCTTCGCTTCCATTGCCGCCTCCGTCCTCCTCATCCTCACTCGGCGTGCAGGCAGGGTCGCTGGGCGTGGAGCCCGGATCGCTTGGCGTCGCAGGGGATTCCCACCAATGCAGAAATCCGGGCGACTTGCCCTCGCTCTCCGAGTCGGACGACAGCGTGTAGTCGCTCATGGCGTGCCGGTGTTGGAGAAGAAGAAGAAGAAGAAGAAGAGGAAGAAGAAGGAGGCGGTTGAACTTGAATTACCGTAGACGCAGGGGTTATAATGTGAGGGGATTAACGGCGGCGCGTATAACGAAGAGGCCGGCGGTTGCTCTTCCGCGGCGGTTCGGCTCCACTGCGGCGGTTGATCGCCGCGGTTGCCGCACCGGCGCGCGTTGTGAATTCGAGGCCGATCGAACCTGGGTCGCTGCCATGAGGGCCCGTGGAAGCGAACGGACGCTTGGCGCGACCGCGGAGCGTCCGCGGAGCGTCCGCGGAGCGTCCGCGGAGACGCAAACCTGGCGCATATTTGGGCCAGGTTTGCGTCTCCGCGGACGGCCCGGTCACTTTGCATCGCCCCGCTGGAGGTGGTGCCAGACGCATTTTCGGTCCGCGCGGACGCTAACGGCTGCTCAGCGTCCGTTTGTGTCGCGCCGCTGGAGATGCCCTAAGTATGAAGTACCCGGTCAGGTCCAAAATATAAGATGTCTTTAGATTTCACTACCACAACATGTACTTATAAAAAAAGGCACAAATTTATATACTACCTCTGTTTATAAACAGATGTTTTCGATTTGTCTAAATTTAAATGTATCTACATTCGATTTGTCTAAATTTAAATGTATCTACATTCGATAGATTCTAATTTAGACAAATTTAAGTTATCTATTTATGGATGGATGGAGTAATTATATGTAAACCAGTGGTGGGGCCGCAGCTAAGCCGTTACGTCAAATGACTACACAGTTTTTTTTGACAAAACAATCTAAAAGTGTGTAAAAAATACTATAAATTTATACAAATAAATGTATTTGACTACACAACATCAAGCTGGCAACACATGGTTGTTGTTCTGGCTCCGCCACTGATGTAAATGAAAAATATTTTTAAGAAAAGTGACTGAGGGAGAAACCGTGTGAAAAAAAACATGTCTTATATTTTGGGAGACTAGAAGTACTATCATGCAGCTATGCGAGGCTAGCTATGAACAACGTCGGAGCTGCGTGATGCATCTCTGTTAGGCAAGCAGCAGTGTCCTATTTCCGGCGCTGTACCGGGTTCACGTGCACCAACAAGAGGGAGGAAGAAGTGACTCGACCTCAGCGCTCTGCCCGCCCCGTCCCGTGCATGCTGCGCGACACGACGCTCCATCCAATTACCTTCCGGCCAACAAAAAAAAACAATACTCTCCGATTTACGAGGAATCAATTTCCGTAGCGGGCTCCATCCTGGCTGCCCCATAGCCCGCAGAGCCTCGACGAGTTCGACAGGCCCATTCGTTACGTCTACGGGAGCCGATGGGCTTTGTTGCGGCAATTCAACAGACTGGGTCTTGGAGTTGCGTTTTATGGGCCGAATGGGGGTGCGTTGGGTTTCAGCGGAGCGGGGCGGGCTCCTTCCTCTTCCTCTTCCGTCCTCTTCGTTTCGGCGCAAGGCGTAGGAGGAGGCCGAGAGAAATCGGCGAGGGAGGAGATGGGGAAGGGCGGCGAGCTGTGGGACGACTCCGCGCTCGTCGACGCCTTCGACCACGCCGTCGCCACCTACAAGGTACGCGCCCGTCCCTCGCCTCCCTCCGACCCCCTTGTGTGTCCCTTGTCCAGATTAGGTACCTGGCCCGCCCGTCGCTGCTAGGGTTTAGGGTTTTGGTGGCTCTGAGGCGAAGAGTCGGATTGGACCTTCTGGAGCCGGTCGGCGTGCTGGCTCGGTGTGTGCGGGTCGGCTGTTGGGGTTTGGAACGGGTCCAATTTCTTCGCTGCTGCTGTTGCACTAGGAGTTTGTACGGCCTAAATAGAACGGTGCCTTTTTTTAGTTCAGCAAAATAGATGTAGTTTTCCGCGCATTTCTGTTCATTTAGATGGATATCCCGGTTAAAGATTCTGCTGTACTGGGCTGTGTCCAAGAATTCCGGGGTTCTCCCACATTTATGCGAATAATTTGACTGCTCCTTTGCATCGGGCCAACTGACTGTGCTGTGGGTTGTAGGCAGTGCATGGCAAGAACAAGCAGGCAGCTCCATCTGAGAAACAAGAGTCTGAAGATGTATCCGCTCCAGCTGCTGCTGTCGCTGATGAAGAACCTGCCGCTACCGAGGCAGCAGATGAGTAAGTGGATGGTTTCATGTCGCTTTAGTTAGTTGCTACCATTGTTTATCCAGTTATACTGCTCGGGTAGTGATTACTCTACGCAAATAAATAGTAATGTTACATGACTGGCCAGTTACAAATAAAGGGGCTTACCACGTTCATTGAAAATTAGAATCTGTTTAGGTGCTCTGCTCCTATCTAACTGTCTTTGTTCATCAGTTTTCTATTAGAGCGACTTCTATTGATCGGGGAAGAGTTTAACTTTAACTGTGAGTTTCATGTTATGCAACCACACCTGCTCGCCCTATTACATATTGTTAGCAACTTAGAATGATGGATATAATGTAGTACTAGTTTCTTGGTCATCTCTTCTATCAGTTTCAGCTATATTTTCTTGCCAATTGCTTGTCAACTTCTCATCCATGATTAAGTGTTCAGTGTATTGCTCAAAATGCATACTGCCAACTTAGTGAAGCCAAAATCTTAAACTTTAGTTTTCCTTTTTTGCTTTAAAAGGCGTGATGATGTGATAGCCAACCTTTTGCCCATTTTCACCTGAACTTCTTGTGTCCTTTCCATTCGCAATTGTCATATATTTACACAATTTAGAATTCTTGCTTTATTGCCTTGGTGCTCTGTTTGTTGGAGAATTGATTAAGCATTGCTTTGTTTGTGAAGGCAATTAGAGAAAGATGGAAGCTGCACTGCCTTACCCGTTGATCCAACGTTGACGCCACAGCAGCCTTGTGAAAAAAGCAAGACCACTGAGAAAGCACCTCTTCAAGAAACTGATTTGGACAAAGGGACACACGTCTCAGAGTCTAACGCATGCTCCTCAGATGTTAATGATACCGAGAAACTGGATAGCTCAAACCAGCAGGCATGGGACTATAATGAATTGCTCAGGAAATACTATGAACTTGAGGTGCAAAGCCGGGAAGTTCTTGAGCAACTCCATCAGACAAATTACTGGAATTATCAAGCCCCTGGGCAATCTTCAGCATACCAACAGCAGCAAGTCCCTGCATATAGTGCCACAGCACCTGATCCATACTCTTCAACTGCTCAACCCCCATGCTGCTCTTCGAATGTTCCCTTGGTGTCAGTCTCCTGTTGTTCAACTGGCCAGCAAACTGGCGATTCCACTGGAGGCTGCAGCATATCGTTGACTTGTAAGTGCCTAGTTTGGTTAAGCTTTTGTCCATGTTTTCTTTGTCTGCTACATGAGCTCTTAACACTGTGCCCATTGCCTTCTAATGAATTACATGATATAATTCATCTCCAGGTGATCAATGCCCTGGAGCAAGCACCACATATCCTGCTGGTGCAACCTTCGTGCAGCTCCCAACAAAAATTACTACTAATGATGATCAAGTTGCTAAGGCTGCAACGATGACTGCTGAAGGTGCCATGAATTTCATGAGAAGTACAATATCTGGAAATCCTGGCCCCTTTCCAAGTAAGCATCATCTCATGTGGAAGTAATGTTAGTTCATCTACTGTGTGCTTTTTCTATGGACATCTTAAAATTCATCCTTTTTAGAATCGGACATATTAAAGTTGGAAAAGGTTTTATAATCGTAAGTGTGCAAGAAGTATGCAATACCTAATTTTATACTTGCACTCCAAATTTATCTCCTATGCTGTGGTCCAGGTGATTGTAAATGACACCATGAGCTTTCTTGTAACTTATGAACTGTTTCTAGGACTGGTACATTCTGTGCCTGTTTCTCATGCAATCCTTAGTCTTTTATTCAAGTTCAGAATACATTAGTGGTTAATGCTAACGTGTAATTTTGTTATGATGTTACTCCAATGCAGAAGTTATTAAGTGGGTGTTCATCAACCAGAGATCGTAACATGCTAATATGTTTCATACCACATATATATATTTATGCTGTCTCACCAGACACCTCTACTATTGAATGTATACAGGAAACGAAGGTGAAACTAGCAAGGAGAATAACACAACTGTGGGCATGCACCCGAATTTTGACGCCACAGGAGCAGACAGTGATCTTGCTGTTGTATTAAATGCATGGTATACAGCAGGATTTTACACTGGCAGGTAATCGTTGAACTCTTGATCCCTAGTCCTCAGATTGCAGAGCGGTACTAATCTTGTGTTCATCCACATTTACTTTTTGATTCTTTGTGACACCTACTTGTTATTGATTTAAAGTCGAGGAAGATATGTGGCTGGATCAACCCCCTTTAGTTCCTGCGCACTTGATTTTACATATCTGCAGTGGCCCATGCCAATTTGCCCTATATTTTCTCATTAATCTGAATTGTCTAAGTCTTTCACAGGTACCTCATGCAGCAATCCATGAAAAATCCCCGCGAACATTGACTCTACCAAAAACCAGGTAGAGGCTTGCCCAAGGTTCCCTTTAGCTTCTGAAAAAACCCGATGTCCTGAAACTTCTGATGGAATTGAACATCCACGATGGACCTCTGCACACATTGGTTTATGCTAGACAGTGCCTTTTGAAGCAAGAATTATGGTATGCGTACGTATGATTGTGCTGTGATTTGACAATGAAGGTTTGTTTGGATGGGTGAGTACTGGCTCAACCCCTGTCCAAAAAAGCCCCAAATGGGTGAAGATGATGCATTGATGATTTTGTAACCCAAATTTGGCAAATACCCAGTGTCAATATATATTAGCTGAGAGCTTTGGTGAATCCACCACTCCAGGGAGTGGTGGTAATGCACTAATGCGTAAACTACTTTCGGGAGGTTGCCATTTGTGCCATGTGTATAGCTTACATCTGTGTCTGCTTTTGGCAGCTTCCAATCTTGACAGGTGGATGCACAGTTAAGGCATATTCGACCAGAAAGTTTTGGCTTCTACGACCTGTCCAGTGTTTGCCGTGAAGCTGTGTTGTTGTCTGTCCACTTTTTAATGTGGCGGTCGCTAGACGGCACCTTTCGAATGTAGTGAATTGTATTCTTTTATGGCCTGCCCAACCCTATTATCATGGGTTGTAGAAAGGCAAGAAATCTAGTTGGTAGTATGCCGTGCTGACGGTTAGGACGATTTTTAACCATACCAAAACAAACACAGAAACATGACTCCTGATTTTCATCAAGTAGGAAAAGCAAAAAGAAACATTTCTTAGATATACTTCAAGTCAATAGCCTACTCGATTTACAACGATAACTATACTACTCTCCATCCATAAAAGGATGTTGGAGATTTTATCTAAATTTGGATGTATATCTATACACTAAAGAGTGTTTGGATACATCTAAATTTAGATGAACTTGTACTAGCATTTTTTTTATGGATAGAGGTAGTATTTTAGAACCTACATGTAATCACAACGATCTTATAACTACATAACACACAATGTCACAGGATTGTGTACAACTGTGAAATCTAGCCCCTCACCATAGGAGATAACCACTAATACTTGTTCTAAAAAGGTCGACTACTCCCTTTGATCTAAATAAATTGACTTAATTTTATCTACCTAGACGCGTTTGTTAACTAGATATATTTGTACCTAGATAAAGTTGAGTCGATAAATATGAACCGGAGAAAGTAGTAAACTGTAAACACAAATTAAAATGGAAGCTCAGTTGTGAGACTCGGGTTACAGAGGTGAAGAGAGACAAGGATAGAATAGCAAATGGATACTTTCATTGATAGGGACCTGGGGTATTTATAGTACCCCAACAGTCGTGAGTACATAGTCTGTTTACATGCATCCCTTGGGATGGTTGCGTTTAGACAACGCTAGGCAATTGCAATGGACAAATGTTAACTGCAAGCAACTGTTACATTAGCCTACAACTGACGCTGACTTCTAGCCACAATATTTCCTAACACTCCCCTTGGACATTGCTGTCTTCAAGATATTGAACTCTTCATAATGTTGTGTGTCGGAAATCTTGATAGTCCTTAATCTTGAACTTTTAAGAATCTTCAATCTTGTACTATTTGTTCTTCAATATCCTGTTGAAAAATATAAAGAGAAATATGGAAATTTGATATACCGTTGGTATAATAATTGTATCATTAAAACCTATATGAGAAATCCGTTGGAGAGCTCATAAGAAAAGAGTACAATATATTATTATCGGATGATAAATAGTAAGTTAGTCCTGGGAGATTTCTCCCCCTGAACTTTGCAAATTTCTAAGTCGTCTCATACCAATGCCATGAATGCATTTTTGTAATGCAGCTGCTGGTAAGGACTTAGTGAACAAATCTGCAAGATTGTCACATGATTTTGTTTGCAGAATATCAATTTCTCCATTTTTCTGTAATTCATGAGGAAAGAACAGTTTTGGAGCAATATGTTTTGTGATATTACTTTTAATATATCCCATATGCATTTGAGCAACACATGCAGCATTATCTTCATAGATAATAGTTGGTGATTCTAATGAACCTCTGCCGCATGAGGTCTGGATATGATTAATCACTCTGCGAAGCCATACACACTCACGTGAAGCTTCATATAATGCAATTATTTCAGAGTGGTTAGTGGAAGTTGCTACTAGAGTCTGTTTAGTTGACTTCCATGAGATAGCAGTTCCACCGTATAAAAATGCAAATCCAGTTTGTGATCTAGCATTATGGGGATCAGAAAGATAGTCGGCACGAGTATAGCCAGTCGATCAAAGTCATATCTTGATTCTTCTTATAGAATAAACCAAGATCTTTGGTACCTTGTAAATATCTGAAGATATTCTTCACTCTAGCCCAATGGTGTTTTGTTGGAGTTGCACTGTGTCTAGCCGATAAATTTACTCGCGAAGGCAATATCCGGCCTAGTACAATTAGCAAGGTACATTAGTGCTCCTATCGCCCTAAGGTATGGAAACTCAGGTCCCAATACTTCTTCGTTATCATCCCTAGGTCTAAAAGGATCCTTTTCCATATCAAGGGATCTAACGACCATGGGTGTTTTGGATGGATATGATTTATCCATATTGAATTTTTCCAAAACTTTCTGAATATATGCGGGCTGATAAACGAGTATTCCTGAGGGAAGATGCTCAAGTTGTAAACCTAAGCAGAATTTGGTTTTTCCCAAATCCTTCATCTCAAACTCCGCCATTAAATGATTGCGTGCTACAGATATATCTGCCGCGTTACCAATGATGTTGAGGTCATCAACATAAACTGAGATGATGCAAAATCCTTTTGAGGATTTCTTAATGAAAACGCATGGGCAATCATCATTATTTGAGTATCCTTTCTGAAGAAGGAACTCACTAAGCCGGTTATACCACATTTTACCCGACTGCTTTAAACCATAGAGTGGCTTTTGTAATTTTACACAATACATGTTGCGATTTATATTTGGATTAGGGATTTTAAGTCCATCAGGGACTTTCATATAAATATCCGCATCGAGTGACCCATATAGATATGCGGTCACTACATCCATTAACTGCATTGATAAATTCATTTGTACTGCCAATGATATTAAGTATCAAAACGTAATTCCACTCATTACAGGAGAATATGTATCGTCGTAGTCGATACCGGGTCTCTGCGTAAACCCTTGTGCTACTAGTCTTGCTTTATATCTCTCCACCTCATTATTTTCGTTCCTTTTTCGAACGAAAACCCATTTAGCTCCCACAGGGAAGACTTTTTGAGGAGTAGGTATTACTTTAGAGAATACCTCTCTTTTATTAAGCGAGCGCAATTCTGCCTCAATTGCCTCCTTCCATTTAGGCCAATCCGAGCGCTTCGTGCACTCTTTCATAGATTTTGGATCCGGATCCAGTTGAAGGGTTTTAGCAATTTTAGAGGAGAAATATGTGTCGACAATTGTAGTCTTTCTATTATATGATTCTCCCGAATCGATATAGTTTATGGAAATTTCATTAGTTTCTTCGAGCACCGTGTGATTTCCCATAACAACGGAGTCTGGTTGTTTCGATGTCCCAGCAATAGAATTTGTGTGCACATTTATGCTAGGTTCTTGATGTTGAACATCATCTTGGTGTCTATCAACTTCAGGTTGATTTGCATTTACCGTCATATATTTTCTTTGTTTCCGCGGTGGCTTTGGAGAAGCCTTTTCCCTTGAGATCAGATTTCTCCCCCCTTTTATTTGCAATTGGGAGTTGAGTAGTTTTATTTGGTACCTCTACTCGTTCTGGTGCATTGACTGCAGGGATATATGATTTAGTGACACCTTTGTGATCAGTAAATGCGTCTGGCAAGTTATTTGCAAAGTGTTGCAAATCTATTATTTTCTGAACTTCAGATTCAGATTCTTTAGTACGTGGATCTAATGATTGGATGCCTGTTACATTTCAATCTATTTCCTGGCATTCTTTGTGGTTTGTTTCTCCCCCTAATGCCGGGAAATGATCCTCATCAAAAATTGAATCAGCGTACCGGGTCAGTAAACAGGTCCCCCGTTAGGGGTTCTAAATATTTTATAATTGATGGAGATTTATATCCGACATAGATTCCAATTTTTCTATGGGGGCCCATGGAGGTACGCTGCGGTGGTGATATCGGTACGTATACAGCGCAACCGAATTTTCGCAGGTGGGAAATACTTGGCTGATTGCCTCGTACTATTTGAAATGGGGAAGTTTCATGATATGCGGTTGGTCCGATTTGCATCAGATCTGCGGCGTGTAAAACCGCATGTCCCCAACAAGAGGTTGGTAAATTGCAATTCTGCAATAATGGTCTAGCAATTAATTTTACTCTTTTGATTAAAGATTCAGCCAATCCATTTTGAGTATGAACATAAGGTACATAATGTTCTAGATGAATGCCTAAGGCCATACAATAATCATTGAATGCGCGTGAACTGAATTCAGCTGCATTATCCATTTTTATTGTTTTAATCCTGTGTTCAGGATGATTTGCTCTTAATTTGATAATTTGAGATATTAATTTGGCAAAGGCATGGTTACGTGTTGATAATAAACACACATGTGACCATCTAGTAGATGCATCAATTAGCACCATAAAGTACCTAAATGGTCCAGATAAAGGTTGTATTGGACCACATATATCTCCTTGAATTCTTTCAAGAAAATTAAGTGAATCATTTTTAACTTTGAGGTAGGATGGCCTAATAATTAATTTCCCAGTAGCACATGCAGTGCATATGAAATCTGATGACTTAGGAAATCTTTTAATTGGTAAATTATGACCAACAGAATTGCTTATAATTTTTATCATCATACCTATTCCAGGATGACCAAGGCGATCATGCCAAGTCTTGAATTTATCAAGATTTTGAAAAATTATTTTGTACGCAACATAAGGTACGGGTTTAATGTATGTAAAGTATAATCCGGAAGAAAATGAAGAGAATTTTTTGAGAGTTTGTTCCTCATATCCGTCGCTTTTTGTTAAAAGCAAATATTCTTTCTTATCCATCTTAACAGTTTTAAGATGGAAATCATTTGATTGGATATCTTTGAAACTTATAAGGGTACGTGTTGATTCAGGATACAAGAGTGCATTCTGAATTACTATAGTAGTACCCATAGGGAGTGTGAATGTGGCTCTTCCTGAACCAATTATTGCTTTGTTACTCCCGGTTATAGTCATAACATCTTCCTTTCTCTTAGTGAGAGTTTGGAAGTATTTAGTTTCCCTTAAAATTGTATTAGTGGTAGCACTATCCACTAAACATAATTCTTCTTCCATCGATTTTCTTTTTCCCGTAAAATTTCTAAAAATAGAAAGGGAATATTTTAGAATAAATTTATCTTATTCATATATTCATCAAATTACATACATAGTATTTATATTACAAATTCGAAATATAAATACATTACAATATTATGTCTGATTCACATAATACAATACATGTAGTCTGAAAGACTTTATTCTACTTATTGTTATACAATATATAACAATTGAGGTCAATTGAGGTCTCCAATACATGTAGTATTTAAATAGCTAAGTGACATCAATTGTTTAGGAGATCAATTGAGGTCTCCAAAAACATCTTGGGTGTAGTCCACAAGCATGTCTTCATCGAGGATGATGTTGTCCTTTGGCTTGAATTCTTCTATAGCACTTTGAGAAGGACTAGCTTGAGGGTTGTCTTCAATGGCATTGAAGTGAGCTTCAGTCTTATTTCCATGAACTTGCTTCCCTTTTCCTCCATACTTCATGTATAGATCCACTAGGTGCTTGGGAATACGATATTTGTTTGTACGATGATTCGCACATCCACACCTTTGACAAGTTTGAGAGTTGTCATTTTGATCATTTCTCTTGAAATGACCTTTCCCCTTAAATTGACCATTGGTCTTTTGACCATTGTTTTTCCACTTTCCCTTGAATTTTCGGAAGTTCCTCTTACGGTTTCCGAATTTATTAGTAAAATGAGCATTAGCATGTGCTTCAGGGATCGGCATGGCACCCGTTGGGCGAGCATTGTGATTTTTCATGAGAAGTTCATCATGCTTCTCGGCCTGAAGTAATGTGTATATAAGCTTAGAATACTTCGTGTATTTGTGTTGACGATATTGTTGTTGCAATATCCTCATCGAGGGATGGAAAGTGCATAAGGTTTTCTCGATTAAATCTTCATCTGAAACTTGCTTGTTGCAAAATCTCAGTTTGGAGTTAACTTTATGCACGGCAGAATTATATGCCACAACGGACTTAAAGTCCTGGAACCTTATGAGAGATCATTCTCTCTCGGCTTCCGGCAACATAACCTCTCTTTGTTGGTCATATCTCTCCTTGAGGAAGTTCCATAAAGCTAGTGGATCTTCCTCCATCAAATATTCATTTTTTAAATCGGGATGGAGGTGGTGCCTTATGAAATGTAATGCCGCATACTTTGCCACTTGGGGTATTTCTGGAGCATTTTCGGGGGGTGTGATAATCACGGGACCAAGGCCACGACCATTTAAATTTATTTTCATATCCATGGCCCATGATAAATAGTTACTTCCATCAAGTTGTAGTTCTTGGAATTCTTTTTTACTGATGTCACCCATTTTTCCTGCATGTATGATCATGCATTTAATTAATTTTACTTGATAGTAAAATTTATTTTGGTAAACAACAAATTTGTTCTTGAGGAACAATTTGAACGCGGATAAATTTAGAGCGCGAGATAGAATTGCTGTACCAAATAACATGTTATAATATGCTCGAGGCAAATATATTAATAACATGGCACATTACATACTTGTAATCTCTAATAGACATAGGGTCTAGAAATATGTATTTATATCATAATATGCTGTTAAACTAAACAAAGAACAACATTCGGCACAACGACGACCTCCTCTGCTATGTCCTGTCCTTCTCCCTGGGGCACTACTGTCCTGATTCTTGGTCCTGGTGTTCCAGGAAAAAGGTGGCGCTGCACACGACGGTGAACATGGTGGTAGTGCTGGCGGTGGTTGTGGCGGCGACGGAGGCCACCACCAGGGCCGTAGCGACGACGAGAGGCACCAAGCACTGCCCTGCGGTGGCGGACGCCACCGTTCCTGTTCCGGCGACGCTGAAAGCGCCGGTCAAAGTTCCGACGACGTACAGCGCGAGTCTGAAAGTCCGGCGACGAAAATGGGAGCGACCATACTCCCTAGCGACAAATCGTGCGAAGGAAAAAAGCTAGTTCCGGCAGCGGCCGGAAAGCCATTCTTTTCTCACCTTTTCTCTGTTCTCTCCTTGGCCTATTGCTAGGGGCAGAGCCAGTGCTGATGACGTTAAGAGAGACAAGGATAGAATGGCAAATGGATACTTTCATTGATAGGGACCTGGGGTATTTATAGTACCCCCAACAGTCGTGAGTACATAGTCGGTTTACATGCATCCCTTGGGATGGTTGCGTTTAGACAACGCTAGGCAATTGCAATGGACAAATGTTAACTGCAAGCAGTTATCCTAATGGAAATATTAACTGCTACATTAGCCTACAACTGACGCTGACTTCTAACCACAATATTTCCTAACAAGAGGGAGCAAACTTGTGGAATGTTGAGGACATAACTTTGACTACTGATCTCTAACACGTCGTCATTCAGTTCAAGATTTGGGACACTCCTAGTGCCAAAGCGTTCCACCACATGGATCATACATTTACCAATAACGTTGGCGATCGCACCCGCTGGTCATCTGATTAAAGATCCGAGGTGTAAGATTGTAACACCCCAAATTTCAATAAAAAGAAAGTTAGAGAATTCCAGAGAGCAAAATTTCAAACCAACAAAAACTTTTCAAAGTGCATATAGTACCATGCATAGGACTTGTGCATTTGAGTGATATGCCATGATGATTGTTACTACTTGTATTTGATATGCTCTAAAACCCTAAGGTGATCATATGAAGATCACCAACCAAATAAATCAAAGAGGAAGAAATTCCAATAAATGAAGAACCCTAAAACCCTAACATATGCTCTATGACATTTTTTATAAATTTTGACCCTAGACCAATTTGGCCTTCCCCATTAGTTGAATAATGTTACTACACACTTATTACAACTTTTGGAATCAAAGAATCACATTTCAAATGAAATTCAAACACAAATCTAGCTCACATATGATAATGGTCAAAAGTGACAATTGTAGTATGATCACTACTTTGAGCCTTTGCCATTCAATTTTCTCAAACCAAATCTTGCTAACTCTTTGCACCATTTCAAAGTCAACATCAAGGTGAACAACTTTTGTAAAGACCACCATGCCAAAATCATCTTTGATCATTAGCTATGCTCATCCAAAGTTTCAACTTTGTAACATATGCAACATTCTCCACTTAGCCAATTTTGGCAAAACTTGGAATTAAACTTTTCCACCACCACGTCTAATCACCTCTGGTCAAATACAACTTATCTAAACAAATACTTTTCAAACAGATTCACCTTTTGAATTACTTCAAATTTAGACAAATTTGCAAATTCCAAATTCGGGCACTATTTGCAACTATTGCAAATAGTGATCTACTCCACCTAAACTACCCCAACCTACACCATTGTGTCCCCTGGTCCCCTCTAACCCTAAATGATGCATAGTAATGCTAACGAGAGGAGGAGGGCAGCTAGGGCATGGCCATGCCGGCCATGTCGCCGAGCCCGACGACCTCCCCTCTCTCCCCTTGCATCCCTGCCCTGGCCACCGCGCCACGAAGACGCCACCGCATCGCCTAGCCTCGCCTAGCATCGCCATGGTCGACGAGAACGACGACACTGGCCGGACGACGCGCGCCCAGCACACGCCCTGGACGCCGCTCGCGTCGCGCATGCATGCCACGGACACGCTCAGTACACGCGCCGCGCCACCACCTCACGCACGCCCTGGCCCCGCTGACCAGCCGTTGAGCATCACCTTGCCACCTGGACGCCGCCAGACACGCGCGCAACCCAGACCCGTGCCTGCCGCCGCCGGGGACGGTGACAAGATCCCGCCACTGCCGCCGCACGACATGGAAGCAACGCGAACTATTCTGACGCCGCCCGACCACGCAGTCACCACCATTAGACTCGCCTGGACCCGTAGAACACTGCCACGACCTCGCCTAGCTCGACCAGCCGCCGGAATCGCCGCGCCGTGGTCGACCGCCACCCTGCCCCGCAGCACCCATGCGCGGCTATAAAAGGAGAGCTCCCCGAGCAATCCAAGCACACCACCGGACTCCCCACCTCTCACCGCTTCTCAACCACCTCACCACTCACCCGATTCACGCCGGAGCAAGGCCAATCGAGAGCTCGCCGCCGCGGAAGCTCGCAGCAATCGCCGGCGAACCGGCCCACCTCGGGCGACGCCACCTGTACCTGGAGCTTCGCCGTCGTCCACATCTACCCCAAGCACACTGCCATCCCTCGCTGGAGCCGCCGTAAGCCCTCCGACCCCCTACCGCCGCCGCCAGAGCGTCGGGTTCTCGTCGGAGACGACGATGAACCACGGCCGTAGATCTGCGATCTAATCCTACGTCTCTGGTTCACCCATACCGATTCGGGTTTAAACACTCGCTGACATGCGGGACCCTCTGTCAGGCAGCCCGCGCGGCACTGGACCGTGGCTGGGCTGGCCTTGGGCCATTTTTAAACCTTGGAGCCCGTTTAGTTTTCCCGCCGGCCTTTTAATTCAAATCCAGTTTAATAAATTGCAAATGAATTTCAATACTTCCTCCACTTTGAAAATCCATAGATTTAAATAGGCTAAACCAAATTCAATGAATTTTATATGGTTGGAAAGCTAGTAGAAAGATCTACAAAATGGCACTGGTCCCAGGACCAGATCTGTTGTAGAAATAATGTGGCAAAAAGAACAAGCCAGGGACTTTTGCACATTCAAATAATTCTTAAAAACAACCAAAATAGATATTTAGTTAATTCCAACTCCAGTAGCTCACATTTGACTTACACTAATTGTTTCTGCAAGAAAATGGTGTGGTCACTTTGCATGATCATGCCCTAGTTTAATTAGTGGACAATATGGCTATTTGCTCTAAGTGATATTGTCCAAAACTATTATGCAAATTATATGAGGTGTTATACTTCATTTAAATATTGTCCCAAATGAATTCATGTGATGCTTGGACCCCTGGACAAACTCACCTATATGAAATACTTGGAGATTTAAATCATGTGTAGGATTGATAAATAGTATGAGGTGGTCTACCTCATTTAAATCATTTTCTCAAATGATGATAATGAATGGTTGACTTAGGTCAATACAAATTCATGTATGATTGTTTGAGAAATTAAATCTTAAGAAGATTTCAATGAGAGGAAATTATTTCTCAAGAACAACATGGAAACTATCATTTACATATGTAATGAGGGGGAAATTATTTTTCCTCAAGCAACACAACCAATGCACTTTAATTGAATTACTTGTGTGCTTAGAATAGATGTGTGCATATATGTGATGTTTGGAATAGCCATTGAATTAGTGAGTGATTATACTCGTATTCAAATTTAGACGCTAGCACCGGAGAATACCAAGAGGAGGAGGAATTCTACCAAGAGGAGGAGGAGGAGCCCCTTGAGAACTATCAAGGCAAGCTAATATTCTTGCAAAGTGCAAAGCCCCTTGGGGCATGGCACCATGATTCTTACCTTTCTTACCATAAGCCTATCCCAAGTTTCTACCTTACAAGTTTTTACTTGTTTATTTAAAGAGTTGCTTTTATAGTTAACTTTGGTCAAAGTTAAAGAAGGTTACTAGAGTAGCAAAGTGAGTCTCAAACTAGCCAAGCAAGATTAGCACCCCTCATGATTAGTGCTAGTGCTAAATATTAAAACTTGACTACTCTAGATGGGAGCATATGAATTTAAACAAGTTTGAAACCTTGGAATGATGAAGTCATTCCATTGAATGATTTTTGAAGGTGAATATGACCAAGAGAAGATGGTGATTTTTGATATAAAACTGATATTGGTTTGAATGCGATACCTTTCCAATATTGAGTACCCCCACAATACCTGATTATGGGTAGGGCTTAACTGGAAGTTTATGCATCTTAGTATGGGTTCCCTCTGAACACACATCATAGGGGTTATGCCGAGGCTGCCTCCGTTGTTGAGAAATGATGTGAATTGAGGTGAATTGTACGGCCAAGCCCTCGTGCGGTTCCCAGTGTTGACAGTTGGTCTTCACCGGGAGGCCAAGCTCATGGGGAGAGGTGCTCATACTAGGGTTTGTAAGTGAAAGGTTATGGTTGATGATCCGCGTATCGTGTTACGATGATTCGGGGAAATCCCGACGGATGAAATCAAATGTTGTGGCACAAGTGTGCAACCTCTGCAGAGTGTAAATCTATTCGAATAGCCGCGTCCACGGTTACGGACGGTTGGAAAGGCCATACTGTGTCCAATGTCAAATCTTTTGAAAATGTTGGTGAAATGAATGGTGAATTGGTGACATGACTTTGAATCGCAATAATGTTGTGGGAATGACACTAATGTTCCCACTTGAGTTAGTCTAGCACTTGAATAAGTTTTCTCAAATACTTATGAACCAAAATTGGCTTTATGCAAATAAACTAGAGCTTAGCACCCCCTTACTAGAAATGTCTAGCACTTACACTAGTATTAGTTTGCAAGTACTTGAAGTACTTACGGCTTTGTCCCTGGCTATTCAAATGGCCAGAGTATGAAGATGAACAGAACTACCCCGGAGATGACCAGCAGGACGCCTACGACAACTAGGAGTCTTCCAACGTCAAGCGTTGGCCTGTGGACTAGAGAGTCCTTGTATCTTACGCTTCCGCTATGAACTTGTGTTTGTTCGTTGATCAATAGATCAACTATTTGTGTAATATGGATCATGTGATTCAAGTTGTAAGACAATATGGTTTGTAATAAATGATGATCGTGATATTCAGCTATTATGCCTCGCAACAACAATATTCCTGGGATTGCGATGAATGACATAATAGGCATCCGGACTTAAAAATCCGGGTGTTGACAAGTTGGTATCAGAGCCATTGTTTGACCTTAGAAGACCCTAGTTAGAATGGACGTTCATAAAAATTTAACTTTGAAATCAAACCAAGAAGCTATTTATGAAAATCTACTTACATTCTTGCCTTTAAGACTTTTTCGAAATTTGAAGCATGCTCTTTCTTATTCGAATCTACTTAAAATTTTGCCACACTTGTTCACTCTCTAACTTACTTATCCAATTCGCTTTCAGATGGAGCCGAATGAACCCGTCAACACGAAGTTCTATCAGCTTGGGAACGGAGGAAGCCTCGTGTTCGAGCATGACCTCACCGCTGTCTCCGCCTTTCTTGGGCGCCTTCACCCTGAGTTCCACGGAATTCAGGTGAACGATCAGCCCGGTGGCGAACTGCAGTGGATCATCACTGCAGATCTGAGAGGCACGATGGAGTCCCCCAACACAGAGAGGATCATGTTCTCTTTCCGTGAGAGCAACTGGCTAGATGGACTTGCCCGTGCCCTTCAGGAGGCACTCGCTCGTCTTTGTGGCCAGAATGTGGTACGCCTGCTTGCGTCCCGCTTCGCTCACCTGGTGAGGCGTGACGCCTCAGGAATGCCCATGACTCTGCAGTCGCACCCAGAGCTGAGGCACCACGCCGAGCACCTAGACTTCATGCTGTATCACACGCAGCAGGATCTAGACAACGCTCGGGCGTACGCCAACCAGACGCACCTCGCTCTGGCAACCCATGCGGACGCCATCAAGATGCTCTCCAAGGATCGCAACAAGCTTCGCCTGTAGCGTGCGAAGAGGGATGCGACGATCAAGCGCCTTTGCGCCAAGATCGCATCTTTGGAGGCCACCGTCCAGGACCAGGAAGACCAGCTGAGGGATATGGAGGAGGATGACGAAGGTATCGACCTTCAGGGAGGAGGAGCCTTCCTGAGTGACGACGACGACTTCGAGGAGGACGAGTTCACTGAGGAGGAGGACTACGCTTTCATGGAGCCAGGACCCGACGACGTCGTTCCGATCGACGTTGAGGACGAGGGTAGTAACACTTGAGCACTGATGTAGGTGTGAGTTGTATCCCGTCCCTTGTATCGTAGCATGTTGAATGGTTCTTAAAACCATGGGAAGTGTTAAGTGTCAAGTGTTAGTTTGTAATGTGTGTTGAATGAATGAATGAATGTTGTGTTTGTCATGAAAAGACTTCAAGTTTCAAATTTTATGAACTAACTCAAAATAAACCATAGAAATTTCCCTCTTATCTCATTATCTTGTCTATGATCAGATGGCCCCTCCCAATCGCAACAACAACGATGCGATGATGCAACTACTGCAAACACTGCTTGCTGACAGGGAGACAGAAAGAGCTGAACGCCAAGCCAACATCGCAGCCTTGCAGAACCTTGCCAATCAAGGCCATGGAAATCATGACCACCCCGGTTCAAAGCTCAAGAACTTTCAGAACACCAACCCTCCAGTGTTTAGCAAGACGGAAGAACCCATGGACGCCGATGATTGGCTCCAGACTATGGAGAATAACTTGGAAGTAGCCGGAGTGGAAGCCAATGAGATAGTGCTGTTTGCCACCCACTATCTTGCCGGACCAGCCCGAGCCTGGTGGACTAGCACCCGTGCCATGAACGGAGGTCAGTTCATGACTTGGGAAGATTTCAAGCTCAAGTTCAGCAAGTACCATGTACCCCCGGGTCTTATCAAGAAGATGAGGGATGAGTTCCGTGAACTGAAGCAGGGTCGTATGACGGTGGTAGAATACCGCGACAGGTTCCTTACACTGTCAAGGTACGCCCCCGATGAGACCGACACCACCGCGAAGAGGCATGAGAGATTCCTGAATGGACTGCATGATGAGATGCAGACTGTCCTCGTCAACATCCCCTTCGCCGACCTTGAAGCCCTTGTCGACTCCGCCATTCAGATGGAGGGCAAGCTGAACCAAGCCAATGAAAACCGCAAACGCCGCATGATGCATCAGAGTGGGCCTAGCAACGCCCCGAAGTATCGCCCCAGCTCAAGCGGAGGTTTCACTCCGAGAAACAACAACAAACCCCAGATGCAGAACTCGCGCCTCGGTTATCAGAACCGGAGTGGAGGAAACCCCAGGCCAGGAGGCCACAACAACAACAGCAACTACAACAACAACTACTACAACCGCGCTCCGCCTAGAGCCCCCAACAACAACAACACCAACACCAACACCGCTCCAAGGACCGGAAGCAACGCCATCCCCGTCGCCTCCAAGGACAAGTCCACCATCACTTGTTATGAGTGTGGTGTAGTGGGGCACTACTCCAACGAGTGTCCCAAGAGGCTCGCCAAGCTCGCAGGAAACACCGCTGCACCTGCTCAGCAGCAACGCCGTGTATCCACCGGCAAGAAGTTCGCCCCCAACAACCCCAATAACCGCAACGGCCGTCTCTACCACATGAGCGCCGAAGAAGCCCAGGAAGCACCAGATGTTGTACTGGGTATGTTTTCTGTCAACCACACCCCTGCCAAAGTGTTGTTTGATTCCGGAGCATCTCATTCTTTTGTCACCGAAGACTTTGCATCAATCAGTAAAATTCAACCCCTCAGTTTGAAGCATGTTATGATAGTTCAAATCCCCGGATCAACCACCAAAGCCAGAAAATTTTGCAAAAATGTACCCATCATAATACATGAGATAGAATTCTATGCCAATCTCATCATTCTGGGAACCAAAGGTTTGGAAGTCGTACTAGGAATGGACTGGATGTCAAAACACCATGGTTTGATAGACTGTGCCAAGAAAGCCATCACCATGACTAGCAGCACCGGTATCCTAGTCGAGCATGTCTCTGAAAAACTACCCAGAAAATTTACCTGTAACCAAAGTGTAGCCAAGCCAACTCTGGATCAAATCAGGGTCGTTTGTCGATACCCTGATGTGTTTCCGGATGATCTACCCGGTATGCCCCCGGATCGGGATATCGAGTTCATCATCGAGTTAATCCCCGGAACCGGACCTATAGCGCAGAGAGCCTATAGCATGAACCCAACAGAGCTTGTGGAGCTGAAGAAACAGATAGATGATATGCTAGCCAAGGGTCTGATTCGACCTAGTGCATCCCCCGGAGATCACCTGTGTTGTTTGTGGACAAGAAGGATGGTGCCACCCGGTTATGTACGGACTACCGTAAGCTTAATGATGTCACCATCAAGAACAAATACCCCCTACCCAAGATAGAAGACCTGTTTGATCAGTTAACCGGAGCCAAAGTTTTCTCAAAGATAGATCTTAGGACTGGTTATCATCAGCTGAAAATCCGGGCCACTGATATTCCAAAGACTGCCTTCACCACCAGATATGGGTTGTATGAGTACAACGTTATGTCATTTGGATTAACCAATGCCCCAGCTTATTTCATGAATCTCATGAATAAGATCTTCATGAACTGTCTGGACAAGTTTGTCGTTTTCTTCATCGACGACATTCTTATCTACTCTAAGTCCGAAGAGGAACATGAAAAACATTTGGAGACTGTCCTAGAAACCCTTAGACACCACCAGTTGTATGCCAAGTTCAGCAAGTGTGAGTTCTGGCTGAAGGAAGTAGGATTCCTGGGACACATCTTGTCTGCAGGAGGAATTGTCGTAGATCCCGCCAAAATTAAAACTGTTATGGAATGGCAAGCCCCCACCACCCAAACCGAGGTCCGCGCTTTTCTTGGATTAGCCGGATATTACCGCAGATTTGTAGAAGGCTTTTCGAGCATCGCTCGACCAATGACCCAACTGTTGAAGAAGGACAAGAAGTTTGAGTGGATCGACAAATGTGAAGAGAGCTTCCAACGGCTCAAGAGTAGACTGACCTCAGCCCCAATCCTGATCATGCCTGACATCACTAAGCCCTTTGACGTATATTGTGACGCCTCCAAGATTGGTCTTGGATGTGTGCTTATGCAAGAAGGCAAAGTCATATCCTACCTCTCCCGACAATTGAAGCAACATGAGCAGAATTATCCAACCCATGACCTCGAACTTGCAGCCGTGGTCTTAGCCCTGAAAGTTTGGCGTCATTACCTCATGGGTAATCGATGCGAGATCTACTCCGACCACAAAAGCCTGAAATATATCTTCACCCAAAAGGAGCTTAACATGAGGCAGCGCAGATGGATTGAATTGATCAAGGATTACGACATGGAGATTCACTACCACCCCGGCAAGGCCAATGTGGTAGCGGATGCTTTGAGTCGACTGCCGTGTCAGTTGAACTCCATGATCGCAATCGAGCAACCCAGCCTGTTTCAAGAGTTTGAACAGTTTAGACTTGAACTGGTTAGTGAGGGATTCCTAGCCAGCATTGAACTTCAACCCACCTTGATCAGCCAGATTAAAGAAGCCCAGATAGGAAATGCCAGCATCGATGGAATCAAGAAACAAATCGCCGCAGGAAAGGCACCGGGTAGATGAAGCCGGAGTTCTTTGGTACAAAGGACGCCTCTGCGTACCATCGGACTCGGACTTAAAGCAAGTCATCTTGCAAGAAGCCCATGACACCCTTTACTCAATCCATCCCGGAGGTACCAAGATGTATCAAGACCTGAAGGAGCAATTCTGGTGGCATGGAATGAAGAGGGAGATCGGAAGCTACATCGCCAAGTGTGATATCTGTCAGAGAGTCAAGGCGGAACATCAGCGACCCGCATGACTGCTACAACCCTTGCAGATTCCAGAATGGAAGTGGGACTCAGTAGGAATGGACTTTATCACCGGTTTGCCCAAATCCAGCAAAGGCAATGACTCCATATGGGTAGTTGTCGATAGACTGACCAAGGTAGCTCATTTCATCGCTGTCAAGACCACATACCAGGGCCCAAAGTTAGCTGAACTATATATCTCCAGAATAGTCGCCCTGCACGGAACCCCAAAGTCGATAGTGTCAGATAGAGGATCACAATTCACCTCAAGATTCTGGCAGAAGGTGCACGAAGGACTAGGAACCCGTCTGAATTTCAGCACCGCCTATCACCCTCAGACTGACGGACAGACTGAGAGAGTCAACCAGATACTGGAAGACATGTTGAGAGCATGTGTACTGGAGTACGGATCCAAGTGGGAAGACTGCTTGCCTTATGCAGAATTCTCTTACAACAACAGCTACCAAGCCAGCCTACAGATGGCCCCCTTTGAAGCCTTTTACGGAAGGAAATGCCGTACCCCTCTGAATTGGTCGGAAGTCGGAGAAAGCCAAGTCTTTGGCATAGATGTTCTTCGTGAAGCCGAAGAGAAAGTGCACAAGATCCGCGAGTACCTCAAGACGGCGCAATCAAGACAGAAGAGTTACGCCGACAAGAGACGTCGGGAGATGACCTTCGAGATCGGAGACTTCGTCTATCTCAAGGTATCCCCCTTGAAAGGAATGCAGAGATTCCAGCTGAAAGGAAAGCTCGCACCCCGATATGTCGGACCCTTCAAGGTTCTGAGTCGCCGAGGTGAAGTATCTTATCAGCTGGAGCTGCCGGAAGAAATGTCTGCTGTGCACGACGTATTTCACATCTCACTCCTCCGGAAGTGCCTTGAAGTCCCTGAGAAGACCGAAGTGTTCAAGAACATCGATCATCGATCGGTGGATATCAACCAGGATTTGACATACCGCGAAGTGCCGATTCGCATCCTGGAGGAAGCTTACCGAACCACCCGCACCCGAAGCATCAAGTTCCTGAAGATTCAGTGGAGCAACCATACTGAGGATGAAGCTACTTGGGAACGCGAAGATGTCATGAAGAAGGAGTACCCAGATCTCTTTAGTACCTAACTTTCTTTTAAGATCTCGGGACGAGATCTTTTGTAAGGGGGAAGGGTTTGTAACACCCCAAATTTCAATAAAAAGAAAGTTAGAGAATTCCGGAGAGCAAAATTTCAAACCAACAAAAACTTTTCAAAGTGCATATAGTACCATGCATAGGACTTGTGCATTTGAGTGATATGCCATGATGATTGTTACTACTTGTATTTGATATGCTCTAAAACCCTAAGGTGATCATATGAAGATCACCAACCAAATAAATCAAAGAGGAAGAAATTCCAATAAATGAAAAACCCTAAAACCCTAACATATGCTCTATGACATTTTTTATAAATTTTTACCCTAGACCAATTTGGCCTTCCCCATTAGTTGAATAATGTTACTACACACTTATTACAACTTTTGGAATCAAAGAATCACATTTCAAATGAAATTCAAACACAAATCTAGCTCACATATGATAATGGTCAAAAGTGACAATTGTAGTCTGATCACTACTTTGAGCCTTTGCCATTCAATTTTCTCAAACCAAATCTTGCTAACTCTTTGCACCATTTCAAATTCAACATCAAGGTGAACAACTTTTGTAAAGACCACCATGCCAAAATCATCTTTGATCATTAGCTATGCTCATCCAAAGTTTCAACTTTGTAACATATGCAACATTCTCCACTTAGCCAATTTTGGCAAAACTTGGAATTAAACTTTTCCACCACCACCTCTAATCACCTCTGGTCAAATACAACTTATCTAAACAAATACTTTTCAAATAGATTCACCTTTTGAATTACTTCAAATTTAGACAAATTTGCAAATTCCAAATTCGGGCACTATTTGCAACTATTGCAAATAGTGATCTACTCCACCTAAACTACCCTAACCTACACCATTGTGTCCCCTGGTCCCCTCTAACCCTAAATGATGCATAGTAATGCTAACGAGAGGAGGAGGGCAGCTAGGGCATGGCCATGCTGGCCATGTCGCCGAGCCCGACGACCTCCCCTCTCTCCCCTTGCATCCATGCCCTGGCCACTGCGCCACATCACGCCACCGCATCGCCTAGCCTCGCCTAGCATCGCCATGGTCGACGAGAACGATGACACTGGCCGGACGACGCGCGCCCAGCACACGCCCTGGACGCCGCTCGCGTCGCGCATGCATGCCACGGACACGCTCAATACACGCGCCGCGCCACCACCTCACGCTCGCCCTGGCCCTGCTGACCAGCCGTTGAGCATCACCTCGCCACCTGGACGCCGCCAGACACGCGCGCAGCCCAGACCCGTGCCCGCCGCCGCCGGGGACGGTGACAAGATCCCGCCACTGCCGCCGCACGACATGGAAGCAACGCGAACTATTCTGACGCTGCCCGACCACGCAGTCACCACCATTAGACTCGCCTGGACCCGTAGAACACTGCCACGACCTCGCCTAGCTCGACCAGCCGCCGGAATCGCCGCGCCATGGTCGACCGCCACCCTGCCCCGCAGCACCCATGCGCGGCTATAAAAGGAGAGCTCCCCTGAGCAATCCAAGCACACCACCAGACTCCCCACCTCTCACCGCTTCTCAACCACCTCACCACTCACCTGATTCACGCCGGAGCAAGGCCAATCGAGAGCTCGCCGCCGCGGAAGCTCTGCAGCAATCGCCGGCGAACCAGTCCACCTCAGGCGACGCCACCTGTACCTGGAGCTTCGCTGTCGTCCACATCTATCCCAAGCACACTGCCATCCCTCGCTGGAGCCGCCGTAAGCCCTCCGACCCCCTACCACCGCAGCCAGAGCGTCGGGTTCTCGTCGGAGACGACGATGAACCACGGCCGTAGATCTGCGATCTAATCCTACGTCTCTGGTTCACCCATACCGATTCGGGTTTAAACACTCGCTGACATGCGGGACCCTCTGTCAGGTAGCCCGCGCGGCACTGGACCGTGGCTGGGCTGGCCTTGGGCCGTTTTTAAACCTTGGAGCCCGTTTAGTTTTCCCGCCGGCCTTTTAATTCAAATCCAGTTTAATAAATTGCAAATGAATTTCAATACTGCCTCCACTTCGAAAATCCATAGATTTAAATCGGCTAAACCAAATTCAATGAATTTTATATGGTTGGAAAGCTAGTAGAAAGATCTACAAAATGGCACTTGTCCCAGGACCAGATCTGTTGTAGAAATAATGTGGCAAAAAGAACAAGCCAGGGACTTTTGCACATTCAAATAATTCTTAAAAATCAACCAAAATAGATATTTAGTTAATTCCAACTCCAGTAGCTCACATTTGACTTACACTAATTGTTTCTGCAAGAAAATGGTGTGGTCACTTTGCATGATCATGCCCTAGTTTAATTAGTGGACAATATGGCTATTTGCTCTAAGTGATATTGTCCAAAACTATTATGCAAATTATATGAGGTGTTATACTTCATTTAAATCTTGTCCCAAATGAATTCATGTGATGTTTGGACCCCTGGACAAACTCACCTATATGAAATACTAGGAGATTTAAATCATGTGTAGGATTGATAAATAGTATGAGGTGGTCTACCTCATTTAAATCATTTTCTCAAATGATGATAATGAATGGTTGACTTAGGTCAATACAAATTCATGTATGATTGTTTGAGAAATTAAATCTTAAGAAGATTTCAATGAGAGGAAATTATTTCTCAAGAACAACATGGAAACTATCATTTACATATGTAATGAGGGGGAAATTATTTTTCCTCAAGCAACACAACCAATGCACTTTAATTGAATTACTTGTGTGCTTAGAATAGATGTGTTCATATATGTGATGTTTGGAATAGCCATTGAATTAGTGAGTGATTATACTCGTATTCAAATTTAGACGCTAGCACCGGAGAATACCAAGAGGAGGAGGAATTCTACCAAGAGGAGGAGGAGGAGCCCCTTGAGAACTATCAAGGCAAGCTAATATTCTTGCAAAGTGCAAAGCCCCTTGGGGCATGGCACCATGATTCTTACCTTTCTTACCATAAGCCTATCCCAAGTTTCTACCTTACAAGTTTTTACTTGTTTATTTAAAGAGTTGCTTTTATAGTTAACTTTGGTCAAAGTTAAAGAAGGTTACTAGAGTAGCAAAGTGAGTCTCAAACTAGCCAAGCAAGATTAGCACCCCTCATGATTAGTGCTAGTGCTAAATATTAAAACTTGACTACTCTAGATGGGAGCATATGAATTTAAACAAGTTTGAAACCTTGGAATGATGAAGTCATTCCATTGAATGATTTTTGAAGGTCAATATGACCAAGAGAAGATGGTGATTTTTGATATAAAACTGATATTGGTTTGAATGCGATACCTTTCCAATATTGAGTACCCCCACAATACCTGATTATGGGTAGGGCTTAACTGGAAGTTTATGCATCTTAGTATGGGTTCCCTCTGAACACACATCATAGGGGTTATGCCGAGGCTGCCTCCGTTGTTGAGAAATGATGTGAATTGAGGTGAATTGTACGGCCAATCCTCGTGCGGTTCCCAGGTTGACGAGTTGGTCTTCACCGGGAGGCCAAGCTCATGGGGAGAGGTGCTCATACTAGGGTTTGTAAGTGAAAGGTTATGGTTGATGATCCGCGTCATCGTGTTACGATGATTCGGGAAATCCCGACGGATGAAATCAAATGTTGTGGCACAAGTGTGCAACCTCTGCAGAGTGTAAATCTATTCGAATAGCCGCGTCCACGGTTACGGACGGTTGGAAAGGCCATACCGTGTCCAATGTCAAATCTTTTGAAAATGTTGGTGAAATGAATGGTGAATTGGTGACATGACTTTGAATCGCAATAATGTTGTGGGAATGACACTAATGTTCCCACTTGAGTTAGTCTAGCACTTGAATAAGTTTTCTCAAATACTTATGAACCAAAATTGGCTTTATGCAAATAAACTAGAGCTTAGCACCCCCTTACTAGAAATGTCTAGCACTTACACTAGTATTAGTTTGCAAGTACTTGAAGTACTTACGGCTTTGTCCCTGGCTATTCAAATGGCCAGAGTATGAAGATGAACAGAACTACCCCGGAGATGACCAGCAGGACGCCTACGACAACTAGGAGTCTTCCAACATCAAGCGTTGGCCTGTGGACTAGAGAGTCCTTGTATCTTACGCTTCCGCTATGAATTTGTTTTTGTTCGTTGATCAATAGATCAACTATTTGTGTAATATGGATCATGTGATTCAAGTTGTAAGACAATATGGTTTGTAATAAATGATGACTGTGATATTCAGCTATTATGCCTCGCAACAACAATATTCCTGGGATTGCGATGAATGACATAATAGGCATCCGGACTTAAAAATCCGGGTGTTGACAAAGATAAACACATATCTATGGCTTGATTTTCTCTCCTTGCGATAACCCATGCATGTAATGCTTTCTATTTTGAAACAAAGTGTGCATGTGCAAAGCATGTCTCTAAATAATCAAACCACATTTGCTTTGAATCTCATTTATCTTCTAATGAGTTGCTTTTTATGTATTTTTTGTTTACTAAGTCACTTAATTAGGTCTCGTGGTCAAACATGTGCAACATAAAATCCACACTCAGTTAACCTCCATCATGCACATAATACTATAGTTAGTTGCAAAAATTACAATTAAACTCAGTTTGAATCTTATGATACCGCTACTTATAAGCAATATCATCCACTATTTACTCTAATGCAGATCCACCTTTTTGTGCGAATAATAATATCTCGTTCCATGGTCTACGACTTCATTCTCATCGTACTTAGAAATATGTACACACATTTTCTTCCAAAGTTTAATACCATTATACAACATTGTAATAAAAAAAATCACGTGCGAAGTGTGTACAAAGGGTCAAAGGCGCATGGCAGAAAATACTCACCGTCGCTAATAAAAAAAGGCAGCGCTTCATCATATAGTGAGTGCATGAAGATAAAAGCTAAATAAATAGACATGGAGACACATGATATATTACACCGTGTGCATGTTGAACCAATCAAATAAGGTTATAATGCAGTGAGAAGAGTTTGTTGGGACAATAGAGAAAACTTGTGTCCCCATTTAGAGAGGTCGTCCTTCCATGCAAAATTTACAATTTAGAGCCCATTCCAATTTCCAAGATGAACACGACTGCGTTTCACTAGCATCTGGTCATCTTCCTTTTGTCTGCCTAGATCCCTGGCGATCTTGCTCCATATTTAATCGAAGATTTGGGACGCTCATAATGCAAAAAAAATTGTCTAGACACTTAGCAATTAAGCCTTTGTAACAAGTACCAACATCGTTGGTCTCATCGCATTAAAGTTTCGAGGGGCAAGACAAACACATTTTTGTGGCGTGATTATCGCTCCTCTCAATAATTTCATCATGTAGTTCATCCGATTCCTCGACACTTATTATGGATCGGGAGGGAGTGATACTTTTGTGTTTAAGGTATTATATTCATGCCCATGATTGTTTCAGGAAAATTATCGTGCAAACTTTACACATGCACCCAAGATCAAAAGGGAATTTCCGCATGTTGATTGCTATACTTCCACCCACCATAGTATTGTTTTCTTGTTTGAAATTTGAGTCTTGGTACTGGCAAATGGAGACGAAATCATGGTCTGATGTCGCCGTGTCGTGGTCCCGAAGTGTTGCAATCTGCCGTAGATGAACAAATCCACCCACTTTGCGTACCAGTTCATCCGTAAGTCAGAACTCAAAGTCCAAAGATGTCCAGCGTCACCATCATAACAGAGCGTGCCGTCTGCCTAATCAATCCGTGAACAAATAACAAACCCATGTTCAGTTAGGCTTATTCTAGCTAGAATATGCTGCGATGGGTTAGGAACGCGTGAAAAAGAAGGAAAAAAGAGGACTCCTCACCAGTCGTTGGCACTTGGCACTTTGGCAGTAGCACCACCGAAAAAAGCCAAAGGAACGGAGACCTCGAGCCCAAGGCAACTCGGCACCGCCGGTCGCAAGAACTCCCAACTGAACAAACAAACCAGGCGGCTGGTCAAATCTACGCGTCGCTCCACTCCGATTCGACTCCCCCTCCTCCGCCTCGGCCTCCGGCGATTCCTTCCGCAGAAGGTATCGTCCCGGCCCAAATCCATGGATCGTCTTCCGATTCCCCTCCCTGTTCCCCCAATTTCTTGTTGGGCGGTTGGTTGTGCCCTCCCTTTCCGTCTGCTAATCTCTTTCTTGTAGTCTTGTACAACACCTCTGGTCTCTTCTTAGTTAGTAAATCTGTTCGTTCGTGTTGAATTTCGCGTCAATCTAACAGTGCTGCGCCCGTTACTTGCGATTTTTTTTCCGGCAGCGAGAATGAGCGACAATCTGATGGAGAAGGTGAACGCGCTGGGGGAGCGGCTGAAGATCACGGGGACGGAGGTGAGCAAGCAGATGGCGGCGGGGATGAGCTCCATGAGCTTCAAGATGAAGGAGCTCTTCCAGGCGCAGACGCCCGCGGACAAGATCGTGGAGGAGGCCACCGCCGAGACCCTCGAGGGGCCCGACTGGGCCGCCAACCTCGAAATCTGCGACCTCATCAACACCCAGAAGGTCAGCAGCGGGGACCTCATCCGCGGGATCAAGAAGCGGATCGTGCTCAGGGACGAGCCCAGGGCCCAGTTCCTCGCGCTCTTCCTCCTCGAGACCGTCGTCAAGAACTGCGAGAAGGCCTTCTCCGAGGTCGCCGCCGAGAGGGTCCTCGATGAGATGGTCAGGCTGATAGATGACCCCCAGACGGTGGTGAACAACAGGAACAAGGCACTCACGCTGATTGAGGCCTGGGGAGAGTCGGGTAATGAGCTCCGATACTTGCCAGTCTACGAGGAGACATACAAGGTAAAATCATCATGTTTTCCTTTATTTTCACCTTCCCTGTGTTATTTAGAGAAAAAAACAGCACTAGAACTCGTGTGCATATTATGTTTGTTCTACTCATTCTGTTGTGCGGCAGTGAGGTTAATTTTCCATGTGTCCGATAAAAAAATCGTCACACTAATCTCTGCTTCTCCCTTAAGTAAGGGAACCCAATTCAGGACCATGCTGCTGAAGGTTGCTTTAGTTGTGAGCAAAGTTGTACATAACTTCATGGAACCACTCAGATCCCTCTTTAACTAGTAATAGGCACTTGTCCCTTTCATCAAGAGAACGATATGAATTTCCACAAAAGCCCTAAGAGTTTGCGCAGTTCGCAAATGTATGTTGTTCAGTGGTTGGGCATATTTGTTCAAAGTCTTAGGTATATCGTTGCACAAATCAAAGGAGAAGACAATATCATGTGACCATGTCATTGTGCAAATAACGAAGTCCATCAGTAATCCTGTACTAATGAGATGATATGCTGATGGCTGAGCATGTCTCATTTCTTTGGCATAGTATGCAACATCTCCCATTTTAAAGCAAGGAGCATTACATAGCTCGTCTTGCATCTTTGGATGTCAGCTACCATACTTTCTATTGATTGCACAGCTGTGATCGATGGAACAAAGGAAAGTGGTAAACCAAATTTTATGAAGGTCAATTTTCCACCTTTTTTGATTAAAAAAAAGTCAGCCACAATAATCTCTGCTGCACCATTATGTAAGTAAGAAAGGGAATCCAATCTAGGACCAACCAGCTGAATGTTGGTTTGGCTATTAGCGAAGTTGTACATCGCTTCATAGAACCACTAGGACCTTTTTAAAGAAAAATTCATACTGCTAGGTTAGTAGTTGGTTGTTAATATTAATGTCATACTCCGTAGCTTAATTTCATCAGCCTCTATCTTCGGCCGCATCGTTGCTGTTTACTCAGTTTTGGTAAATAATATCGCAATTCAGAAGTTTTTTCAGTGTTCAGTTTGATGGTAGTATACTAAACCCATATGATTTATCCTAGCAGTAAATATATGCCATGCTTTGGTACAAACAATATTGTTCTGACCTGTATTTTCTATAGAGCCTGAAATCAAGAGGAGTGCGGTTTCCTGGACGTGACAATGAGAGCCTGGCCCCCATATTTACTCCACCACGCTCAGTTGCTGAAGCTGAAGTTGAAGCAAACTTTTCCCACCAAGCATTTGAAGATGTGCATGTGCATACATATACTGCTGAAGAAACAAAGGAAGCTCTGGATGTGGCACGTAACAGCATGGAACTTCTTTCAACTGTTCTTTCATCTTCTCCTCAGCAGGATGTTTTGCAGGTAACTGCATTTTGTATAACTTTCTCCCAAGCTCGTATAAATACCTATTGACTGCAGTACAGTGTACATACATATATAGCTATTTGCATATTGGACATGGATAATACTCCCTCCGTTCCTTCTTATAAGGTGTATCAGTTATTTGAAAAGCCAAACCTGACTATCTTTGACCAAGTTTTGACAAACAACTATCAACATCTGAAATTGTAAATAAATAAAATGTGAAAATACATTTTGTGATGAATGTACCGATATTGGAAATGCTAATATTATTTTCTAAAAACTTGGTCAAAGATAGTCACGTCTGACTTTTCCAAAAACTAATACACCTTATATCAAGGAACGGAAGGAGTAGTTTTTGTGCATGAGATATGTTTCCTCGTGGAGCTCGTGTAGTGAACAATTCCGTGCTATTCCTGTACTTGCTGTTTGTGCCTATGTGTCAAACTGTAGAGATCAGGCTAGTACTGTCACTTGTTTTGTCTCAATATAATAGGTGAGTTATGGTTGGGTACTTTTAACTATGAGGCTAGTAAATTGTCAAAAAAAAAAAAACTATGAGGCTAGTACTGTCACTCCTCTTTCTTCCGTTCTTATTTTTTTAGTCTGCCGCAAGGGCTTTGCTCATTTTATACCAGTGCATACTCCATTACTCCATCGATGAAATAGAATGAAGTTTGTTGTTAAAACTTAATGCGGTGTATTTTTGTTACTTCCTTGCTCAAAAATAGATGTAGCTACACACTAAAACATGTCTAGATACATCCATTTTTGGGAAATTATTTTGAACCGGAGGGAGTAATATGATTGATGCTCTAGTTTCTCTGAGTCATCACAAGTCCTAATGGAATGGGTCTGTAACGTGCTACCTAAACTGCTTCGCTTATTTTTGCCAGTCCTTTAGCTATATATCTATATATAAGAAAACATAATTGTTGAAGGTTACTGCTTTATTGAGCATGATGTGATGTTTCCCGATAATGATGATGTTAACTGCAAGAAAACAGTAAGCCAGGCGTAAAATAACTCTCTCTGTATGTTGTGCAACTTGGAGTATTTATGTCTCTACTATGCTTTGTTGTTTTAGTAGTTCAAACTTTATACTCCCTCTGGTTCAAAATAATTGCCCAAAAATTATCTAGACATGTTTTAGTGTGTAGATATATCCATTTTTGGGCAGTTATTTTGAACTGGAGGAAGTAGTACATTTTGTTGGACATGCTTTTGAACTGGATAGAAGCTATTTGCAATTCATTCTTTTATCTTGAAAAGCTGGAATCCGTATTCATGATCTGGTGATGGCTACCTGCTATTGTGTTTTGACTAGTTCTTCTACTTCCACAGGATGACTTAACAATCACTCTTGTGCAACAATGCTACCAATCTCAACACACTATCCAGAGATTCATCGAGACCGCTGGAGACAATGAGGCCCTGCTCTTTGAGGCCTTGAGCGTGAACGATGAGATCCAGAAAGTGGTATCCAAATATGAAGAGATGAAGAAACCCGCGGCGCCAGCGCATACAGAACAGCCAGTGGTCATACCGATTGCCACGGAACATGAAGATTCTGGATTTGTTGGCAATGAAGATGCCCTGGTCAGAAAGCCAGCTGCTTCTCGAGCAATGTCAGGCGGAGATGACGATATCCTGGATGATCTTGACGAGATGATATTTGGCAAGAAGGGAGGAAGCAGCTCCCAGGAAGGGCCCAAGAAGCAGGACCCAAAGAAAGATGACCTAATCAACTTTTAAATACCGTCCCAGCAAGTCGCGAGAGTTTCTCTAGGGATACACAGCATGTCTGCTGCATTTATACTGCTGAACGATGTCTGTATTCATCCAGTAGAAGATTGCACACTCAGTTAGGATTTGGGTCGGTTGTTTATCTGCACACGATGTCGCTTGTCCTCCACAGTTTGTTCAGTTGATATGTTTGCTGCATACTTCTCTTCTTCTGATTCCATGGTTGAATGCATTAAATGCTGAATTATTCCTGATGGAAAATATGTTTCGTCTGTGACTGAACCGTAGCTCCTCTTCTGTCGTCGGACATAATGTGAAGATTGAACCATATATAGCTCCTCTTCAAATAGCTCTTTGCTTTTTAGGTCGAGGTCACTCAGGCAATTGGTGCAAAGGAGTGTTGCTTACTTGCTCTTAAAGCTCGGCCAAACACTTGAAATAACAGATTTTTTTAATTGGAACGTAATGAGATATAATTGAACCAATCTTGATTAACTTCAATCACGAATCCCCTGATACATTGTACTCCTCAATGGAGAGAGTAGCATAAAAGAAAACGCAGACAAAACTTTTATCCCCATCCCTTACTCAGTCACTGGCCACTAGCTGGAATACACAATCTTCCAAATGAAACAAAAGGTGGAACATATATGCTGGAACTGCCTTTCTGATCGACATGAAGCCATGAACAGCACTCTTCAGGCAGTGGCCGGGGCGGCGAGTTTAGCTCTGAGTTCTTTCCTGAGTATCTTCCCCGACGCCGACTTGGGGATCGCGTGGGTGAAGTAGACCTTGTGCAGCCTCTTGTAGAACACCACCTGAAAATTGGCAAACTGTGGTCAGAGATGGCGGATCTACTGCACTACTATTGTGACATCGATTCGTCAGCAGAGAGGTTCTTGCTGCGCTGCCATGTAAGTGTGTCTACCTGCTTGGATACGAACTCCTTGATGGCCTCCTCGGCGATGTCGGAGTCGGCGGCGCGGACCACGAAGGCGACCGGGACCTCGCCGGCGGCATCATCCTTTTGCCTGAAAGTTGTTTCCACACAAGCAGACATCCAGTTAATTACCACGAGCAGTTGGACCTTCTTGGTGACGCCGAAGGGCTGTGAAAGTTGTCTTACGGGACGACGGCCGCGTCGGCGATGGACGGATGCGCGATGAGCAGAGCCTCGAGCTCGGCCGGCGGTACCTGCGCGCGCACGGATTAGCTCTTAGAAACTGGCAGACGCCGAAGCAGTAAAATTTTGTCTGTGCTGTGCAGCTACCGTGTCGCTATACCTGGAAGCCCTTGAACTTGATGAGCTCCTTGACGCGGTCGACGATGAAGACCTCGTCGTCATCATCGACGTAGCCGATGTCGCCGGTGTGGAGCCACCCCTCGACGTCGATGGTCGCGGCGGTGGCCACGGGGTCATTCAAGTATCCTGCACGTCCACGCGTATGCTGTCAGAGTCAGACATGTCCGTAGCTATGACACGGCAGTCGGCACTGAAGCGACGTGCCAACGGCAGTACGTATGGCAGCTTACCTTTCATGATCTGCGGGCCGCGGATGCAGATCTCGCCGGGGAGGTTGCGGCCGAGGGAGACGCCGGTGTCGGGGTCGACCACCTTGAGCTGGGCGTTGCGCACCACCGTGCCGCACGAGCCGGACTTGGCCGGCGTCGGCTCCCGCGCGAACGCCGGGCACATGGACAGCACCGGCCCGGCCTCCGTCATCCCGTAGCCCTGCACGCACAGACAAACAGCTGGGTGTAAACGGATAGAAATCCATGTTCGATTTGAAGGAATCGAATTTGAAACTTGATAACGGATGCGATATTATATGATAATGCCAAATATCTAAAAACTATTTATAATTATTTGATGGGTTTTATCTGAATGACACGATTTTCATTCGAAACATGGAAGAGCATATCTACCACTTACCGAGTTCATCTATAAAACAATAGCACAACTTATCTAGCCACTCTATTGAATATGAAGTCCAATTTTTTTTGAATACTAGGCTACTGGAGCATGCGTCAGTGTTATCCTAGCCATTGTCGGGACTCGGGAGTAGTGTTTTGGCACCGGAAGCATATGCTCTCAGTATTTAAAAATGTTGAAAATTTCTGATACAAAATTTAATGGATACATCTTGAAATTGTACACACTCACAAAGTCGTTCCACCAAAAAATGACATTTGTCATGTGTAAAAAAGACGAATTTTGGTGTAAAAAAATTGTCTACATGACTTTTATTTAAAAAAATTCCACACAAGTCATAAAAAATGTTGTTTTTCTCAAAATTTGATGTGCGCATATAGAATGTCGATACGTAAACATGAAAATTTTCGTTCGATTTTTTTTTAACATTTCAAAATGTTTTTTTCGGGTGGCAAGAGCATATGCACCGGAATCAAAAGTATATTTGCGAGATAGTAGCGCCTAGATAAAATATCTTAATGGGACAAACAGCGGGCGTCACGTCTCACGTGCCAGGGTATCGTTCCGGTTCACCGGACCGCGCAAGCGCACGTGGTCACCGGTATGGTGCGAGTGGGATGCGCCACGCGACGCACGCGCTGGCCGGGGACCGAGTGTCGATGTCGGGGTAGGTGCCGCGAGAGGCGCAGGCGTGATTAGCTAGCTAGGCGATGTTTCATGGATGTGATGTGCGAACCGTGTATGTACGCGTCCACGCATTTGGCAATGGCAACCACCACCATATTTGCCAACACGGCAGGCAGCTGCTAGCTCTTCGTACACGTAGCGCGCGTTTCGTAGACGCAGCTTATCTAACCTACAGTAGCTTGTACTAATAAAGATGAAAATACGCCGGTTGGACTCCTCTGCTCCAAGCACGGGTTTTAAAGCACGCTCCGGCATGTCTAGAGGAAACAACGAATCAGCTGTCTTCGTGGAGCCTGGCCTGTTTGAGAGAAAATGGCATGTCTAAGTGCAATGGTTGCGCCCTTCGATGGGGACACTCTCACTCCATCCGATGGTGAGTTCGCGTTCCCCTTTTCGACTTCGGTTAGGGTTTTCCAGACTCGTCTGTAGCTCCTCTGATTTGGGTTAGCAGTCGTTCTATTTAGGCTAAAATCATGATCTCTTAGTACTTATGCGTGTTCCAGTACATCTAGGAGTCATCGTGCGTGATCGGCACTACGATGCCATGGTGTGGTGATCACCACATGGGCATTGTGAAGCATGTCAATGACAATGTATTGATCACCATTCAAGGGCACGGTCACCATCATGCTCCCATTGAGGCATTGACAAGCATGTAGATGATAATGACACATATTGTATTATTATTGGCATGCTTGTCAATTGGGAGAATGTACGCTAACACTCACATGGCCAATGCAGAACTAGGACTACTTGAGGTACTACCCGGAGGGGGCCGGTGCAGGGACTGGAAGACTTCACCCGTAGGGTGCAGCTCAGGCCTTAAAATGCCGCACTCATGGCCACCGTCGACGAGTTGTAGGGGGGCAGGACGCATCAGGGGCGTCGTGCAAACCTGGGGCACGGTCCCTAGCGGATGGTTTTGGCCTTCATCGTGTAGCTCGACGCCACTGGCCATAGGTCTCTAAGTGTGCCGCTCGCCATGGAGAAGGTGTTGTCAGCGGAGTTCACGATGAAGGTGGGCGGCCCTCCGACGAAGACGTCGATCTTGTTATGGATGGTGCGAGAACAATGTGCAGCTGCAGTGGAAGGGTGAAAGGCTCGCATTCTTCAAAGGTTGGAGTGAGTTCGCCTTGGAAGTCGCGATGGTCGTCGACCACACCCTTGTCTTCACCTACTAGACAATGGCTTTCCAGGTGCAGATGTAAAAGCATGGTACCGTTGTATGTGGCTGCAAGAGGCATCCCCAAGGCCCTTTTGCAGGACCCGATGTTGGAATGTAAAGAGATATGTTGAGAGCATCACTAGTAGTACCCCTAAACCCTCAAACCCTCAAACCAGTTTAAGGGTTGAGAATGGGCATTTTTTGGCACTTTTGAGGGGTGAAAAACAGGGGCAAAGACTAGAACCCTCAAACTGGTATGAAAGAAAATAAAAATAATATGCCACTGAGGTGGTCAACCCGACGGTGACTGGCACCGATGAGCGGCGGAGGCGGCGCTCCCGTGGCCCCCTATATGCGCGGAAGGGCGCGTTCGAGAGAGGAGGCCGCGGCAAACCTGATCGTGGCGGCGCCGCTCCTTCATGACCGTCGGAGCTCGACCGGCGACGAGCAGCGGGGCGACCGGTGTGGGCGCGTGTGGCGGCGGAGTTCTAGGGCGAGAGGGGGAGTGCGGAGGGGCTCGGCGGGACGAGGAGCTCACCCCGGAGTCGATGGTGGCGACGGCGACGGCAGGGGAGGTCGGGAGGCGCCGCGGCGCTCGACGGCATCGGCGGCCGGACTTGGGGAAGATGGGGTCGGCAATGAAGATTGGGGGCGCCTGCGGCCGATTCATTTGGTGAGGAGGCTCGGGCGGGCGAGGTGGAGCTAACGGCGGTCGCGACGGGGTGTGGGGTGGCCGGTAGCGGCGGGGCGAGGTGGCGTCTGCCGGCGGCCAGAGTTTGGAAGCGGGGCGCGGGGCTAAAACTTCCCTCCCGCGCGCGTGTGGGGGAATAGAGGTTGTAGGAGTTGGGCCTCTCCAACCCCTACTTCTACAGGTTGAAAAGGGGTTTGAGGGTTGGGCCTTTAAATTTTTTTGAGAGTTCGAGGGTTTAGGGTTCTAGTCTACGCGTTTTTCCTCTCACAAACTATAAAAAAGCAGTTATTTTTTAGGGTTTGAGGGTTTAAGGGCTCTACTAGTCATGCTCTGAGGTTGTCTAACTAGCTTGTTTGTCTATGAGTGTGTTTCTAGTGCTGGCTTGATGAGACTGTTGAACATATCTTTTTTTTTGTTTGCTAGGAGTGTGTGCCCCTTTGTAAGTACGGTACTGATTAAGCTTAATTACATTTTTTGTGTGATATGGTAATCTCGCCATATTTGAATGTGGCGAAATCTCCCCAAAGAGGACTCCAATTCAGTCCAGGGCTCCAGGCCACCAAAAGCTTTCATATGTGCGTTTACTCACCGTGAACACCAAGTTCTTTTTGTGCATACGAATCAGACTCAAGGTTATAAAATAAGATAAGAGCAAGTTTAATAGTATAGCCAGCTGCTGGCAAGTTTAATAGTATAGCCAGCTGCTGGCTATAAGCCATGTGCCATGTCATTTGTAGCTAACATAGAGCCAACATGTATAATAGTGAGCTATAATTATGTACTACTTTATCAATGGATGACCCATATTTCACTCTCACAAAAGTCGCTCAGGAAGCGCGTCTTAGAGTTGGCTCTTGCATGAGAGCCCACTCCTCTTCTCTCTCCTCCTCTCTCTCCTCCAACTAAGCATGAATATATTATTTTAACCCTTATAGCCAGCTGACTAGAACTTATTATACTTGCTCTAAGATGAAGCGATGAACCTGACAGATCTTGTAGTAGGTGAATCTTAGAATAGAAAACTGAACGAAACTAGATTCGCTGGACTCTAGCTGCATCTGCATGTCAGGCGCGAACTTACGACAAGCGCACGTGAACAAGTTGTCACGCGTTCCACGCGCGCCCTTTTTTTGTTGTTGAGATGTTCCACGCGCGCCTTGCTCGTCTCGATCGAGTGGGCAGTGGTGTTGTTGCACGTCTACACGCAAGCCCGGTGGAGTGTAAGTGTAATTGTCTACGTGGTGTGCTTCCCCTCTCGTTGCTGACAAAACTAGTACTCTACTGTATAGTAGTAGTAGTACATGTCGTACGTCGACACAAGTCGACAAACCCGTTTTCCACTTTTAGCTACTTGTTCGGAAATCAGAAACGCCCAAAACTGTTGTTTGCGATGCTCAAGTATATTCCTACTACGGAGTACTTTCTTTTCGAAAAAAGAAAGAATGTTGCTAGTTTGTATTAAAAAGTTGACAGGTTTAATTTGTTATTTCACTAGTAAAAAAATCGCGTAAGATTCTCCTCGGGGCGTAATTTTTTGCAGTCTAGATGAAGAAACTGACCATCGTATTGAAAATAGTCGACAAGTTCAGTAAGCATGGATCATTTTGCAGTCTAGATGAAACTCCTGCATCTATAGTTTGTACGGGAGTGCTACCAAATTCAGAAACATCAAAGCAGGCAGGCAGCAGGTAAACATACCTGTCCGAAGATGGCCTGCGGCAGGCGGCCACGTAGCGCGTCCTCGAGCTCCTTGCCGAGCGGGGCGGCGCCGGAGAGCACGATCCGGATGGAGCTGAGGTCGTGCTTCTCCACCCCGGGGTTCTTGGCGAGCGCGAGCACGAGCGGCGGCACCACGGCCGCCACCGTGACGCGCCACCGCTCGATGCCCTCCAGCATGGCCCCCATCTCGAACCGGGGCATCAGCATCACGGCGGCGCCCGCCCGCAGCGCGCACAGCAGCACCGAGTTGAGCGAGAAGATGTGGAACAGCGGCAGCACGCAGAGCACCACGTCCTCCCCCGCCCGCATGTGCAGGTTCGGGTTGTCGCCGTCCACCTGCTGCGCCACGCTCGACACCAGGCCCCCGTGCGTCAGCACCACCCCCTTGGGCAGCCCCGTCGTGCCCGACGAGTAGGGCAGCGCCACCGCGTCGTCCGGCGAGATGGGCGTCCCCGCCGGGACGGCGCCCTCGTCGGCGGCCGACACGAGGGCCCAGAACGGCTGGCAGCCGTCCGGGGTGCCGCCGTCCTCGTCGATGGTGATCACGGTCAGGGCCTCGCCGATTCGTGGGAACGCCTCGTGCCGGAGCTTGTCGACGTACGCGGCCTGCGTGACGACCAGCTTCGCGCCGGAGGCGACGAGCTGCTTGTGGATCTCCTGCGGCGTGCAGAACGGGTTCGCCGCCGTGCTGACGGCGCCGAGCATGGACGCGCCGAAGAAGGCGAGCGCGAACTCCACGGAGTTCTGCAGCAGCAGCATGATCCGGTCCCCGTGGCTCACGCCGAGCCCGTGCAGCGCCGCCGCGGCCTTGCGGCAGAGCAGGTGCGTCTCGGCGAACGTGTAGGTTTTCCCCGTGGCCGCGGTGATGAGGCACGGCGCGTCCGGGGCCGAGGCCGCCGTCGCGAAGCAGTACTCGTGCAGGGGCATGTGGGTCGGGATGTCGATGTCCGGGAGCCTGGACCGGAAGATCGTCGTCGCCTCCGGTGCCGCCGCAACTGCCGCCTCCACGGCCACAGTCGGCGGCTGCTGCACCTCCGGCGAAGCCACCGTGATCATGATCCCCTGCTTTCAAGGAACAGAGAGCTTCTTGGAATGGCCAACGAGTAGCAGAGCCTACACTGCACTGACAATGGCTCGCGAGCTCGTACCAGTGCACGCCTCGAAGGTGGAGGAGCTTAATTAGGTAAGTGAGCTTTGGGATGGTGCGAATATATGCAGTGGCGACGAGCGGAGGTAGGAGCGCGAGGTGGGTAGGTAGGAGAAGGAGAAGACGTTGGGAGGAGGAAGGTGTGGAAGAGGCGCGAACACGCTGGCCGCCACGCTCTCCCTCGCCAACCCACCTTTCGAAAATCCCCGCATTTTTTTGCCTTTTCTTGCAGAAACGCATTTAACTGTTCCTATCCTGATACACTTGCTTTCTTCTCCGATCGGCGCATGTGGATCGTCTATCCATCAGTCATCCTTTCTTCCAAGTAACTGTGCTGCAAAAACTGAAGGATTATTGAACAAACTTATCTAAATGATTAGCCTGATGTGATCAGCAACTTCAGCTGAACATCCGTGCTGGTGCATATTGGCCGTGGCAGATCCGCCGGCAGGTAGCACTTAATTTCCCGGAGAGGTACGCCCACACCATGCAGTGTTTTGGGGATAATACATCGATCGATCTATTGTTCCTCCGGCAGCTTTATAAAAAAAAATTTGAGGACAACGTGAGATCCACGCACATTTTATACTAACGCTGCGTCCCTGACAGACGCAACAGTAAGATCCGATCAAGAAGCTCTTACTAAATAACAACGGCTACCCAATATTCGGGGAGAGCACGAGACGGAAGTACTGTAGCCACGAGAACTCAGCACTAGATGATTTATTTAAAAGAGGCAAAAAAAGTTGTCATTTTTTTATTAATAGAAAAAAGTGGTTGGTTTATTAGCAAAAAAACGGCCAAAAACTAGAACACTACCCCACAACTGTTGTGGAACATAACCATCGGGAGGGCACACACAACTACCTCTTACACATAGAAGTTGTAGACACACCGTCAAAGAGAAGATTGTGCCTGAGGTTGCTCACCAGCGTCATCATTACCACCGTGTGAAAGGTATTGGAAGCTCGAACCTCTTAGTGCCGGCGTTACTTGTATGTATAGATGGACAATATACAATTCCAGGAGTACATACGAGTTGTATACGGGGACCTACTATACCTAGGGTACAACACATTTAACACGTCTCCTCAATCAAAACTTATCTAAGTTAAGATTGCGTCTAAAAAAATTCAGCTACCTAGCAGAAAGTGATTTAGTAAAACCATCCGCTAATTGATTTCCTCTAGGTATAAATCACCGAATGTCTAGAAGTTTCTGAGTCACCCTCACGAACCAAGTGGTAATCCACTTCAATATGCTTCATCCTTGCATGAAACACTGGATTAGGTAAGTGATACATAGCTCCAATATTGTCACACCATAAACAAACAGATCTTGGTTGTGGCGCTCCCAATTCAAGCTACAAGGTTTGAACCCATATTAACTCACTAGTAGCATTTGCTAAGGCCTTGCCTTCAGCTTCTGCACTAGAGCGAGAAACTGCGGCTTGCTTTCTTGCACTCCATGAGATCAAATTAGATTGAAAAAGAACATGGAGAATCCATCTGTGGGCCTTCTTTCATCTGGACAACCTGCCTAATCAGCATTTGAAAATGCACTAGCAAGGGTGGAATTATACTTAAGGCACTCGAATTGAAACAATCTCTCTCGGGCATCTTAAATTTCTCTTAACCGTTGTCCTGTAGTGGGTGCATGTAGAATAGACCTTATTGACTGCGAATGCTATATCAAGCCGTGTTAGTATAACATATTCTAGTGCTCCCACAATACTCATGTATCGAGTAGAATGCTCACTACTCAAGGCATCACCATCAACTATGGACAGCTTCTCAAAAGTTGATAGAGGAGTATCAACTACCTTGCATTCATGTTAACACGAGCAAGAAGATCATGCACATATTTCTCTTGTGAGAGGACAATACCATCCTCAACCCTTTTAACTTATATTTCCAAGAAGTATTGTAACTCACTAAGATCCTTGAAGCCAAAAGACAAGCCAAGATCTGACAAGTTGGTTACAACAAACCATCAACATATATAAGCATAAATGTAGACACCCCCCCTTTGTTGTAGAAGAACAAGGGGGTATAGGTCTTGGATGCTGAAAAAACCAAGATCTTGGAGATTAAGAACTCAAACAAGCACTCGTGGCGCATGTTTCAAGCCATAGAGAGCTTTATCAAGTTCTCAAAGATAATACGGCAATCGATGTATTCATCCTCCAGAAGCTTTATAAAATATTTGGAGGATAACATGAGGTCGACACACATTTTATAGTATTGTGTTTCTCGCAGATGAAACCATAAGATCCGAGCACGAAGCTCTCACTAAATAAAAACGGCTACCCAATATTGGGGGGGGGGGGGCGGAGTACGAGACCGAACTAGTGTTTCCATGTGAACTCAACACTAGTTGGTTCCATTTTATTAATAGAGAAGAATAGAGTGGTTTGTTTATTAGCGGAAAGCCAACCAAAAACTGGTACAACCACTCATGTCGCCACCCTGGCTACCCACAATTCACACTCACTAGCGAAGCGAGGATCGTCATTGATCATGTTGCGCACCAACATCATTGGCGTCACTCTACAGTGACCCCGACTTCCATGAAGAAACGACCAACAAAGAAGACCACGTTGTACCGGCAATGTAAAGCTCAAGTCAGCCGGTGCAAAACAGGTGGCTCCTCGTATAGGGACGGATATCTCTGACCTTGATGATAGTTTTGAAGAGAGATGTGCGAGATCAACACCGAAGAAGAACATGGCTCCCTATATATAAGCCCCTCTCTCCATTTGGAAACCCAGGTATGAGTTTGAGGATTAGATACGAGCTTTGCTCTTGCCTCATGAGGAAACGGCTCTCTATAGGTAATCACTATTGAGTTGTATTAAGGTACCTCTCTAACTTTGGTTTTCTTTTATCTAGTACTTTGAAACTCTATCTTTGCAGTCTCTTTACTTGTTAGAATTTTACCTTTGATTTGGCAATCTTTTGCCAGGAATTCTATCGTTCGGATCTTTTGCTTGCAACTCTATTAAGTTGGTGAATCGGACCAACAAAGACAAGTATGCTTTATTGGTGTGAGTTTGTATCTTCGTATTCTTCACATTCATCGCCCTCTCCCTCAAGTTACTCCTAGCCACATCGTCAATCCGTGGGATCGGACAATAAAGTGGCTTAACTCACATCAATTCTGTTTTACAAAAATAGATACTCACCTCTCTAGTACTAGTAGTATATACTACCTCCATCTCAAAGCTTAAGAATTGTATTAGTTATAGAAAGTCAAACTATGTCAAGTTTGACCAAGTTTTTACCAAAAATCATTAACATCCAAAATATACTACCTCCATCTCAAAGCTTAAGGCTTGTATTATTTATAGAAAGTCAAACTATGTCAAGTTTGACCAAGTTTTTACCAAAAATCATTAACATCCAAAATGCATAATCAATATCACTAGGTAGATAATGAAATATATTTTCGTATGGTATCTACAAAATATCATATTTATTAACAGATTCTTCTAAAAAAATAGTCAAACTTTACATGCTTTAATTTTTTGAAAAAAAATATAAGCTTTAAGCTTTGGGATGGAGGTAGTAGTAGTTAGCTCCACCGAATCTCTGGAATTACTGAATAGTTCAAGCGCCTCGGATCCTGTTGCCCGATCGTCATTGTCAGGTATTCATATAGTAGAAACATCTTAGGCTGAGGCAGCGCTTCACGACCAAACGCGTTGCGCTGAATTCAGTCATCGGCAACGCAGGTAAAGGGATTTTTTTTTGCGGGTAGGTAAAGGGAATTTTTGAGCCTAGGTACTACTGAATCCGGTTACGTAGTTGCTTGGATCTCTAAATTACAGAAATTACTGTACGGTGAGTTTCTTCCATACTATTTATTACAAACTTGTTATTTTTCCCTAAGCTATATATTTTTGAATTTGTAAATGAAAAATGACAGGCATATACATACCGGCATCCTCTACATGTAAAAAAAATTATTTAAAATTTCTGAAGGTTCAGAAATACGATTTTTGCGTGGAACCCAGGTCCTGTGTTGCATTTCTACAACGCAGGTATATACTTGAGGTATGCGCTTTACCCTCCAACTCCAAGTGGCTCGGGATTTTGGTAGGATTCTGAATATTAAGAGAGCGAGAACTTCAAAAAAAATTCGAGACCCCCCATCCTCTCCCTCGCGTCGCCCCTCCAGGCGACCGGGGGGGAAACCCTAGATCGGGCGCCGCCAGCTCCTCCCCCCAACCTCCCTCCCCTTCTCGTCGCCCCTGGAGGCGGCCGCCGGCAAGGCTGTGCGGCGCCGGTGATGGGGGCGGCGGGGAGCTCCTCTCGGCCCCACGCGCGGCTGCAGGGAGGAAGGCGGCCGGGTGGCGGGGATGGCCTTCGCGCGGGGACTCGTCGCCGGCTCTCCTCCCGTCTCTCCCTCTTCGGCCCGGCCTCGCCGGTGCACAGGTGTGGTGGCTGGTGGCCGGGCTGTGCGCCGCCAACCGTGCGAATTCCATGGATGCAAGGCGGCGGCCTTGGGCGCGGGGTGGGGCGTCGCCAGCCTGGCGGCGGGTGATGGCGCCGGTGCTGCGTTCTGCGATCTTCGGCCGTGTGGACGGCGAAGGGGCGGCGGGCGCAGGCCTGGTGCGGAGGTCGCCCCATCGGGCCTCCGGCATCAGATCTGGACAGGTGCTCTTCCTCCCTGCGGTGTGATACGTCTCCGACGTATCGATAATTTCTTATGTTCTATGCCATATTATTGATGATACCTACATGTTTTATGCACACTTTATGTCATATTCGTGCATTTTCTGGAACTAACCTATTAACAAGATGCCGAAGTGCCGATTCTTTGTTTTCTGCTGTTTTTGGTTTCAGAAATCCTAGTAAGGAAATATTCTCGGAATTGGACGAAATCAAAGCCCGGGGGCCTATTTTTCCACGAAGCTTCCAGAAGTCCGAAGGAGAGACGAAGAGGGGCCACGGGGTGGCCAAACCCTAGGGCGGCGCGGCCCCACCCCTGGCCGCGCCGGCCTATGGTGTGGGCCCCCCGTGCCGCCTCTTGACTTGCCCTTCCGCCTACTTAAAGCCTCCGTGACGAAACCCCAGTACCGAGAACCACGATACGGAAAACCTTCCAGAGACGCCGTCACCGCCGATCCCATCTCGGGGGATCCAGGAGATCGCCTCCGGCACCCTGCCGGAGAGGGGAATCATCTCCCGGAGGACTCTACACCGCCATGGTCGCCTCCGGAGTGATGAGTGAGTAGTCTACCCCTGGACTATGGGTCCATAGCGTAGCTAGATGGTTGTCTTCTCCCCATTGTGCTATCATTGTCGGATCTTGTGAGCTGCCTAACATGATCAAGATCATCTATCCGTAATTCTATATGTTGTGTTTGTCGGGATCCGATGGATAGAGAATACTATGTCATGTTAATTATCAAGTTATTACATATGTGTTGTTTATGATCTTGCATGCTCTCCGTTTCTAGTAGAGGCTCTGGCCAAGTTTTTACTTTTAACTCCAAGAGGGAGTATTTATGCTCGATAGTGGGTTCATGCCTGCATTGACACCTGGGACGAGTGACGAAAGTTCTAAGGTTGTGTTGTGCTTGTTGCCACTAGGGATAAAACATTGGCGCTATGTCCGAGGATGTAGTTGTTGATTACATTACGCACCATACTTAATGCAATTGTCTCGTTGTTAGCAACTTAATACTGGAGGGGGTTCGGATGATAACCTGAAGGTGGACTTTTTAGGCATAGATGCAGTTGGATGGCGGTCTATGTACTTTGTCGTAATGCCCAATTAAATCTCACTATACTTATCATGTCATGTATGTGCATTGTTATGCCCTCTCTATTTGTCAATTGCCCGACCGTAATTTGTTCACCCAACATGCTTTTATCTTATGGGAGAGACACCTCTAGTGAACTGTGGACCCCGGTCCATTCTTTAATACTGAAATACAAATCTGCTGCAATACTTGTTTTTACTGTTTTCTCTGCAAACAATCATCTTCCACACAATACGGTTAATCCTTTGTTACAGCAAGCCGGTGAGATTGACAACCTCACTCGTTTCATTGGGGCAAAGTACTTTGGTTGTGTTGTGCAGGTTCCACGTTGGCGCCGGAATCTCCGGTGTTGCGCCGCACTACATCCCGCCGCCATCAACCTTCAACGTGCTTCTTGGCTCCTCCTGGTTCGATAAACCTTGGTTTCTTTCTCGAGGGAAAACTTGCTGCTGTGCGCATCATACCTTCCTCTTGGGGTTGCCCAACGAACGTGTGAAATACACGCCATCAAGCATATTTTCTGGCGCCGTTGCCGGGGAGATCAAGACACGCTGCAAGGGGAGTCTCCACTTCTCAATCTCTTTACTTTGTTTTTGTTTTGCTTTATTTTATTTACTACTTTGTTTGCTGCATTATATCAAAACACAAAAAAATTAGTTGCTAGCTTTACTTTATTTACTGTCTTGTTTGCCATAGCAAAAACACAAAAAAATTAGTTACTTGCATTTACTTTACTTAATTCATCATGTTTCCTTTTAATTTTACCACAAAGAACATACCGGTAGGACAAGGGTCTATAATTGGGAGGAACAATATAGAAGAATTTTTCACCCATGTTAGTACCGTTGAAGATTTTGAAGATAGACACTTGGTAGAACTTGCTCCTACTTATGAAATTGCTGCTCGCTGCTTTAGTTCGCTTGTTGGAAACTAAATTTGTTAATCTAAATCCTATAATCCAACACATGTTTCTTACACTTGGTGATATGGAAGAAGGGGAAAAGAAAGATTTTGTTTTAGAAACTCTTCTTAGAGAATTTGGTGGTCTAGCAAGAGAAGCTAGAAAGGTCTTTGCTAAATTTAATATGCTTGGTTCTCATACTAATTTTGTTGGTCTCCTTGAAAAAATGGATATGGATAGGATAAGGTACACTAATAATGCTAATGATGGTGGGGAGATCAAAGCACCAATACCATGTAAACTCCTAGCTATGAATGATGCACTAGAAAATAACTATGCTTGGCTTGTTCCTGAAAATTTGTTCGATGAGAGTAGCAAGCCCAAGACTAATGAGAAGGGAGATGCTGAAACTTATGTATCCAATATACTATGCATGGTTGATAAAACTCCAAACCCCGCTGTAGGTGCACCACCCTTCGATAATACTTGATACACACTTTCTGCGCCTAGCTGAAAGGCGTTAAAGAAAAGCGCTTATGGGAGACAACCCATGTTTTTACCTACAGTACTTTGTTTTATATTTGTGTCTTGGAAGTTGTTTACTACTGTAGCAACCTCTCCTTATCTTAGTTTTATGTTTTGTTGTGCCAAGTAAAGTCTTTGATAGAAAAGTAAGTACTAGATTTGGATTACTGCGCAGTTCCAGATTTCTTTGCTGTCACGAATCTGGGTCTATCTCCCTGTAGGTAGCTCAGAAAATTACGCCAATTTACGAGCATGATCCTCAGATATGTACGCAACTTTCATTCAATTTGAGCATTTTCGTTTGAGCAAGTCTGGTGGCCTAATAAAATCCATCTTTACGGACTGTTCTGTTTTGACAGATTCTGTCTTTTATTTCGCATTGCCTCTTTTGCTATGTTGGATGAATCTCTTTGATCCACTAATGTCCAGTAGCTTTATGCAATGTCCAGAAGTGTTAAGAATGATTGTGTCACCTCTGAACATGTGAATTTTTATTATGCACTAACCCTCTAATGAGTTGTTTCGAGTTTGGTGTGGAGGAAGTTTTCAAGGATCAAGAGAGGAGTATGATGCAATATGATCAAGGAGAGTGAAAGCTCTAAGCTTGGGGATGCCCCGGTGGTTCACCCCTGCATATATTAAGAAGACTCAAGCGTCTAAGCTTGGGGATGCCCAAGGCATCCCCTTCTTCATCAACAACATTATCAGGTTCCTCCCCTGAAACTATATTTTTATTCGGCCACATCTTATGTACTTTGCTTGGAGCGTCGGTTTGTTTTTGTTTTTTGTTTTGTTTGAATAAAATGGATCCTAGCATTCACTTTATGGGAGAGAGACACGCTCCGCTGTTGCATATGGACAAATATGTCCTTAGGTTCTACTCATAGTATTCATGGCGAAGTTTCTTCTTCGTTAAATTGTTATATGGTTGGAATTGGAAAATGCTACATGTAGTAACTCTAAAATGTCTTGGATAATTTGATACTTGGCAATTGTTGTGCTCATGTTTAAGCTCTTGCATCATATACTTTGCACCCATTAATGAAGAAATACTTAGAGCTTGCTAATTTGGTTTGCATATTTGGTTTCTCTAGAGTCTAGATAACATCTAGTATTGAGTTTTGAACAACAAGGAAGACGGTATGGAGTCTTATAATGTTTACCATATGTCTTTTATGTGAGTTTTGCTGTACCGTTCATCCTTGTGTTTGTTTCAAATAACCTTGCTAGCCTAAACCTTGTATCGAGAGGGAATACTTCTCATGCATCCAAAATCCTTGAGCCAACCACTATGCCATTTGTGTCCACCATACCTACCTACTACATGGTATTTATCCGCCATTCCAAAGTAAATTGCTTGAGTGCTACCTTTAAAACTCCATCATTCACCTTTGCAATATATAGCTCATGGGACAAATAGCTTAAAAACTATTGTAGTATTGAATATGTACTTATGCACTTTATCTCTTATTAAGTTGCTTGTTGAGCGGTAACCATGTTTCGGGGACGCCATCAACTATTCTTTGTTGGATATCATGTGAGTTGCTATGCATGTCCGTCTTGTCCGAAGCAAGAGAGATCTACCACCTTCATGGTTGGAGCATGCATGTTGTTAGAGAAGAACTTTGGGCCGCTAACTAAAGCCATGATTCATGGTGGAAGTTTCAGTTTGGACACATATCCTCAATCTCATATGAGAATAATAATTGTTGCCACATGCTTATGCATAAAAGAGGAGTCCATTATCTGTTGTCCATGTTGTCCCGGTATGGATGTCTAAGTTGAGAATAATCAAAAGCGAGAAATCCAAAATGCGAGCTTTCTCCTTAGACCTTTGTACAGAGCGGCATGGAGGTACCCCATTGTGACACTTGGTCAAAACATGTGCATTGCAAAGATCCGGTAGTCCAAGTTAATTAGGACAAGGTGCGGGCACTATTAGCATACTATGCATGAGACTTGCAACTTGTAAGATATAACTTTCATAACTCATATGCTTTATTACTACCGTTGACAAAATTGTTTCATGTTTTCAAAATAAAAGCTCTAGCACAAATATAGCAATCGATGCTTTCCTCTTTGAAGGACCATTCTTTTTACTTTTATGTTGAGTCAGTTCACCTATCTCTCTCCACCTCAAGAAGCAAACACTTGTGTGAACCGTGCATTGATTCCTACATACTTGCATATTGTACTTGTTATATTACTCTATGTTGACTATTATCCATGAGATATACATGTTACAAATTGAAAGCAACCGCTGAAACTTAATCTTCCTTTGTGTTGTTTCAATACCTTTACTTTGATTTATTGCTTTATGAGTTAACTCTTATGCAAGACTTATTAATACTTGTCTTGAAGTACTATTCATGAAAAGTCTTTGCTTTATGATTCACTTGTTTACTCATGTCATCACCATTGTTTTGATCGCTGCATCCACTACATATGTTTACAAATAGTATGATCAAGGTTATGATGGCATATCACTTCAGAAATTATCTTTGTTATCGTTTTACCCGCTCGGGACGAGCGAGAACTAAGCTTGGGGATGCTTGATACGTCTCCGACGTATCGATAATTTCTTATGTTCTATGCCATATTATTGATGATACCTACATGTTTTATGCACACTTTATGTCATATTCGTGCATTTTCCGGAACTAACCTATTAACAAGATGCCGAAGTGCCGATTGCTTGTTTTCTGCTGTTTTTGGTTTCAGAAATCCTAGTAAGGAAATATTCTCGGAATTGGACGAAATCAAAGCCCGGGGGCCTATTTTTCCACGAAGCTTCCGGAAGTCCGAAGGAGAGACGAAGAGGGGCCACGGGGTGGCCAAACCCTAGGGCGGCGCGGC